>NC_069500.1:380408005-380780505 GCF_027579735.1 Bombina bombina
CAGCGCCCCAACCTAGTAGGCTGGAGTCTGTTGTTACAATTGTCCAGTCTGGTCTGCTGAATGGCATCCCCCTGGACAGATGTGGCCGAGAAAGCCACCATAGAAGAGAGTTTCTGGTCTCTTGATCCAGATTCAGAGTAGGGGACAAGTCTGAGTAATCCCCATTCCACTGACTCAGCATGCACAATTGCAGCGGTCTGAGATGTAGACGTGCAAAGGGTACTATGTCCATTGCTGCTACCATTAAGCCGATCACCTCCATGCATTGAGCTACTGACGGGAGTTGAATGGAATGAAGGACACGGCATGCATTTAGAAGCTTTGTTAATCTGTCTTCTGTCAGATAAATCTTCATTTCTACAGAATCTATAAGAGTCCCCAAGAATGGAACTCTTGTGAGAGGAAAGAGAGAACTTTTCTTTTCGTTCACTTTCCATCCATGCGACCTTAGAAATGCCAGAACTAACTCTGTATGAGACTTGGCAGTTTGAAAGCTTGAAGCTTGTATCAGAATGTCGTCTAGGTACGGAGCTACCGAAATTCCTCGCGGTCTTAGTACCGCCAGAAGGGCACCCAGAACCTTTGTGAAGATTCTTGGAGCCGTAGCCAATCCGAATGGAAGAGCTACAAACTGGTAATGCCTGTCTAAGAAGGCAAACCTTAGATACCGGTAATGATCTTTGTGAATCGGTATGTGAAGGTAAGCATCCTTTAAGTCCACTGTGGTCATGTACTGACCCTTTTGGATCATGGGTAAGATTGTCCGAATAGTTTCCATTTTGAACGATGGAACTCTTAGGAATTTGTTTAGGATCTTTAAATCCAAGATTGGCCTGAAAGTTCCCTCTTTTTTGGGAACCACAAACAGGTTTGAGTAAAACCCTTGTCCTTGTTCCGACCGCGGAACCGGATGGATCACTCCCATTAATAACAGATCTTGTACACAGCGTAGAAACGCTTCTTTCTTTATCTGGTTTGTTGACAACCTTGACAGATGAAATCTCCCTCTTGGGGGAGAGAATTTGAAGTCTAGGAGGTATCCCTGAGATATGATCTCTAGCGCCCAGGGATCCTGAATATCTCTTGCCCAAGCCTGGGCGAAGAGAGAGAGTCTGCCCCCCACTAGATCCGGTCCCGGATCGGGGGCCCTCGGTTCATGCTGTCTTTGGGGCAGCAGCAGGTTTCCTGGTCTGCTTGCCCTTGTTCCAGGACTGGTTAGGTTTCCAGCCTTGTCTGTAACGAGCAACAGCTCCTTCCTGTTTTGGTGCAGTGGAAGTTGGTGCTGCTCCTGCTTTGAAATTCCGAAAGGGACGAAAATTAGACTGTCTAGCCTTAGCCTTGGCTTTGTCTTGAGGCAGGGCGTGGCCCTTACCTCCTGTAATGTCAGCGATAATTTCTTTCAAACCGGGCCCAAATAAAGTTTGCCCCTTGAAAGGTATATTAAGTAATTTGGACTTAGAAGTTACATCAGCTGACCAGGATTTTAGCCACAGCGCCCTACGTGCCTGAATGGCGAATCCTGAGTTCTTAGCCGTAAGTTTGGTTAAATGTACTACGGCCTCCGAAATGAATGAATTAGCTAGTTTAAGGACTCTAAGCCTGTCCGTAATGTCGTCCAGCGTAGCTGAACTAAGGTTCTCTTCCAGAGACTCAATCCAAAATGCTGCCGCAGCCGTAATCGGCGCGATGCATGCAAGGGGTTGCAATATAAAACCTTGTTGAACAAACATTTTCTTAAGGTAACCCTCTAACTTTTTATCCATTGGATCTGAAAAAGCACAGCTATCCTCCACCGGGATAGTGGTACGCTTAGCTAAAGTAGAAACTGCTCCCTCCACCTTAGGGACCGTTTGCCATAAGTCCCGTGTGGTGGCGTCTATTGGAAACATCTTTCTAAATATTGGAGGGGGTGAGAACGGCACACCGGGTCTATCCCACTCCTTAGTAACAATTTCAGTTAGTCTCTTAGGTATAGGAAAAACGTCAGTACTCGCCGGTACCGCAAAGTATTTATCCAACCTACACAATTTCTCTGGTATTGCAACAGTGTTACCATCATTAAGAGCCGCTAAAACCTCCCCTAGTAATACACGGAGGTTCTCCAATTTAAATTTAAAATTTGAAATATCTGAATCCAATCTGTTTGGATCAGAACCGTCACCCACAGAATGAAGCTCTCCGTCCTCATGCTCTGCAAGCTGTGACGCAGTATCAGACATGGCCCTAGTATTATCAGCGCACTCTGTTCTCACCCCAGAGTGATCACGCTTGCCTCTTAGTTCTGGTAATTTAGCCAAAACTTCAGTCATAACAGTAGCCATATCTTGTAATGTTATCTGTAATGGCCGCCCAGATGTACTAGGCGCCACAATATCACGCACCTCCCGGGCGGGAGATGCAGGTACTGACACGTGAGGCGAGTTAGTCGGCATAACTCTCCCCTCGCTGTTTGGTGAAATTTGTTCAATTTGTACAGATTGGCTTTTATTTAAAGTAGCATCAATACAGTTAGTACATAAATTTCTATTGGGCTCCACCTTGGCATTGGAACAAATGACACAGGTATCTTCCTCTGAATCAGACATGTTTAACACACTAGCAATAAACTTGCAACTTGGTTACAATCTTATTTAACAAAAACGTACTGTGCCTCAAAGAAGCACTAAACGATTAAATGACAGTTGAAATAATGAACTGAAAAACAGTTATAGCATCAATCCTTAAAAACAACACAACTTTTAGCAAAGGTTTGTTCCCCTTAGTAAAGTAACAATAATTAAATTTGAAACATAAAAATTACAGAGCAACGTTTTTTAATCACAGTCAATATATAAGTCTCACAGCTCTGCTGAGAGAATCTACCTCCCTCCAAAGAAGTTTGAAGACCCCTGAGTTCTGTTAGAGATGAACCGGATCATGCAGGAAATACAAGAGTAACTGACTGGAAATTTTTGATGCGTAGCAAAGAGCGCCAAAAAACGGCCCCTCCCCCTCACACACAGCAGTGAGAGAGAAACGAAACTGTCACAATTTAAAACAAGCAACTGCCAAGTGGAAAAATAATGCCCAAACATTTATTCACTCAGTACCTCAGAAAATGCAAACGATTCTACATTCCAGCAAAAACGTTTAACATAATAAATACCTATTCAAAGGTTTAATGTACTTTTAACAGAGTAATTCCAGTGAAATACCATCCCCAGAATACTGAAGTGTAGAGTATACATACATGTCATTATAACGGTATGGCAGGATTTTCTCATCAATTCCATTCAGAAAATAAAAACTGCTACATACCTCAATGCAGATTCATCTGCCCGCTGTCCCCTGATCTGAAGCTTTTACCTCCCTCAGATGGCCGAGAAACAGCAATATGATCTTAACTACTCCGGTTAAAATCATAGTAAAAACTCTGGTAGATTCTTCTTCAAACTCTGCCAGAGAGGCAATAACACGCTCCGGTGCTATTGTAAAATAACAAACTTTTGATTGAAGTTATAAAAACTAAGTATAATCACCATAGTCCTCTCACACATCCTATCTAGTCGTTGGGTGCAAGAGAATGACTGGGAGTGACGTAGAGGGGAGGAGCTATATGCAGCTCTGCTGGGTGAATCCTCTTGCATTTCCTGTTGGGGAGGAGTTATATCCCAGAAGTAATGATGACCCGTGGACTGATCACACATAACAGAAGAAAAAGGGTGGTGTAACCAATCAGATTTCAGCTCACATTATTAATTAAATTAACCCATACCTATCCAGGTATGAAAATACAAGTATTTACTTTTTCTATTAGTGGCCTCTAGTGGTACCATATAGAATGTCACCCTATTTCAATATCAGAAAATTCATAAAAACAAATACAAATCATAGTCCCTATTCAGACCATAAGGATGTAGTGTATTTAATTTCTTGATCCACCAGACCTCCTTTTGTTTTAATTTAAGTTCTCTGTCGCCCCCTCTTCTATGTGTAGGAATATGATCGATTACTTGGAAGCGCAACTGACTAACTGTATGTCCCATTTGGGTAAAATGTGCAGATACTGGTAAAGACATGTCTTTAGGTTTAATTCATGCCTTATGCTGACTGAACCTATCCCTAGCGGCCTGGGTGGTCTCTCCGATGTAACAGAGGCCACATGGACATTTGAGTAGATAAATGGCATAATTGGTTTGACAAGTGTATAGACCATTGATGGTATACTGTTTACGCTTATCATTCTGGGCCAAAAATTTACCTCTAATTACTGAATTACATTGTGCACAATGAAGACATGGATAACATCCTTTATTGGGAGTGGTCAAATAATTAATGTCAGCCTGTTTAGTTGTCCCCACATCTGCCCTAACTAGATTATCCCTTAAGTTTCTCACCCGTCTGTATGATGGCATTGGTGGTAATTTAAAGGACTCAACTTCTGGATTAAATTTTGATAGTAAATGCCAGTGTTTCTTAACTGCTTTAAAAATGTGTTGACTTCGCTGGCTATATTCCATAGTAAGTACTAATCTATTTACATCATTTTTGGTTTTGGGTTTAGCTTTACTTTTGTCAAGATCTGTAATATTTTTATTGATAATCTCCTGAGGATAACCTCTTTGGATAAATTTATTACCCATAGATTCTAGCCTGTAAGGCAGTCTATCCTGATCACTGATTATCCTCTTGGTGCGTAATAACTGACTTCTTGGGATAGAATTGAACACTGTCTCAGGATGAAAGCTTTCATACCTCAAAAGGGTATTTCTATCCGTAGGTTTAGTAAAGAGATCAGTGTTCAATTTATCATTTTGTATGTAGACAGTGGTATCAAGAAAATTAATCTCATGTGCTGAATATGTCAATGTAAATTTGATGTTTATCATTGAGGCATTGATTTCCTCCACAAAATGTATCCATAAAAATTGAATTTAAATCCAGAAACGAAAAATTATAACCTAACAAGAGAAGAATATAAAGCTATGTTGTCCTTAAAAAACAACAAGAATATTACAATAAAGAACGCCGACAAGGGCGGAGCTGTTGTAATATTGGACACTAAATATTATATTAAGGAAATTTTACATCAACTCTCTGATGGCGGGGTTTATGAAGTATTAGACCATAATCCTCTTATGGAAATACAAAAAGAGTTAAAAACAATTCTTGATAGGGCATTTCTATGTAGTATTATAACTAAACAGGTATTTGATTTTCTTTATAAAAAACATCCCATAACACCAGTTTTCTATACTTTGCCCAAGGTTCACAAGAATATGTCAACCCCACCAGGGCGGCCCATTGTGGCATGTACAGAGTCTGTTTTTTCAAATGTATCAATATTTCTGGATAGAATCCTTTTTCCAATGGTTAAAGAACAGAAGTCTTTTATAAAAGACACTAATGATTTCCTGACAAAATTAGAAAAGGTAAAAATGGAAGAAAATTGGTTTATTTTTTCTCTAGATGTGGTTAATCTGTATACATCTATCCCTCATGAGGCAGGCCTTGACACCATAAAAAGTTTCTTGAACAACAGTAAATTGTATGATCTAACACAGATAGATTTTATTGATGATCTGTTAAGACTTGTCTTATACTGCAATTATTTTCTGTTTCAGGACACTTACTACATGCAGAAGAGGTACGGCCATGGGCTCCAATGTAGCCCCCTCATATGCCAATTTGTTTATGAGTGGCTTTGAAAATAAATTTGTCTATGCTAATAAGTCAATCACTGTTGTAAGCTTTGGCTAAGGTATATAGACGATATTTTTGGCATATGGGGGGGCTCATTGGAGTCCTTGATACATTTTGTGGAGGAAATCAATGCCTCAATGATAAACATCGACATATTCAGCACATGAGATTAATTTTCTTGATACCACTGTCTACATACAAGATGATAAATTGAACACTGATCTCTTTACTAAACCTACGGATAGAAATACCCTTTTGAGGTATGAAAGCTTTCATCCTGAGACAGTGTTCAATTCTATCCCAAGAAGTCAGTTATTACGCACCAAGAGGATAGTCAGTGATCAGGATAGACTGCCTTACAGGCTAGAATCCATGGGTAATAAATTTATCCAAAGAGGTTATCCTCAGGAGATTATCAATAAAAATATTACAGATCTTGACAAAAGTAAAGCTAAACCCAAAACCAAAAATGATGTAAATAGATTAGTACTTACTATGGAATATAGCCAGCGAAGTCAACACATTTTTAAAGCAGTTAAGAAACACTGGCATTTACTATCAAAATTTAATCCAGAAGTTGAGTCCTTTAAATTACCACCAATGCCATCATACAGACGGGTGAGAAACTTAAGGGATAATCTAGTTAGGGCAGATGTGGGGACAACTAAACAGGCTGACATTAATTATTTGACCACTCCCAATAAAGGATGTTATCCATGTCTTCATTGTGCACAATGTAATTCAGTAATTAGAGGTAAATTTTTGGCCCAGAATGATAAGCGTAAACAGTATACCATCAATGGTCTATACACTTGTCAAACCAATTATGCCATTTATCTACTCAAATGTCCATGTGGCCTCTGTTACATCTGAGAGACCACCCAGGCCGCTAGGGATAGGTTCAGTCAGCATAAGGCATCAATTAAACCTAAAGACATGTCTTTACCAGTATCTGCACATTTTACCCAAATGGGACATACAGTTAGTCAGTTGCGCTTCCAAGTAATCGATCATATTCCTACACATAGAAGAGGGGGCGACAGAGAACTTAAATTAAAACAAAAGGAGGTCTGGTGGATCAAGAAATTAAATACACTACATCCTTATGGTCTGAATAGGGACTATGATTTGTATTTGTTTTTATGAATTTTCTGATATTGAAATAGGGTGACATTCTATATGGTACCACTAGAGGCCACTAATAGAAAAAGTAAATACTTGTATTTTCATACCTGGATAGGTATGGGTTAATTTAATTAATAATGTGAGCTGAAATCTGATTGGTTACACCACCCTTTTTAAATGTGTGTTTTACTGTGTTTTAACTATGCATGATTAAGGACCATGTAGGTCCGAAACGTCGCTGTTTTAATGGTTGTGATATCACCAATAAAGAAATAATTCACCTTTAAGAATATTGATGCAGTGGTGCTGTTACTTTCTACATATGGACTGTATCTGTTTGGGTTTTTGCTGATAGTCCATTGTAACGAGCACACAGCAAGGTAAAAAAAAGCTCCATAGTGCTGGACTCCATCTGTTTATTTTGTATTTGTATATATATATATATATATATATATATATATATATATATATATATATATATATATATATATATATATATATATATATATATATATATATATATATATATATCTCCTTTTTTTATATATATTTTAATTTGACTGAAAATTAGCCCTGCTCCTGTCTAGGAATCCAATACAGACATATTAGCAGTAGGGGGGCTGTTCCTTTCAGAAATGCTGTGCCTTGCGGATATCAAATACATTGAAGATGCAGTTAAGCTAACCTAGCAGCAGAGGGGACTGCAGTTTTAGCCTTTTTGGCAGCCATGGGGTTAACCGCATCTGCTATGTATTTGAGCTGTTTCTAAGAGAGCAGGAGATTGTGTGGGAGGTTCCATAATGTTTACATACCCTAAGTTTCAGACTGCAGACGTGCCTAGGGGGAAATATAGGTACAGGTAGCCCTCAGTTTACGCCTGGGTTAGGTTCCAGGAGGAATGGTTGTAAATTGAAACCCAGTTTATAATGTAAGTCAATGAGAAGTGAGGGAGTTAGGTTCCAAGCCCCTCTCAATACATTATTTTTAAAGCTTTGAAATGAAGACTTTAAATGGTAAACGGCATTATAAACCAAATAATATAGATTGTATCATCAAACTAAGTTTAATGAACAAAAACAAAATAATTAAACAGACTGTACCATAAAACTAAGTTTAATGAACAAAAACTTTTTTTACTTGCATTTTTCTGCAAACAGTTCTCTGCATTGAGTCTGCAGCTAAGGGAAGTGGCTGCTAGATCTTGTTCCTTTGAAAGCTGATCCATTGATCACGTCTGGCTTGTTTGGCTTTGCTGTAATACAAGCGGACAGCTCTACCTACTGGCTATTTTAATGTATGCCATGCTTCTCAATGCTTTCAATAGCAGTCAATGCTTTTCAATAGCAGTCACATGACTGAAAAAAAAGGTTGTTATTCTGAAACGGCGCAAATTGAACCGGAGTAAACCGAGGGCCACCTGTAATTGGCTTTCCTTCCTCTTCATTCCTGCATGGGTTCTGCTTTTAGACTTCTAGATTGATCGGCTGGCTGGCTGCTTCTATGAGATCAGAAAGTGAAAGTAAAACAGTCATTTTACAAATGTGTGCTAAAAGCAACCACTAGATGGAGCTGGTTTGCAAGAAATCACATACAAATCAATGCATTACAGCTACTCTTTTTTTTTTTTTTTTTTTTTTAAACCAAAAAATCACGACTCTCAATCGCGGTTTTAAATCGCATATGCGATTAATCGTGCAGTACACACATACATATTAAAGTTATGGTGGAGATAAAAATCTGAGATTAAAATCCTCCATGTCTCAAAAGTAAATCAATATAAATTTTTGCATAGAAAATTAGCACAGGTCTTTGCTAAAATTTGGACTGACTGACAACCTGCTGCCTTTGGAACACAGTCTCTATAAAGCAGAACTGGGCCTAACTTTTCTTTTTCCATAATTGCAATACCTCTCATATGAAGGCGAACGGATTTATCTGAAAAAGCAAACTTTCAAATTGGTTTATTTGATAATGTATACGGTTGCTCTATATTTTTAATGTTTTAAATCAAGGTATTCTATAGCTATAGTTAGATTGTAACCGATTTAACCCTTTGAGTGCTAAGCACATTTGAGGGTTTTTTAATTTTACCAATGGTGGGTCTGTAGCTGCTTAGATGCCTGAGATACAGGCTTCTAAGCAGCATGCCCCCTTTCCCTATATTGTTCATTGTTTTTTTTACATAAAGTTGCGCGGTGACGTCATCACGCAAAACGGGAAGCCCCGGCGATGCCTGTCACTCTACAGGCACGATCGCCGGGGTAGGAGCGGGTGTGAGCCCCTAGATCTCCCTCAAGGTGGGAGAGTGCTAGCAACGGCTTTGAGCCGTCGTTAGCACCTGAGTGAGAAACTCTGCGACGGCTCAGAGCCGTCGTTAGCACTCAAGGGGTTAAAAGGGTATTTTTTACTTTAAATTTATGCCCCATTGGCTTGTGTAGCTTAGAAATAATTATATTGGTGCTAGATAATTTTGCACTCCAGATTTATAAGCCAGTTTTATTATTGTTTACTCTCTTAGAACTGTACATAAATTGGTTGTGGTTAAATCTCTGGTAGTTATTAATTAAGCATTGTTAAGCTAATAGTCTATATCCTGATATTGGAGTGAACTAAGATGGATAATTATAGACTGTTCTGGTATTCTCATTTATGGTATGTTATGTATAATAAGCGATATAATTGATTCATAATTTTTGTTTTACATAAAACGCAAGCAGGGTACTTGCCTAGATGTGCTAATTTTCTATGCAAAAAAAAATTTACATACATACATACATATACACACACATAGACAAAGTGCACTCCGACTTCTCTTCAAAAAGCCTTGGGTGCAGTTCAATAGAAAAAAAGTGCACTCCTAAGGACTTACATAAGGATCCGCTTTATTGCGTCAATAAAGCGGATCCTTATGTAAGTCCTTAGGAGGATAGATAGATAGATACAAAGTTCCTTTAAGGAACGCACAATCTCACCAATACAAATAATGATCAGATGATTTTAAGTGTGTGTTGTACATTTTTGAATGTGTTGACATTTGACAAAGGCACAATGCCGTGCCGAAACGTTATGTCTTCTTTTAAAAATGACTTAATAAATTTGGATTTTTTATTAAGACCAATGAGTGCCTGCATCTTTGGATTTTATATATATATATAATAAATAAAAAAAAGTAGTATTACCATGTGGCAAGGGGAGGGATAAAGTGAACAGCAGTCATAAGTAATCAACTGCAGTGTTGTAAGGGGATGGCAAATGTGTATACATTTTAAGAGCCACTGAAAATATTGAAGGCCCACACAGTTTTTAGGTGCCAACAACAATATATACAGATAGATATACAGTAGGGCAATGCCAAATGTTATGAACCAGAAGTAAAATATTAGGATTAGTCTAGGGATTGCTCAAGTCCCTACTTAATGGTCACATGCTTAGCACTCTCTCGGTTAATCAGTGTGCTAGCTAGGGTAAACAACTTATTAAAAGCTCTACTGTCACAGTGCTCTTATCAGAGTACAAGTGTTGTAATGAGTGTCTAAACGTAACAGTTACAGGGATATTAAACTGCTGGGCACAATGACAACAGCAAAACTACTACTCATTGATCCTGTGCCTGCAGCTGTGGCCCAATCATTAAATGCTACTTTAAAGGGGCATGAACCCCATTTTTTTGTTCATAATTCAGATAGTGCACTCAATAAAAATTACACTTATTTCTCTAGATATCCTTTGTTCAAAAGCATACCTATGTAGGTATCATGCATGGGTCTGGATTTCTATATGCAAAACAAAAAGAGAAGCAGTCTGCCAGGAACAATCAGCAGCTCAATAGCTTGTTCCATGGCCTGGTTGCCACCTGGGAGTAGCTTCTTTCTGCTCAATTGTGCTTTTCACAGAGGAAAACATTCCTGTAGTATATCAGTCTGATCCCACCAACATGGTCAGTCCAGCCCCGAAATACCAGGCAATTCTCCTCTGAACAAGTAAACCGGCAACCCCAGACGATGGCTTCGGCATTCTTTGGACCTCGTCAGTGAGGTGCAGCCATATTCCTCTAAGCACATTAGGCAAGGAGTCCTATGTAGGCTCATATGCTAATTTCTAAGCACTTGAAGGCAGTCTTATCTGAATGCATTGAACAGTTTTTCAAAGCGAGAGGGCATTAGTTTGTGAGTGCCATATAGATAACATTGTGCTCATGCCTGTTGTGTTACTTGTAAGAGGACACTGATTGGCTAAAATACAAGTCTCTCAAAAGTACTGAAATAAGGAGGCAGACTGCAGAGGCTTAGATACAAGATAATCACAGAGGTTAAAAGTATATTAATATAACTGTGTTGGTTATGCAAAACTGGGGAATAGGTAATAAAGGATTATCTATCTTTTAAAACAAAAATCCTGGAGTAGACTGCCCCTTAACAATTTACTTCATTATCTTAGTATCCTTTATGGAAGAACATGCAATGCACTACTGGGAGCAAGCCAATGGCAACAGGCATATCTGTGCGGCCACTAATCAGAAGCTAGCTCCTAACTCCTGAGCCTATCTAGGTATGTTTTTCAACAAACCATACAAAGAGAACAAAGCAAATTAGATAATAGTAGTAAACTGTAAATACTGTTAGAATCATGAAAGAAAAAAATGTGTGTTTCGCGTCCCTTTAATACTGGCTTAAAATTAAGCCAAGTAGTGAACCCATTAAATAGCAAGTAGAGAGAACACTAAAAAGTATAACATTTTACAATATACATCTACTCTAACAAAGCAGACCTGTTTTTTTTTTTTTTTTTATAAAGAATGGCCCATTAACTTATAGGGTGTTCAGCAGCCACTTAAAATATATCCCTGACAAGCATTGTTGTCTAATAAATACAAACATGATACTGAACCACCATATTGCGCAAACACATGATTTAACTGCAGTGATCCTTACTAGCATCTGATGATATGGAGATAACTGGACTTCAGTTTTTGTGACATTACTTTGGCAAGATGTAAAATAAAATATAAAAAAAGGAGGTTTAATGCCAAACAGCAGTATACAACTGGGTAGTCTAGATTAAAGGACAATATACACTATTTTTCTTTGAATAAATATTTTGTAGATGAACCATTTATATAGCCCATACAGATTTTTTTTAAAAAAATGTATAATTTCGTTTATTTTTAATTAACATTAAATAAACATATACACACACATTTTTTCTCTTTTTCATTCTCTCTCTATTTCGCTCATCACCTTTTGATCAAAATCAAAGTATTCTTTTTAAAATCATAAGAGATAATGCTCTTGGGGATTCTGACAGGTTTTACAGTTCAAAACTAAAAAGGTGACACTACTTTGAAAATGCACTCACTGTTGCCAGCCCACAAATATATTTTTGAAGAGGGGCCTATAAGCGGCATTACGGAATACTCATAACATAGGGAGTGAAAAAAGTCTTAGCACTTGCGTAGCCATTAAGATGCCCCTCTAAAATTAGGTGCTTCTAAGGATTTGCACAATTTAAAATCCATTTTACCTAATGTGACCAGAAATAGCAGTAACATGCTCTTACCCTCAGGGCTGGATTGGGAGAGAAAAAAACAGCCCAGGAAAAATTGAAGACCGGTACCATAGTCAATGTCTGTAGAAGGAGGAGATAGATATAGGCCATACTTCCAATGTATAGATTAATGTATAGTATTAGAATAGTGCTAGCTAAGGATTCCTTGTATTTTTTCTGAGCTTTTTCTTTATCTTGAACCTTCATGCTGTTTTATGAGATATTTGTAATTCTTTGACTCATATATTAGTAGTCTTAGGTAATTCTATCATCATTTGATTAGATCAGGTGCTCTTAGAGCTGGTCTGACTGGAACATACATACACTATATAAAACGGCAGGTTTCTGCGATGTAAAAAAAATGAGACAAAGATAAATCATTTCAGAACTTTTTCCACCTTTAATGTGACCTATAAACTGTACAACTCAATTGAAAAACAAACTGAAATCTTTTAGGTAAAGGGAAATAATAAAAAATAAAATAATATGGTTGCATAAGTGTGAACACCGTTAAACTAATACTTTATTGAAGCACCTTTTGATTTTATTACAGCACTCAGTGTTTTTGGGTATGAGTCTATCAGCATGGCACATCTTGACTTGGCAAGATTTGCCCACTCTTCTTTGCAAAAACACTCCAAATCTGTCAGAATGCGAGGGCATCTCCTGTGCACAGCCCTCTTCAGATCACCCCACAGATTTTGAATTGGATTCAGGTGTGTGCTCTGGCTGGGCCATCCCAAAACTTTAATCTTCTTTTGATGAAGCCATTCCTTTGTTGATTTGAATGTATGCTTTGGGTCGTTGTCATGCTGAAAGATGAAGTTCCTCTTCATGTTCAGCTTTCAAGCAGATGCCTGAAGGGTTTGTGCCAATATTGTCTGGTATTTGGAACTGTTCATTATTCCCTCTACCTTGACTAAGGCCCCAGTTCCAGCTGAAGAAAAACAGCTCCAATGCATGATGCTGACACCACCATGCTTCACTGTGGGTATGATGTTCTTTTGGTGATATGCAGTGTTGTTTTTGCGCCAGACATATCTTTTGGAATTATGGCCAAAAAGTTCAACTTTGGTTTCATCAGACCACCTTTTGCAACATGCATTTGGGAGACTTTTTGCGTTTTTGCAAAATTTAGCCGGGCTTGGATGGGTTTTTTTTAAGAAAAGGCTTCCGTCTTGCCACTCTACCCCATTGCCCCGACATATGAAGAAAATGGCCGATTGTTGTCACATGTACCACACAGCCAGTACTTGCCTCTTGGCAGCCTCCCAGACCAGTTTTCTTCTCGTCTTTTCATCAATTTTGCAAGGACATCCAGTTCTTGGTAATGTCACTGTTGCACCATATTTTCTTCACTTGATGAGGACTGTCTTCACTGTGTTCCATGGTATATCTAATGCCTTGGAAATTCTTTTGTACCCTTCTCCTGACTGATACCTTTTAACAATGAGATCCCTCTGATGCTTTAGAAGCTCTCTGCGGACCATGGCTTTTGCTGTAGGATGCGACTAACAAAATGTCAGGAAAGACCTACTAGAACAGCTGAACTTTATTTGGGGTTAATCAGAGGCACGTTAAATGATGATAGGTGTGTACTGACTCCTATTTAACATGATTTTGAATGTGATTGCTTAATTCTGAACATAGCTACATCCCCAGTTATAAAAGGGCGTTCACACTTAAGCAACCATATTATTTTAGTTTTTTTATTTCCTTTTACCTAAAAGATTTCAGTTTGTTTTTCAATTGAGTTGTAAAGTTTATAGGTCACATTAAAAAGGTGGAAAAAGTTCTGAAATGATTTGTCTCATTTTTTTTTTTAATCACAGAAACCTGACATTTTAACAGGGGTGTGTAGATACATACAAAGGTGGCCCTCGTTTTACAACGGTTCAATTTACACCGTTTCAGAATAACAACCTTTTTTTCCAGTCATGTGACTACTATTGAAAAGCATTGAGAAGCAGTGCATTTATTAAAATAGCCAGTAGGTGGAGCTGTCCGCTTGTGTTGCAGCAAAGCCAAGCAAGCTGAAATTAATCAGTTGAACCAGACCCGAGCTATTGAGCAGATTTCAAAGGAACAAGAACCTCCTGTCTATAGATTGGAAAGCATAGAAAGAACCGTTTGCAGAAAAATGCAAGTGAAGTCTGCGTTGTGTGATTATTTTATTAGGTTTATAATGCTGTCTAGCATTTAAAGTCTTCATTTCAAAGCTTTTAAAATAATGTATTAGGTGTTACTTATGACAATTTTGAGAGGGGCCTGGAACCTAGCTCCCTCACTTCCCATTGACTTACATTATAAACTGGGTTTCAATTTGCAACCATTCCTTCTGGAACCTAACCCCGGCGTAAACTGAGGGCTACACATATACATATATATATAAAATAGATAGCTTTGACACAAGAGTCAGACCCAGAGACTAATTGCAAGAAAACATCAAAATCCCTTTATTAACTAAAATAACAAAATCAGATAAGGCACCAAACAAAAACTGAAAATTATTATGACATATATACCTTCCTCATTACAGAGGACAATGGACCTACTATTAAAAATAAAGCGATAAACTATGCTCCATTTTTAAATTGAATGTATATGAGCCACTCTCCCTCATATGTTTTTTGCCAAATAGGTGTTATAAACCCTCATAAGTATATCAGTAATAAACTTATATAAATACCTTTGAATGGATATAGAGTTTTACTGTGATCACGAAATTTAGCCTGTACAATGGTAAAGTGTAAATCGATCTTCTATAAATGAAATTATGTGTCATATATATTTATGTTTTATGACTCTATTTCTGGTTCTTCTAATATTGTATGGGTCCTGTATGGGTCCCGCCATTGCTGCCGTAACTATATGATTAATAAGTATCCCTAAACAATTGAGAATGTAAATAAATTCCTGAGATATCAGGAGAGATGTGTATTTTTTATTTGGCACTGAATGAGTTTATCATTTCACCTGGGATCAACTGCAATATAAGTCAAGTTTGACTTACGGCATCACATGCCTGAGGAAGCCCAATCACAGGTAGTAAGAAGTGAATACAGCGCCAACAAGAGGCCAAGGGATAAATAGAAGCCCAATCACAGCGCAAGTTTGGGTGAAACACGTGTAGCCGCTTCTACCACGCCCACTGGAGCTCCGTGAGCGTGGCTGTGTTTGTAAGACGCGTTGCATGGCTTAGGTAAGGTCTCGGATTGCCGGATAACTCAGGAGTCGAGAGGGCTGGAGTCTTGAAGAAGTGTTTACAGGTAATTCCTGCAGCACTCACAAGTAGCGGTGGTAGTGAGACATCACTCCCACTAACAAGCTGAATGTAAGCAAGTTAGGTTTTAAACGTTTGACAACCCTCCATAATGACTCAATGGACAGTATTATGCAATCATACCTACCTTACAGCCACTAGCGTCCTATATATACACCGACCAGAATTATTGTTGCCCTGCATATGGCTTGCTACCACTGAACACGACAAGTTAACGGTGTCAGGTTCTCCGAATCTTCATACTGGGGACTGCTTCAAATTTCTGTGCACTAATCAAAGCTTGCTTTTGCATATAACCAACTGTTGCTTGGCTTTGAACTGCTACTAATTTACCTTTCTGCTACTGGCATACACTGGAAGCTGCCTTTGCAGGACTTTATTCTTAATAGTAGGTCCATTGTCCTGTGTAATGAGGAAGATAGATAGAGAGATATATATAATATATATATATATATATATATATATATATATATATATATATATATATATATATATATATATATATATATATATATATATATATATATATATATATATATATATATCATAATAATTTTCAGTTTTTGTTTGGTGCCTTATCTGATTTTGTTATTTTAGTTAAAGGATTACTTTCTGTTATAATTTTTAAGCTAAACAACTAACATATTAAAGTTAATAAACATTAATTAAAACCTACTGACCTATATTGTCTCCAAAACGAAGTTTCATAACGTTCTAAAAGTTATATCTTTTATTCGCCGATGATGTCACGTTATCCTGCCCACTATTTTCAGCACTGCATGTTCAAAATACTTAAACCAATAACTTTGTGTTTAAAGCGCCATTTTGAAACCTAGGTATTGTAAACGGATTGGTATAGAGCAAAGGATACCCACGGAGTCGGTTTGGAAAACAATTAAATTTGCAGACAAGATTTCTGATATACGGTAGAGATATGTTAATGAAATGCTATTGATAAAAAGCGTATTTGGGGTAGTTAGTAACAGGCATAGAAAATATTTACTTACAGTGGCCCTTTAATAAAGGGATTTTGATGTTTTCTTGCAAGTGGTCTCTGGGTCTGACTCTTGTGTCAAAGCTATCTATTTGTTAAATTTGCTTAATGAGCAAGTGCTGGTTTAAAGGTAGAGCTGCAACATTTTTTCCTTTCATTTAACATACAATAATTTTCGTACCTCCTTGCACCGGATGGAAATACTTATTTTTTACATCTGAGCTCAGCATTAATTATATTCGGTTAAGCTGGTATATTATTTTTTATATTGCAAAATTGTTGCCTATAGTGTACTAGTTACTGTGGGAAGTTGGGAGTTAAAAAGACCAGCGTAATTATGCAGGAATAAGTCCCCTGTAGAATGCCATTGTGGGGACCCAGGAGTTAATGTAAATGACCAGATCTTCTGCAGACTGCTACTTGGGGACCCAGGAAGTGGGAGAAACAAAAAAAAAAAAAAAAAAAAAAAACACACCAACCAACAACAGTATAATACAAACACACAGGCCGATTTATCAAGCTGAGGCGGAACAGGGGCGTACATACTCGCCGGTCTGCCGCAGCTCGCCTCTGGCGGGCGGAATTCAGCATTGCACACGAGCGCTATTTTGTGCGTGCGTGCAATCCCGCCCCTGCCTGTGAACAGCCAATCACACGCGGGCAGGAGCTGTCAATCTCCCCAGTTGGACTAGACAATGGAGATTGAATTTCGCCACTTTAGAGATGGCGAAAGATTAGGGAAGCAGCACTCTGATGAACGCTGCTTGTTAAGTACAGCGTGCAGATTCTGTTGTGAGAACCTGCAGCTGTAGTGGGTTGAAAGGCTTGCAGAGCCTTTGATAAATCGACCCCCTAAGGCCGTGAACTCCCTGTCAACCCTTCCCTGAGCCTCCGGATTCTTGTATGCTGCTTTTGATCCTTTTGACTCTTTTACGTCTGAAGAGTAGGACTGTGCTAGGCCTGGCTGCCATGCTGGTAGACAGCCAAGTACAATTGTGACAAGCTCAATACTAAAACCAAGTTAAAGTTACATATTAGTCCAAAAAGAAAGTTCTCTCATATGCAAGTAAATTAAATAATAAAATGCTATGTGCGTTTAACCCCTGCTAAGCCATTAAACAAAATGTTAGCGCCAGAGCAGCGGTAAACTAATGAGACCTAGCAGAAAACATCAGGTGTGCCCAGGACAGAAAGCATATATGCGCAGCCACTAAAACCAACTAAACACTGCTGCTCCTGTGCCAGCTTAGACATGCTTTTCAACAAAGGAAACCGAGAACCAAATTAGATTATAGGAGTACATTTAAAAAAAAAAAAAAAAAAAAAACCTCTTAAAAGTGCATGCTCTATCTGAATCATAAAAGTTAGCGTTTTACTTAAAGGGACAGTAAACCATAAAAAAAATGTTATATAATTCTGCACATAGTGCAGAATTATATAACATAATAGCGCAAACATTGTAAAACCAAATTTCCCCTTTGAATTTAAAAAATAACTGCTGTTTTACAGACCCGCTCTCTGTGATCTTCTGAGCGGGTCTGTTTTTTTCTAACAGCGCATCGGGCCAGCTGTATAGTCACAGCCCGGCCCGACCGCGCCATAAGCACTAAGTGCAGCTCGCTCCTACTCTGTCAGACAGCAGGAGCGAGCTGCACTTAGTGCTATGGCGCGGTTGGGCCGGGCTGTGACTATACAGCTGGCCCGATGCGCTGTTAGAAAATTAAAACAGACCCGCTCAGAAGATCACAGAGAGCGGGTCTGTAAAACAGCAGTTATTTTTTAAATTCAAAGGGGAAATTTGGTTTTACAATGTTTGCGCTATTATAATGTTATATAATTCTGCACTATGTGCAGAATTATATAACATTTTTTTTATGGTTTACTGACACTTTAAGTTTTACTTTTATGTCCCTTTAAACCCTTTGTGCAGCACTTAGAGTCACCATCTGTTGTAGGCTGTCCTGAAATAGGATATACAAAAGGGACTAAATCTAAAGTACTCCGCTCATCTTAGTCCTAACTCCCATACCAGGTAAGTGGAGCTTTCTACAGATGACTTCACTGGGAGGTTGTGTTTGAACTAAATTGGCGTGATACATCTAAAAGTATATTGTAGGGATAGAAAGGTCAAAAGTGAAATGAGCATGGGTGCATTTCATATTTAAAGGGACACTGAACCTAAATTTTTTATCTTTCATGATTCAGATAGTGCATGCAATTTTAAGTAACTTTCTAATTTACTCCTTTTATAAATTATTTGTTCTCTTGCTATCTTTTTTTGAAAATAAGAATGTAAATCTTAGCAGCCAGCTCATTTTAGGTTAAGCACCATGGATAGCGCTTGCTTATTGGAGGCTGAAATTTACCCACCAATAAGCAAGCATAACCCAGGTTCTCAACCAAAAATGGGCCGGCTCCTATGCATTACATTCCTGCTTTTTAAATAAAGATAGCAAGAGAATGAAGAAAAATTGATAATAGGAGTAAATTAGAAAGTTGCTTAAAATTGCATGCTCTATCTGAATCATTAAAGAAAAAAATTGGCCTGAGGCCATGCTGTGATTGGAGGAAGCCGGATTAGTCATTGCTGAAGCCGGATTAGTCATTGCCGACGTGTGAAGAGAGGATTTCCAGGAGGGGGGGGGGTGAGTTGCTCTGGCTGTGAAAAGAAAAAGTTAAGTTTTTAATCAAAACAGCTGCTTTGTAAACTTTGATGAATGAAAGTGTCCCTGTTTTTAATAGTATTTTTAAGGGGCTTTCATTCATCAAAGTTTACCTTCACTTTAAACTTGACATTTCAACAATGTATAAAATATTTCATTATTGCAAGTGAAACATTATTGCAATATACATTCATTATTTATTTTGCTGTAAAATAAATTTAAAAAAAAAAAAAACTGCTAGTTTCACTTTCTCCCAGGGAGGTTTAGGTTAATACTATTGGGCAATTTAAGTAAGCTTTTGTTTACTTCACCCTCCCCCTAAGATTCTCAGCAGTCACATTTGTAAAAGGTAGATTATAAATTATGCATCAACAATTATGATAGGAGAAGCATTCTTTGCAATAGTAACTAAGATAAATCAGTGCTAAATCACCTTAAAGTGACTGTAAATCCTAGCGTTTGTCAAACGCTAGGATTTAAAACTGGAACAAATAAAGGGGACTTTCATTCATGAAGTACAAAATACTTTATGCTGAAAGTTCCTTTATTTGTTGGAAGCGTTCACCAAACTGAGCTGCTCAGGCAGCCCATTGCAGAACGCTATTTGCTGTGAGGTGACGTTAACACCTCTTAGCAAATAGCTGTGCGTTCCAACTGGCGCCAAGCTAGATAGCCCTCACGGCTATTGGCCAAGAAGTGGAAACATTACCTCTCAGCAAAATAGCATTCTGCAGTGGGCTGCCTGAGCAGCTCGGTGCAGCGAACGCCAACAACAAATAAAAGAGCTTCATGACTAAAAACTACCTTTATTTGTTCCAATTGTAATCCTAGCATTTCACAAACACTAGAATTTACAATCACTTTAAGGTAGGAGATAAGGGCAGATGTCCCCATCTCTCTCAACTGCACATGTGCAAACAGAGTTTGTGCTATATCTGAATATTAGTTTGTGATTGGTTAGCAAGGATTATTTTGTGCTGGGGACAGTGAAATCAGTGAAATGAATAAACATAAAACAATACACTCACTTGACAAAATAAAGTTGCAGTTCTCATCGCAAAATTATTCTCAGAAATGGAGGTTCAAAGTCATGTAGTTTACAATTTGTGTGTAGTGGTCCTTTAAGTCTTATAAATGGATGCACGACCATGAAGTAAATTAAAACTTGTATCTGTATTTAAGCACAATTAAAACACTTAGGGCACGAAGCGTATACAAGTACACTGAATTCGGGACAACCCCCTAGGTGGGCAGTATTTGATGCATTTTAGCTTAGCGTTGTAGTCAAATTAAATCTTCACATGCACAATAAACAACACTGCCAGCTCTCTAAGCTTGAAAACTGGCGCACAGGACCTCACAGAATGTGTGTGTATGCCAATGAAGAACAGCAATAACTTTTACTAGAAGCATTTTTGGTAATAGAAGTATATTGCAAAAATGCTTATTTTTAAAATTGAAAAGCTCCCATGGACATTTAATTTTGACCTTTCTATCCCCTACTTGATGCTGGCACTAAGTGTAAATAGTAAGTCAGACAACAAAGCCAGCAAAGAGAGATATGAGGGAAGAAATATTGTGTTACCTTTACCTACTGTCTGGTAAAACAACGTTTTGAGAGACTTTTCAAAAACTTTGCTAAAAAGTCCTCTCTCCAAACCTCCTCCAGTGCCCATTGAAGCTTTGCCTCACACAAGGTAGCCCCAGCTTGTACAGCCCAATACAGTAGAGCCCATCACTTAGACATCTAGCAAAGCATGACATTATACACTCATTTTTTTCTTTGCATAAATGCTTTGTAGATGATCTATTTATATAGCCCATAAAGAGGTTTTTTTTGTTTTATAATGTATAGTTTTGCTTATTCTTAAATAACATTGCTCTGATTTTCAGACTCCTAACCAAGCCCCAAAGTTTTATGATAATACCGTCAGCTACCTACTCCAGCTTGCTCCTGTTTGTGCAAAGGGTCTTTTCATAGGCAAATGCAGTGGGCTTTCCAGCTACCTTTTCAACAGAGCTAAACTGAGAGCTTCTAAGTAAGTTTTTAAACAGTTTTATACTGGATTTTTATATCAGTATCTGTGCATCTTGTTCTTTATAGTAATGTCTATTACATGCAGTTATGTGAAAATGAGTGTATACTGTCCCTTTAAAGGGACAGTCTAATCAAAATTAAACGTTCATGATTCAGATAGGGCATGCAATTTTAAATAACTTTCCAGTTGACTTATCATTAAATTTGCTTTTTTCCCTTGGTGGTAATTTTGAAAAGCTAAACCTAGGTAGGCTCAAACTGATTTCTAAAACCGTTGAAAACCGCATCTTAGTTCAGAGCATTTTGAAAGTTTTTCACAGTTAGACAGTACTAGTTCAGGTGTGTCATATAGATAACATTGTGCTTACTCCCGTGGAGTTTAGGAGTCTATCCAATCAGTGCAAACTGCATGTCTGTCAAAAGCACTGAGATAAGGGGGAAGTCTGCAGAGGTTTGTGCAAACTTCCCCAGACAGATAGCTAAGCATGCTAAGGCACTGTGGCTGAGCTCTGTAACAACCCAAGGGTTGCAGGTTCGATCCCCGACGAGGTCCAATAAAATAAGCAGCGCCTTGAGAGTGATTAGCTGCACTTTACAAGTACCCAATACATCATATATACAGATACAAAGTAATCACAGAGGTAAAACATGTATTATTATAACAGTGTTGGTTATGCAAAACTGGGGAATGGGTAATAAAGGGATTATCTATCTTTTTAATCAATAAACATTCTGGTATAGACTGTCCCTTTAAGTTCTGCAAAGTCTATCGATCCTGTGAGGTGTGTTTATAATTGTGGTCAAAAGTTTGTGTACCAATGTAATGCTTTATACCTTCTATTTATATCTATATACAAACAGCCTTTACCTGAGGCATAAAAAGTGGATGGCTGGTTCTAATTCTTGCTAACTCCAATAATACAATGCATTATATACACACACATCTAATATAAACCAACAGTAGTTTTCATACTCGCACTTACGAATACCGGTATTTATACTGTGAAGTACAAGCAAGTGCTCTGTTCTTACCTGATCGGCACCAAATGGAGTAATATTCGCCTTGACTGTGCCCACTCCCAATCCCACTATAATCAGGCCCACGAAGATTGCAGGTGCACAGTATCTCCCAGACGTTAATTTGCATGTGCTGTTGGGGGCGATGGTGACATTACTGGGCACCGTGCAGTTTTCTATCAATGCTAAGTGGCCATCCCCACAAAAACCAGAGCGGGTGGCCTTGTAGGTTATCATAGGGAAAACCAGCATGCCCACTAAATAGAGTACCATGCTAATGAGAATAGTGCAGAAACGTCCAAGCAGGGCATCAGCCAGCCAACCCCCGAAGGGCGACACCAAATAAGTAATGCCCATGAAGAGCAGCAAAGCCTGGGTGGCTTGGGTGCCCTCCCAATTATAGTCCGGACCATTGAGAAATAGTACAAGATTGGAAGTTATTCCGTAGAAAGCCATTCTCTCGAACAACTCGGAAAGAAGCACAGCTGCGCAAGCCAGGCGGCGTCCAGCGAACACTGAGCCCGGGTTCTGAATGGAGTTCACCCGGCCGCCCAGCAGCGGGGTCCGCTCACTAGTGTCCCGGGAATTCATGGTTAATAACGAGGGCTTGTCACGACAATGGGGTTTCCACACTGAAGGAGCATGAAAAGGAAGTGCTGCCCGTGTTTAATGGGACGTACTTTACTGCTGGAAGCTACACATACAAGTAATTCAGGAAGAGCAGGGCAAAGCCCTGAGTCCAAAAGCTCCACAACAATCTACAGGGCTTGGTATCGATATCGAGGAGCCAACGGAGTCTAAACTAACAATACAACCTTTCCACCGCACCCCAACCTGTGGCTACAACAACCCTAAAACACACTAATACACGAAACTCGTGACTGTCTGCTACAACAATCACACTTCCTCATTGGAAGATGTGAACTCATTGGCTGGGTTAACCAATGTACCGTCCTCAAAAGTTTAGTTAATTGGCCATAAGAGCTGTCTGTCACATTACGTAGCTGGTGGTTTGCTGAACATACACATACGTTGCACGTGCTTTTTTATATTTAGAGGGCGACGAAATATTGCGTAAAACGCGATGTGTCAAACGCAGCTCTATGTAGGACTTAGGGAATGTAAGCGTTTTGTTTCTACATATGAAACGATTACTTCTTTCTGTAAATAAGCACAGCACTGTGCATGTGCAATGCGATACAAATAGATTGCTGTCAAGAAAAGTATTTTCATAGCGCTTGAATAAACAACATATGCTCCTCCTAATAGCAAGATCTCTCAACCAGATCTTATAGTGGACCTAAATAATTAGCGCTATGAGGAGGCTAGAATAGCTATAGCTAGAAAAGCTTTAAGTAGTATATATATATGGGTGAATACATTTGGATACGGTTAAAAGTTAACATTTATTTCAAGCAGAAGATAAAAAGTATAAAATAACATTCATTAACAATATTATCTGATCTTAAAAGAGTTTTCAATGGATACAGATTTGGTGATCCAGATTGCAAAATTGATGCAGTTTATACAAATATGTAATGTGCAATGATAGCGTTTTATTTTACAATAACGCAGAGAGTGTGATACAATATAACAAAGGGTCTTATAATACAAATGATGTGACAAAAATTGTGATACAAATAATATGCAAATTCAAATATGTGTTTGTGGAATCCTGATGAAACAAGTGTCCAAAATCCTTATCGTAGTGATGAAAATAAATCCAAAATTGTGTATGTAAAAAACAATAGTATAAAAAGATAATAAATATAAAAATGTCCAAGACAAATAGTAGTGTATTGCGTGTCCAAAAATAGAAAAAAAAATTGATATATGTGAGAGTGAAAAATATACCAAAAATGAATCACACTATATAAAAAAATATCAAAAAAATATGGTGTACACCAAAAAATAAAATTAGTAGTTACAGAACCTCAGCCCGAAGTGAAAAAATGAAAAGATCGAAGAAATATATATATATATATATATATATTTATATATATATATATACAAATATGAAAAAACTAGTCCTAAAGCCCGTTCACACGGGCCATTTTTTTGCAGTACAGCTGTCCCACCCCTTGTGCTCTCTCTCTCTCTCCCCCATCTCTTTTGCGCTCTCTCTCCCCCTCTCTTTTGAGCTCTCTCTCTCCCCCATCTCTTTTGCGCTCTGTCTCCCCCCTCTCTTTTGAGCTCTCTCTCTCTTCCATCTCTTTTGCGCTCTCTCTCCCCCTCTCTTTTGAGCTTTCTCTCTCCCCCTCTCTCTCCCCCCCTCTCCTCTCTCTCCCCTCCTCTTTCTCCCCCTCTTTCTCTCCCCTCTCTCTCTCCCCCCTCTCTTTTGTGCTCTCTCTCCCCCTCTTTTGCTCTCTCTCTCCCCATCTCTTTTGTGCTCTCTCTCCCCCTCTCTTTTGCGCTCTCTCCCCCTCTCTTTTGCGCTCTCTCCCCCTCTCTTTTGCGCTTTCTCCCCCCCTCTTTTGCGCTCTCTCCCCCCCTCTCTTTTGCGCTCTCCCCCCCCCCTCTCTTTTGTGCTCTCTCTCTCCCCCCTATTTTGCTCTCTCTCCCCCCTCTATTTTGTGCTCTCTTTCTCCCCCCTCTTTTGCTCTCTCTCCCCCTCTCTTTTGCGCTCTCTCCCCCTCTCTTTTGCGCTCTCTCCCCCCTCTCTTTGGTGCTCTCTCTCCCCCTCTCTTTTGTGCTCTCTCTCTCCCCCTCTCTTTTGCGCTCTCTCCCCCTCTCTTCGTGCTCTCTTCCCCCCTCTCTTTTGCTGTCTCTATCAACCATCTCTTTTGCGCTCTCTCTCCCTCTCTCTTTTGAGCTCTCTCTCTCCCCCCTCTTTTGCTCTCTCTCCCCCTCTCTTTTGTGCTCTCTCTCTCAACCCTCTTTTGCTCTCTCTCCCCCTCTCTTTTGCGCTCTCTCTCTCTTCCCCCCTCTCTTTTGCGCTCTCTCTCTTCCCCCCTCTCTTTTGTGATCTCTTTCTCCCCTCTCTTTTGTGCTCTCTCTTCCCCTCTCTTTTGAGCTCTCTCTCCCCATCTCTTTTGCGCTCTCTCTCCCCCTCTCTTTTGAGCTCTCTCTCTCCCCTCCTCCTCTCTCTCTCCCCCCTCCTCTCTCTCTCTCCCCCTCCTCTCTCTCTCTCCCCCTCCTCTCTCTCTCCCCCCTCCTCTCTCTCTCACCCCCTCCTCTCTCTCTCCCCCCTCCTCTCTCTCTCCCCCCTCCTCTCTCTCTCCCCTCCTCTCTCCCCTCCTCTCCCTCTCTCCCCTCCTCTCTCTCTCCCCCTCTCTTTTGTGCTCTCTCTCCCCCTCTTTTGCTCTCTCTCTCCCCCCTCTTTTGTGCTCTCTCTCTCTCCCCTCTCTTTTGCGCTCTCTCTCTCTCCCCTCTCTTTTGCGCTCTCTCCCCCTCTCTTTTGCGCTCTCTCCCCCCTCTCTTTTGCGCTCTCTCCCCCCTCTCTTTTGCTCTCTCTCCCCCCTCTTTTGCTCTCTCTCTCTCCCCCTCTCTTTTGCGCTCTCTCCCCCCTCTCTTCGCGCTCTCTCCCCCCTCTCTTTTGCTCTCTCTCCCCCATCTATTTTGCGCTCTCTCTCCCCCTCTCTTTTGAGCTCTCTCTCTCCCCCATCTCTTTTGCGCTCTCTTTCCCCCTCTCTTTTGAGCTCTCTCTTTTGAGCTCTCTCCCCCCTCTCTCTCTCCCCTCCTCTCTCTCTCCCCCTCTCTCTCTCTCTCTCTCCCCCCTTTTCTTTCTCTCTCTCCCCCCTCTCCTCTCTCTCCCCCCTCCTCTCTCTCCCCCCTCTTCTCTCTCTCTCTCCCCCCTCTCCTCTCTCTCTCCCCTCTCTCCCCCCCCCTTCTCTATCTCTCCCCCAATCCTCTCTCTCTCTTCTCTCTCTCTCCCCTCTCTCACCCCCCTCTCCTCTCTCTCTCCTCTCTCTCCCCCCTCTCCTCTCCTCTCTCCCCCCTCTCTCTCTCTCCCCTCCTCTCTTTCTCTCCCCCTCTCTTTTGTGCTCTCTCTCTCCCCCTCTTTTGCTCTCTCTCTCTCCCCCCTCTTTTGTGCTCTCTCTCTCCCCTCTTTTGCACTCTCTCTCTCCCCTCTCTTTTGCACTCTCTCTCCCCTCTCTTTTGCGCTCTCTCCCCCTCTATTTTGCGCTCTCTCCCCCCTCTCTTTTGCTCTCTCTCCCCCCTCTCTTTTGTGCTCTCTCTCCCCCCTCTTTTGCTCTCTCTCTCTCCCCCTCTATTTTGCGCTCTCTCCCCCTCTCTTCGCGCTCTCTCCCCCCCTCTCTTTTGCGCTCTCTCCCCCATCTATTTTTTGCTCTCTATCCCCCTCTCTTTTGAGCTCTCTCCCCCATCTCTTTTGCGCTCTCTTTCCCCCTCTCTTTTGAGCTCTCTCTTTTGAGCTCTCTCTCTCCCCCCTCTCTCTCTCCCCTCTCTCTCTCCCCTCCTCTCTCTCTCTCCCCCTCTCTCTCTCCCCCCCTTTTCTCTCTCTCTCTCCCCCCTCTCCTCTCTCCCCCCCTCTCCTCTCTACCCCCTCTCTTCTCCCCCCTCTCCTCTCTCTCTCTCTCTCTCTCTCTCTCTCTCTCTCCCCCCTCTATCCCCCTCTCCACTCTCTCTTCCCCCTCTCCTCTCTCTCTCCCCCCTCTCCTCTCTCTCCCCCCTCCTCTCTCTCCCCCCCCTCCTCTCTCTCCCCCCCTCTCCTCTCTCTCTCCCCTCTCTCTCCCCCCCTCTCCTCTATCTCTCCCCCAATCCTCTCTCTCTCCCCCCCTCTCCTCTCTCTCTCCCCCCTCTCATGTCTCTCTCCCCTCTCTTACCCTCCTCTCCTCTCTCTCTCTCCCCCCCTCTCCTCCCTCTCCCCTCTCTCCCCCCCCCTTCTCTATCTCTCCCCCAATCCTCTCTCTCTCCCCCCCTCTTCTCTCTCTCTCCCCTCTCTCACCCCCCTCTCCTCTCTCTCTCCTCTCTCTCCCCCCTCTCCTCTCTCCCCCCTCTCTCTCTCTCCCCTCCTCTCTTTCTCTCCCCCTCTCTTTTGTGCTCTCTCTCTCCCCCTCTTTTGCTCTCTCTCTCTCTCCCCCCTCTTTTGTGCTCTCTCTCTCCCCTCTCTTTTGCACTCTCTCTCTCTCCCCTCTCTTTTGCACTCTCTCTCTCCCCTCTCTTTTGCGCTCTCTCCCCCTCTATTTTGCGCTCTCTCCCCCCTCTCTTTTGCTCTCTCTCCCCCCTCTCTTTTGTGCTCTCTCTCCCCCCTCTTTTGCTCTCTCTCTCTCCCCCTCTATTTTGCGCTCTCTCCCCCTCTCTTCGCGCTCTCTCCCCCCCCTCTCTTTTGCGCTCTCTCCCCCATCTATTTTGCGCTCTCTTTCCCCCTCTCTTTTGAGCTCTCTCTTTTGAGCTCTCTCTCTCCCCCCTCTCTCTCTCCCCTCTCTCTCTCCCCTCCTCTCTCTCTCTCCCCCTCTCTCTCTCTCACCCCCCCCTTTTCTCTCTCTCTCTCCCCCCTCTCCTCTCTCCCCCCCTCTCCTCTCTCCCCCCTCTCTTCTCCCCCCTCTCCTCTCTCTCTCTCTCTCTCTCTCCCCCCTCTATCCCCCTCTCCACTCTCTCTTCCCCCTCTCCTCTCCCTCTCCTCTCTCTCCCCCCTCCTCTCTCTCCCCCCTCCTCTCTCTCCCCCCTCTCCTCTCTCTCTCCCCTCTCTCTCCCCCCCTCTCCTCTATCTCTCCCCCAATCCTCTCTCTCTCCCCCCCTCTCCTCTCTCTCTCCCCCCTCTCCTGTCTCTCTCCCCTCTCTCACCCTCCTCTCCTCTCTCTCTCTCCCCCCTCTTCTCTCTCTCCCCCTCTCCTCTCTCTCCCCCCTCTCTATCTCTCTCCCCTCTCTATCTCCCGACCACACCCCTTCACGCTCAGCCACACCCCCTTCACGGTCATTCCTGCCCGACTACACCCCCTTCGCATTGGCCTAGCCCCCGCTCATGCCCGACCACGCCCCCTCACACCCGGCCACGCCCACTTCTACCGCAGGCGGCAGATCAGCTAGGGACTGGAGCAGGACTCAAAAGCCAGGTGTGTTTGTCTTCGTGCTGTCTCTACTGCGCATGACAGCTTCGGACAAACACACTTGGCCTTTTATATAATAGGATGTAGGACAATTGTATCCAATAGTGAATCAGCAATTGTTTAGGCTTCCTTAGTACAAAACAGTCTTAGACCTCCATGTTGTAAAATAATCTTCAATACAATCTTCAATATAATCTTCAATATAGGTGGTGCTAAACAATATCTTATGCCCTATAGAAGACAACATAGGGCAATAAAGCTAACAAATTTTCAAAATAATGGTAGTTTGCTTACCAGAGTGGAAACCTGAGCCATTTAACCAGAATAGTCTACGCATTTCGGTCTTTAACAAGACCTTTTTCAAGACTGGTAACGGCTAGAACTAATGTGCTTCCTTATAAAGGGCATTGTAACTAATAGCTGGTCTATGTTTGAGCGTCAAAATCATTATCGTAAAACCGGAAGCATATTTTCATCAATTCTGGTTTCGTTACTCTAATGGATACCGGATGTTGTAATCGTGATGTTATATCTGGTTCACGTCATATCCAGAATTGCGAACTCTTGCTTTTGTGTTTAATATTTGATTGTTTCAAATATAAATGGTAATTGGAATGTGGGTGATAATTTAGGAATATTGCCACGTGGCTTTATGTTGGAATTGTATCGGATACAATTTCAACATAAAGGCCCTTGCCACCCAGTGAGCTTAGAAAGAGAGCTGCAAGTGACAAATAAGGGAACAGCTCCAGCTTTACTGATCATACAGCGGAGCTGCTCCCTTTTATGCTATGCAGCATTGAATTAGCACAATTTTTCAATTAAGTTTTCTGTAAACTTAACATTCTTCTCTTTAAATTTTATAATGCTGATTTTCGTGTTATCTATGCACTGGTACTTTAAAAAAAAAGTAAAGACAGCCCCATGATCATATGCTTTTGTATTTGCTTTTCACATCAGGGGAAGCTAGTTCATGTGAGCCATATAGATAACATTGTGCTGACGCCCATGGATTCAATCAACACAGCACTAATTGGCTTAAATGCAAGTCAATAGATAAAGTCATGTGATCAGGGAGAAGTCAGAAGATGCTTAGAAACAAGGTAATCATAGAGGTAAAACGTGTATTAATCTATCCATGTTTTCTGTGCAAAACTGGGGAATGGGTAATAAAGGAATTATCTATATTTTGAAACAATAAAAAAATTGATTTGACTGTCCCTTTAACTCTGTTCTCCCAGCAAACTCCCCTTTTCCTGCAAACTCCATTGCTTTTTTTATGGGAGGCATCTTCAAACTCAAAAGGACAATTTTTTTTTTTTAGAGAATTCTCTGAGGGGCAACCCTTGTAAGTGTCAGCAAGGCTTTTTATGTCCCAATCCAGCGAAAGATAATTAGACCCTATAAGTGGCTGCCCATTTTAACTCATGGGGAATCTAGACTGTTCATGTCGCCTCCCAATCTGCTTTGAAACTCATGGAATTCTTATTCCTATCACGTGGAACAAACTGTGTATTTTTCAGCATCTGCTTTGTTTATGCTACTGGGCAGAAGTTGAAAGAAAAACAATTGAGGGTTTCTTAAGTTTTGCTTGTGACCATTAGAGAAGGAAGCTAGGTCCTTGGGCAGCAGATAGAAAAAACTAATGTACTGTGGCTTCAGGCTTAAAAAGATCTTAAACTCATATCCATAGTACCATAATCATGTGCAATTTACTTTTATTATGGATTGTGCTTGCTTTCCTATAATTTAAATTTGTAAATGTGTCCCCAGAAAGGATGGTGTGCATCCTGCAGACAGTAATTGTTAGAGTCTTGTAGATTTGATAAGGTGGAGAACATTTTCTCTCTTTAGGGAACACTCCAAATTTTACATAGGTTGTTGTTTGTAAATTCATGTCACAATTCATAAGTAGAGGTTTTTAGAGCACCCTCATGCCTCTTTGACCATTTTTAATTCAGTGATATCTATAGTTGCTTGTGTATACCCTACTGGTCTACCACAAATTGATCTGTATATTAAATGTCAAAAGGTGCCTGAGGTTGTAAGGGAAAATTTACTGCACGGTAGCTCTACAGTTGATAAAAAAGGTTGCAATATTAATGGATATTACTATGCAAAGACACTTTTACTGGAGTTACATCTAATGAACATTACTAACCAAAGTGTCTTCTTGTGTATGTGAATGGTGATGGATGAGTTTACTTTGTGTGCATTACAAGTGTAGCAGGGCCCCATAGCCTTTAGGATCATTATCTGAGTAAAATTCAGTTAGTACTCCTCTTATCAGTGTAAATGGGGGACATGGACATCCTTGCCTGAGTTAGCCACAACATGTCAGTTGTATAAAAGACAAATATGGTATGGAAACGTCTCCTGTCATTCTAAGAAGGTTCATCATGAACTGATAAGGCCTTAGGTGATAGATATCCACTAATGCTCATTGGTTTGTAACTTATAAGTGTATATGACAGAAATTGTATTATATATACTGAGTGAGGAGTGCCCTCCCCCAGATTCTGTAACAACCCTGTTATGGTATCTCCCGGTGCAGTTGTAATAAACTATTTTATTCACCTTACAGCCTCCTGGTTCTTTCCAAGGTTACACGAAAGACCCACAATGTTGTTATTTTGATTTCTCTTTTTCGAGTACTGAAACCTGGGATTCCCCTGCACATTTGAGTAAAAACATAGACATCCCTACAACAAATGCTATCTCAGACAACCTGGAATACAGACAGCTGTAATTCATACAATCACTTTTTTTTTTTTGGTGGGGGGGGGGGGGAGCTGTGCTTTCAGTAGTTTTGACATTTACATTTGTTTAAATTTTGAAATTTAAATTTGTCAGCTATAAAAAAAAAACTTACATCTCAATTTTTTGGGCCCCTTTAAGTGCCTTCAGCATTTTCAAACACTGTCAAGGAGATGTTTTAAAAAGTGCTTTTGTTTTTAAGCAATTACAAAGCTCATTTTTTTAGAATGTGTTTTTCTAGTTTCTCTAATGTTTATAGGAAAATAAGAAACTCGAAAGCTTGTCTTCTTTTAAATGTATAGTTAGTCCAATATAAAAGTATTATTTTTTAATGCAATACACTTGCTATGTTTGTATCTATGTTCTTTACATGACAAAATATTGCTTAACTCCTTTGCTGCAACATTATGGTATGCTATGTCCTGCAGCTCCGTGTTCAGTGGATCCAAATTTATGGGAAGTTGTATATGCTAATGATTTAATTTCCTGTGTTGTACGTTATTGTTCATTAGTGACAGGGCAAGCTAGTAGACTACAAAAAAGTTTATTAATAGGACCTGATGAAAAAAGATTCTCCTGCTTAGAGAAAAATTGTAGTAAGAGTGCAGAGTTCACATGAACTGAACTTACTGGATTCTAAAAGAAAAACCACGAAAACCCCCAGCACTGCAAGATCTCTCACAAGATTCTAGACAGCTAATTTTGCTATACTTTTTTAAGGGGTCCATTTCTGTTTGTGAAGGAGACATATGCCCATTGCAGTATAGTACTGCTTGACATGAGACTTTTGTTACACTTGTATTTTATATTACTTAAAGGGACATGAAACCCAAAATTTTTCTTTCATGATTCAGATAGAGAATATAATTTAAAAACAACTTTCCAATTTACTTCTACTATTTAATTTGCTTCCTTCTCTTGTTATCATTTGCTGAAAGGTTTATCTAGTCAAGTTCATGAACAGCAGAGAAACTAGGTTCTAGCTGTTGATTGGTAGCTGCATATATATATTGAATGTGATTGGCTCACCCATGTGTTCAGTCAGAAACTAGTAGTGCATTGCTGCTCCTTCAACAAATGATACCGAAAGAATGAAACAGATTAGATAATAGAAGTAAATTAGAAAGTTGTTTAAAATTGTATTCTCTATCTGAATCATGAAAGAAATATTTTGGGTTCCATGTACCTTTAACACTACAGATAGAGTCCTTTTACTATTATTACATTTAAACTTTGCACTTTCTCTTTTATATTTTAATACATTTAGATTTAGATCCAGCAGTGATTTTACAGATTCTGATTATGTTTTGAAAGTATCTGTTTTACTTTAACATATTAGGATCATACTTTGTATATTTTTATGTATCTTTTACATATTGCATTGGACTTTGTATTTGCTCCATTGTAAAACAAAATTGATATAGCTTCAGAAAATGGGAGGGACAAAGGAGTTCCCTGGGTTGAACAGTTGAGTTTCCAGAGTATATCTGAAGCTCTCTCACAGCTTTTGTGAAATGCTGTAAGCATTTTACACAAGCTCGTCTCAATGAATTATCTTGCCAGTTGTATGCAGGTGAAGTTTGCTCAAATCACAATACACTTAATTAACTGACTAGAGACGAAAGCAAGTTAAATTCTAGGGAAAATGTCTCAGTTTAATTTGTATTGGCTGCAAACTGATACTTTATCCCAGGTGTTCTCTTGTTAAATTATCTCTCCCCAGTGGAATTATGTATCTCAGAGAGCCTCATTAGTTGTTATGGAAGGCCTTTCTCACCTCTCTAAGACTTTCAGGTTCTTTCCTTTTTCTTATATAATTCAGTGAGTTCAGCCCCTGTGAAGCTTGAACTAATATTTCTCTCCAAACTAGAGAATGTTTGAATATTTTCAGTTTTATTTTAAATAGAAGAAATACATAGTGGAATGCAATTTGTAAAAAATACACATAAATATACAAATAATGAGCTAAATTTGTTAGTTACATTAAATTTAATGAAGTGTAAAGTTATATAAAATATATAGCACTGGGCTTGTCTCTCCTTCACATACAGTAATGCAACGGACCCCATCCACTATACAACCTACGCATTTCATGCCTAATACAATAAACCATGCATTTAAAACCATTTGTTTTATATTTATTTGTAATTTTGGACTTTAGCTTTGTTCAACTAAATAGCATAATTTGATTCTACTTCCTATTGCTATAACTAATAAGGGTTGCCACCTCTTCTGGGAAAAAAATACCAACCAGACCCATAAACTAATACTCAGTTTGAAACTCTTCCCCTTTTAATCTTATGATCTTGACAGTTACAGGCTCAGTGCTAAAGAAAATAATGTGGCTCCTATAATTTACCTTTGAGGATTGGTTGAAGTTGCTTATGAGCTTTATTACAAAGACATCTGGTGCAGGTTTAAAACTTACGTAAAGATATTTAATTACTATTTTGCACTGTCTTGCCAGAAAACGTTTAACACACCCGGTCACTGATGCTGCAAAACTAAATTAGCATTGCAAAGTTTGTACCTATTTAATTTTTTTTCCCCTACATTCTCCATTATAGATTAAATGTAACATAGGAAGTGTAAAGTGAACAAAACTATCATTGCAATAAATACTTTTCTTAATTCCATAAAACAAAGAATTAAGCAAACAGTTAATATTAGCACATATTAACCCCTTCATGCTGGGGGGGGGGGGGGGGGGGCAAGTGCTTAGGGCTCCATTTATCATTCATATTCTCCTATATTTTCTCCTAAAAGTTCTCATGAGAAATAATTCCCCTATTACCATTCAAAAATGGGCCTAAAATTGGGCAAGATCGACTGTAAAATTCTCCTACTCTGTTCTCACTCTCCTTGGAGAACATGTTCTCCAAAAAAAGGGTGAAATTAGATCATTTTAGTCGTATTCCCCAAGGCAGAACATACTGCGATGTGTGATCTCATTGCAGAAAATGTACCGTTTCTGCAGAATTTTTTTTTTTGCCTGCACTTTTAATTTCTGCCTGCAGGTGTCACTGTTCCATTCTCTCTCAATGTAAATATTTGCTACGTTCCTCTCTCTTCAATTTCCTCCCCCTTCCTGAACTCCAGTGTGGTATAGGATAACAGCACATTGCAGAAAAGGTAAGTCAGGGCTTAACAAATTTATTCTAGGAGTCTAGGAGCCAACCAAATTACTAAGGAGACATATTTTGTTTTGTTCTTGAATGTGTGTATGTATATATGTATCTGTGTGTGTGTGTATATGTGTGTGTATTTATGTATCTGTGTGTGTGTATATGTGTGTGTGTATATGTGTGTGTGTATATGTATCTGTGTGTGTGTGTATGTGTGTGTGTATATGTATCTGTGTGTGTGTATATGTGTGTGTGTATATGTGTGTGTATTTATGTATCTGTGTGTGTGTGTATGTGTGTGTGTATATGTATCTGTGTGTGTGTATATGTGTGTGTGTATATGTGTGTGTATTTATGTATCTGTGTGTGTGTATATGTGTGTGTGTATATGTATCTGTGTGTGTGTGTATGTATGTATCTGTGTGTGTGTGTATATGTGTGTGTATTTATGTATCTGTGTGTGTGTATATGTGTGTGTATATATGTATCTGTGTGTGTGTGTATGTATGTATCTGTGTGTGTGTATATGTGTGTGTATATATGTATCTGTGTGTGTGTATATGTGTGTGTATATGTGTGTGTATATATGTATCTGTGTGTGTGTATATGTGTGTGTATATATGTATCTGTGTGTGTGTGTATGTATGTATCTGTGTGTGTGTGTATATGTGTGTGTATATATGTATCTGTGTGTGTGTGTATGTATGTATCTGTGTGTGTGTATATGTGTGTGTATATATGTATCTGTGTGTGTGTATATGTGTGTGTATATGTGTGTGTATGTATGTATCTGTGTGTGTGTGTATATGTGTGTGTATATATGTATCTGTGTGTGTGTGTATGTATGTATCTGTGTGTGTGTGTATATGTGTGTGTATTTATGTATCTGTGTGTGTGTATATGTGTGTGTATATATGTATCTGTGTGTGTGTGTATGTATGTATCTGTGTGTGTGTGTATATGTGTGTGTATTTATGTATCTGTGTGTGTGTATATGTGTGTGTGTATATGTATCTGTGTGTGTGTGTATGTATGTATCTGTGTGTGTGTGTATATGTGTGTGTATTTATGTATCTGTGTGTGTGTATATGTGTGTGTGTATATGTGTGTGTGTATATGTATCTGTGTGTGTGTGTATGTATGTATCTGTGTGTGTGTGTATATGTGTGTGTATTTATGTATCTGTGTGTGTGTATATGTGTGTATGTATCTGTGTGTGTATTAGGGCTGGGCGATATGGGCAAAAATGAAAATTGCAATTTTGGACCCAAAAAAACACGATTGCGATTTTAATTGCAATTTTCTTATACATGACTATAACACATTACATTTTTCAATAAAACATTTTTTAACACTACAAAATCTTAATGTACATGTTTCTCAATGTCCAATACTCGCTTGGAGCATAAAAATACAAACCACAAAATAGTTAAAATAAAATTAGCTGCCTGTGCTGTGGTTACATAGTAGCCACTAGCCAGTTCTTAGGTCTGACACAACATTGTCATGTTTTCTTGGGCAGTCATTCTAACTGTGGTATGATTAACATATGAACTTCCCATACATCAGAAAAAATATCTTTAAAAAATTAAGCCTCTTCTTTGAAAGAAAGTCTTGTTGAAGGGTTTAAAAACATTTCAGAATGTGCACCATGGAAAATAGATCAGACAGTAGAGTAAAAGTGCACCTGTACTTCACTGAGCTTTTTTCCGTGGTGCACTTTTTGTTTGCTTCAATAAATACTTTCTTTAAAAGAAGAGGCTTCATTTTTTCTATGTAAACAGCTTTATTTTACCTGTGTAGGCAGCTGTGACTGCTGCCATCAGAGCTGAGGAATCCGGAAAATTCCTCCATAGCGCAGCTCCTGCATAGCCTCATTACTCCCCCCACGCCCTCCTTTCCCTACAGGAGCCTGCGCGCAGTGAACAGTTGCAGCCAGCACTCCTGTACGTCATAGGTGATGTCATAGGGGCAGGGCTAAAATTGCATACTCTTGCGGCGATTAATCGCGGTTTTAAATTGCATATGCGATTAATTGTGCAGCCCTAGCGTGTATGTATCTCTGTGTGTATGTGTATGTATCTCTGTGTGTATGTATCTGTGTGTGTGTGTGTGTGTGTGTGTGTGTATCTCTGTGTGTGTGTGTATCTGTATATATGTGTGTGTGTGTGTGTATTTGTGTATGTATCTGTGTGTGTGTGTATCTCTGTGTGTGTGTATGTGTATGTATCTCTGTGTGTGTGTGTGTATCTGTATATATGTGTGTGTGTGTGTGTATCTCTGTGTGTGTGTATCTGTGTATCTGTATGTATGTGTGTGTATTTGTGTATGTATGTGTGTGTGTGTGTGTATGTATGTATGTATCTCTGTATGTGTGTATTTGTGTATGTATCTGTGTGTGTATGTATCTCTGTGTGTATCTCTGTGTGTATCTGTGTGTGTGTGTGTGTGTGTGTGTGTGTGTGTGTGTATGTGTATGTATCTCTGTGTTTGTGTGTATGTATGTGTGTGTGTATCTGTGTATGTGTATGTATCTCTGTGTGTGTTTGTATCTCTGTGTGTGTATGTATCTCTGTGTGTGTATGTATGTGTATGTGTCTCTGTGTGTGTGTGTATGTGTGTGTGTGTTTAAATTTCCTCCCCCTTCTTGAACTCCAGTGTGGTACAGGGTAATAGCACATTACAGAAAAGGTAAGTCAGGGGTCTTAGCAAATTTATTTTAAGTCTAGAAGCCAACCAAAATACTTTTAGGAGCCAGATTTTTTTTTTATTTTCTTTAATAAATGTGTGTGTATATGTCTGTATGTATATGTCTGTGTGTGTGTATATTGTGTGTATGTATATGTATGTGTGTGTGTATATGTATATGTATGTATGTCCACAGTCTAGTCTGATCTGAGAGATTGACAGCTCCTGCCCACACATGATTGGTTGTGAGCATGCAGGGGGCGGGATTGCAGGCGAGCGCAAAATAGCGCTCGTGTGCAATGCTGAATTCCTCCAGGGTATTCAGCCCACCAGAGGCGAGCTGCGGCGGACAGGGGCGCGTATATGCGCCCAGGCCCGGACTGACCATAGGGCATACTGGGCAAAAGCCCGTTAGGCCGCCTGGTTAACTTAGCCCCCCCCCCCCACTATTACAGCACATACCGGCCTTACTGGGTGCTTTCAATGTTACTTGCAAGGGCCATTTCCAAGCGGGCAGACCAGGCTTTTCCATGGCACACAGTGACTGGGGAGCTCTTCATACTTTTATTTTTTTAACTGTTGCATTCATTGGGGACAAGATCGTTAACCCACTGGCGGAACTACCAGTTGTGCAAGCGGTGCCACAGCCACAGCACCGGGCCGATAGCTGCCTGGAAGAGTCCCACAGAGGGTTAAGGGTTCTAACGAAAATGTGTGCTGCCTTTTTTTTTTTTAGTGGGGGCGGCCGCGGTACATTTTTTACAATACATTTCAATTCAGCCGACACCGGTTCAGTAAAAAAGTAATTTCAGTAAAAAAGTAATCCCGCCCACCTCTTTACATTTATACTATCATGCCTGTGCACTGAGTTTCCTACGTAGTTAACTGAGCACTCTACTATCTGACACGGACCACAGTCCACACAGCAATCAGCATAATATGGAGGCATTGCGGCACCCACCCTGCTCGCCACCTGGCTTGCTTAACTGGTCGTGCACTGCAAAGAGCCGGGAGTGTACAGAAATAAACTCCAGCTATCAAGCAAATTTTTGTGGTAAGCAGGGTGGGTGCCATATAATGCCTCCATATTATGCTGTGTGTTCCGTGTCCTTTAGTAGAGTGCTCAGCTCACTATATAGGAAACTCAGTGTAAAGGCATTATGCATGATATAGTATGGGAGTAAAGAGGTGGGCGGGACTATGAGCAGACCGGGAAAAGTGTGCAAAGATTTAGATGCCCTGAATCGTGAATAATTCTTCTGGATAACTACAGAACAGCAGGTACGCAATATTACTCTAGTTTCAGATAAATACAAATCGCAAGTCTTTCTGACCGTGAAATAGCTGCACTGCTGCAGTGATTAATATAATAGACAACTAGTGGTAGGCTTTTATTTTCAGTACACTGAGTACAGCATCCTCATTGTAATGCTTTTTAGATTGGAACAGATTCCAGCATTTGTGTGGGGTTATAAATGGGAGCGCTCCCTCACATGTATCATACTGAGGGCTGTTTTCTTTAACTTGTCTTAACTGATAGTTACTGAATAGTCATCTTCAACTATCAACTCACAATAGTATTCACAACGTTAACTGGGGTAATCACTGGTGTCATGTTAAAATCTGTGTGGCTGAAATGTATTGTAAACAATGTGCCGCCCATGAGCAGACCAGGAAATTTCTTTCTCATCTCAGAGAAGATGTAGCTGTGGGGTAGGTTGATGGACTAGTTTTAGTATAGTTGCTGACTAGTTTTAGTATAGTGTTTGTGTTTGGTCTGTACCTGTTCTGTAAATCCTGTAATGGGGAATAAATTGGAATTATGAGCATCAGCTGCTTATTCTCTAGTGGTAGATATAAAAAACAGTGATTCTTATCAATATAGATCTAAAATGCTCTTATAGGAACATGTAATTAAACAATACTACATTAATGCATTTACTGTTGCTGAACTCTTTTGATAGATTATAATATGGGTATGTGTGTGGTGTGCATGCATATGAGTGTGTATGAGGATGTATGTGTGGTGTGCATTCATATGAGTGTGTATGTGTGGTGTGCGTGCTTATGAGCATGTGTATGAGTGGTGTGCGTGTATGGTGTGCATGCATATGCTTGTGTATATGTGTAGTGTGCATGCATATGAATGTGTGGTGTGCATATGTTTGTGTGTATATATGTTATGTGCATGCATATGCGTGTTTATATGTGTGGTGTGCATGCATATGAGTGTGTGTATGTGGGTGGTTAAATAAAAAATGGTGGAAGGAGTGGGCTGCTTTGCCTTAAAATGCCCGGGCCTATTTTTGGTCCCAGTCCGGCCCTCTATGCGCCCCTATCCGCCTCAGCTTGATAAATTGCCCCATAGTTCTCCTCATTAATTCTCTTAGTTACAAATGTATCATTTATATTCTCCTGTGGAGGACTGAAAGTTATCCTGCAAGTTCCTGCATTAAATTTCTCCATAACTACTGTGGAAAACAGCATTAGAAATCTGTTCTCTACTAGTTGTAGGAAAAAAAAAGGGCTCCACAAGGTGCAAAAATGATCTTTAACAAAGTGCAATAATTATTTATGTTGGCATGATAAAAAATATATATAATGGAGTGCCAAAATAATATATAACAGAGGAAAAAAATTATATCTATTGGGCCATAAAAATAAGATATAAAAGAAGCTCTAAAATTGAAGCACAAAAACAATGAAAATGTAGATCTATTTTCTTAAATGACAGTTTGTTGAAGAGGGTCATTAACAAAGCTACTAGGAAGGCTGTATAAATATTTCTATTGGCTTATATATGACTCACATGGAGAATAGTTGCTTATTTTCAGTGATAAATAAGGAGAAGATACTAATCCGACTAGAGAAATGTATCATTAGTTCTCCTCTGCTCTCCTATGGAGAAAAAACAACTTTTTTATGATAAATATGGGTGCACATGTGCGCCTCTTCAAAGGAGAGCTGTGGAGAACTTATAGGAGAACAGAAAGGAGAATTCCCCAAATGATTAATAAATTGAGCCCATAGATTGGAACGAAGTTCCGATATAAATACTTACTGGAAAAGCGAACTTACGTGATCATCGATATGATCACGTGATTTTAAGGCAAGGATAGGATCATGTGGAACTGCCTGCGCTTCTATTAACGCCCCCCAGTCCGATTTTTTATTGGCAAAAAGATGGCGGCTGCAGTACTCCATGTAAGGTAGAATGTTCAATGCCGTCCTAACAGTGTTAAAGCCCAGCAATGTTAGGACGGCATGGAATGTCCAAACACCGTGAAGTTTTTTGTCTTTGTATTTAGAAAAAACACCACATGATCTTATGTTCCCAAGCTAACTATGGAAAGTAACTAAGGCTTGTTTACCTTTCTACTTGTAGGGGAGAGGGAGGGATGGGGCCCTCATCGGCAGGAGGGTGAGTGGGGACCCAACTCCACAGAAATAAGGTAATCTGGGAGGGTGTCTCTACATTACAGAAAAAAAAACATAAATATGAAATTAAAATTAAACAATTTTTTTTTAGTAATTTGTTCCTGGCAGATAGTCTCCCAGTAAAAAATATGGCAATGGGAGGGGGGGGGGGGTAAGAGAGCTGGTGGGGTGGACCAGGGAGGTGGGAGGCTGATGAGGGACCTCTACACTACAGAAATAAATACAAACCCTAAACTGCATGCTGGCATACAATCTGCCAAAGTTTACAAAAAAGTTTTTTGTTTTTTTTATATGATTGTATTTGGCAGCCAAATAGTGGCATCAAATATAACAAAATTAACCTAGATCAATACCCTGGGTTGTCTACTTTAAAAAAAATATATCGTTTTCATAGGTAAATCAAAATGATCTTTTTGCCATCACGGAGTGATGGCAAAAATGCTAAAACATTTCTGGTACTTTGGGCAAGTTTTATATGAAATTCCTGGTAGTGAAGGAATCCAAAAATTTTCTTTCTCCATTTACTTTTTATCTAATTTGCTTTCTTCTTTTGGTATCCTTTGTTAAAAAGCATACCTAGGTAGGCACAGTAGCAGCAAAACATTACTGGGAACTAGCTGCTGATTGGTGGCTGCACAAATATGCTTCTTGTGAATGGCTCTCAAGCAAATGTGATAATAGTAGTTAATTGGAAAGTTATTTAAAATTGTATGCTCTATCTGAATCACGAGGCAATAAAAAACATGAAGATTCAACATGTTTCTTTGGGAATATACATGTCCTGATCCTGGAATTTTTGCTGAAACATCTTCATCTTCCACAAAGTATTAACGGGACAGTAAAGTCATAAGTAGACATTCATGATTTAGACAGAACATACCATTTTAAACAACTTTCCAATCTACTTCTATTATTTAATTTGCTTCCTTCTCTTGCTATCCTGTGCTGAAAGATGTATCTAGGTATGCTAGCTACCTAGGTTATTGCTGCTGATTGGTGGCTGCATATATTTACCAATTGTCATCAGTTACAGACCAGTAGTGCATTTCTGCTCCTTCAACAAATAATACCAAGACAATGAAGCAAATTTGATAATAGAAGTAAACTAGAAAGTTTTTTATATTGAATATTTTTTATTGAGGACACAATGGCAAATACAAGTTACAGAAAACATAAGAGCATAAGTGTTACATCAAATATTTGCATCATATCTGAAAACTTTTTTTCTTTACTGTCCCATATAGGTCTCACATGAACCCATATTGCTATAGTGAATTGAAATATAAACTAATAATAACAAAACAAAATTTGCTTCCTAGTATAGAGAGCAAAGACCATAACCGAGCACAGCAAACAAAATGTTACTATAAGTTGTTGACATCCCAACGGCATAAACAGATATTAACACAAGTATAATTAAGCACAAGTGGTACAATTGGTATAATTGCTAGCGTACAGTAGTACTAACATAAACTAATTTGTTTATAAATATAAGGGTATTTCCTTTATTACCTAGAGTTGTTATTGTGGGGCGCTGATGATTGGGCCTGTTAGTATGTACATAAAGCCATCTGGGGGTCCACTAGTATGTTGTCATTTTAATGGATTGCAGTGCGCAATTATATAGAGGATGGGATATATGTGGGTAACAAATAATCATCCTAAAACCAGCATCAATAAAAATACAAATCTTAACAGTTGTGGGAAGCGATCTATGACCTATAACAATATGCAACCCTAATCTACGGCTCCGGCCGCAGGCCGCAGATCAAATGCCAATCTTAAAGTTATGCTGTTAGGTCCCATCCAATGTAATGTGGTCAGTATATAATGATGACTTAAAATAACTGTATATGGGTGGTACTGCATCTATATAAGTGTCTAAGTAGGAGACTCCTGCTGTAGCAGCAAAGGACACATGGCGGTGCACCTGTGGGACCCAGAGGCCCTGTATCAGAATATTTCTATAGTGCTTTAAAACATTAAGTTATTATGCCAATTCAATTATTGGTAATATTAAGCCAAACTGCAAACCCTGTATATTCTAAATTGCATGGCACTTATCAGGTTTTCACAAACAATACTATCACCCCTCCCACTCTAGCATAGCATTCTGAAACTTCTTTGTAACATAACATGGTGTGGCTAACGTAGATATAATACATTATATGTGCCAAAAAAGATAAATAAAAAATGATTGTCCTTGTCCAATTGGACCCTATTAACACAACAATCCAAACCCCTCTCAACAGTACATGCAATAACCAACAAGAACACTATAACCCATATGGACCAAGGTAACTACAGATTATTCCCATTCCCCTCTATGTTATAAGTAGGGTCAGTCTCATCTATAAAGATTCATGAGAGGGGTAGAAGGGTAGGCAGTGTATTGGTTATTAGCTCCTCTATCTCGCTGCATCTTGTGGGTATAGGAACAGAGAATTTACTGACCGTCTCTTTGTTAAGCCAAGGGAGGGCGGATAGTTTAGCTTCTGGAGGTAATCTCTGTTTATGCTGTGCTAAAATGCTAGCTGGACTATGTCCCAGTTCAGATGGTTGCTTAGTCAGCTCAATCCGCAATACTCCAGGGGCTTGCGGAGGAGGCGCAGCCTGTATGATTCTCTCTGACCTCAATGGAGCTGTAATCAAAGGGATTACAGCTCCATCGAGCCCATTACCGGTGCCTGCTCTGACTCCCCCGGTAAAGGCCAGGCAACTCAATGAGTTCTCTGTGTTAGTCTTCTGAGGCTTCATCGGTAGGTTTCCTGAGGGCAGGCACAGGTGCTGCGGAGTGAGTGACTTGCTACTTCCTTTAGATGATCGCGTGAACAAGAGTTGGCGGTCAAGAGTTACAGAGTATGCATGACCCGGTAGGCCCGCTTTCTGTTTCTTATAGTGCACAGTTTGCAGCTGCTCAACTAATGCGGAGGGCCCCGGTTTTGGAGAATCCTGGGTTTCAGCGTTAGGTGCTATTGAAGATGTTTTTTGACACCAGCTTTGCAGCTTTATCCAGCATTCTTTGTAAGAGGGCCTCAAACCTCATATAGCGTGTGTCATGACGCTGCCACATGGTTTCCATTTGTGCCAACTGATATGACACTGTGAGGTGCTGCTTTTTAATGTAGTTCAATATTAGCTCCAAGGGTGTCAGACAATGCTGATATGCCGTAGCCAGCTATGGTCGAGTACCTGGGCTTGCCCAGAGGGGGGAACGCTGCCTGGTATAAGCAGCCGCTACAGGCCTATGATGTCCAATCCTGGGCTCTGATGTCACGTATACAGTTCAAAAGGCTATGATATGCTCGCAACAGAGCTATCCATTAATGTTGTAGTTAAGGGTAGCTCTGAAAATGTAAAATTAAGTAAAAAATCAGCTGATTTATGTTTAATCTATCAGAGTTCATGGAGAGTGCAACCGCTCAGGATCGCTGCTTGGACACGCCCCCCATTTAGAAAGTTTTTTAACCCCTTAATGACACACGTCGTACAGGGTACGTCAGACACAAACAAGTCTTTAAAGACCAGCGACGTACCCTGTACGACGTTAGGGGTTTAAAGCGGCTGGAAACGATCCTGATCGCTACCAGATGCTTTCAAGGTACTATTGCCGTGATGCCTCAATATTGAGGCATCACTGCAATACCTTTTTTCAAACACCGATGCAGAGAGAGCCACTCTGTGGCCCTCTCTGCATTGACCAGAGTTGGTGCGATCGTTGGTGTGTGGGAGCTGCTGGAGGGAGACTGGTGTGCAACCATCGCTGGGGGTAATGATGCATCATGTGCAGGTGCGCGCCGGGAGTGTGCACGGGTCTGGGCACGCGCACGGTGGCGGAGGCGGGAGCGTGCATGCGCGGGAGCGGGTGGGAGCCCCACACGATGTAACAGGAAAGGGAAGGAGGGAGAAAGGAGGGGAGGGGGTGGTTATTGAGCCGGGGGAAGCTACACTACAGAAAAATAAATAATAAAAAAATAACAGACAGAGAGACAGCAAAAGAGAGGGGGGAAAGAGAGTAAAAGAGAGGGGGGAGAGAGACAGCAAAGGAGAGGGGGGAAAGAGAGCAAAAGAAAGGGGTGAGAGAGAGCAAAAGAGGATGGATAGAGAGAGCAAAAGAGGGGGATGGAGAGAGCAAAAGAGAGGGGGGAGAGAGCAAAAGGGAGGGGGAGAGAAAGAGCAAAATAGAGGGAGAGAGAGCAAAACAGAGGGGGGGGAGAAAAAGCAAAAAAAAGAGGGGGAGAGGAAGAGCAAAAGAGAGGGGGAGAGAGGGGGATAGAAAGAGCAAAAGAGAGGGGGATAGAGAGAGTAAAAGAGAGGAGGGATAGAGAGAGCAAAAGAGACAAAAGAGAGGGGGATAGAGAGAGCAAAACAGAAGGAGATAGACAGCAAAATAGAGGGGGGAGAGAGCAAAAGAAAGGGAGGAGAGAGAGCAAAAGAGAGGAGGAGAGCGCAAAAGAGAGTGGAGAGAGAACACAAAAGAGAGTGGGGAGAGCGAGCATAAGAGGGGGGAGAGAGAGCAAAAGAGAGGGGTAGAGAAAGAGCAAAAGAGAGGGAGAGCAAAAGAGAGGGGGAGAGAAAGAGCAAAAGAGAGGGGGAGAGCAAGAGCAAAAGAGAGGGGGGAGAAAGAGCAAAAGAGAGGGGGGAGAAAGAGCAAAAGAGAGGGGGATAGAGAGAGCAAAAGAGATGGGGATAGAGAGCAAAAGAGAGGAGGGATAGGGAGAGCAAAAGAGAGGGGGATAGAGAGAGCAAAATAGAGGGGGAGAGAGGGAGGAGAGAGAGCAAAAGAGGGGGATAGAGAGAGCAAAAGAGAGGAGGGAGAGAGCAAAAGAGAGGGGTATAGAAAGAGCAAAAGAGAGGGAGAGATAGAGCAAAAAAGAGGGAGAGGGGGAGAGAGAGCAAAAGAGAGGGGGAGAGAAAGAGCAAAAGAGAGGGGGAGAGGAAGAGCAAAAGAGAGGGGGGAGAAAGAGCAAAAGAGAGGGGGAGAGAGCAAAAGAGAGGGGGATAGAGCAAAAGAGAGAGGGAGAGAGAGCAAAAGAGAGGGGGAGATAAAGAGCAAAAGAGAGGGGGAGAGAGAGCAAAAGAGAGTAGGAGAGAGACAGCAAAAGAGAGGGGGAGAGAGAGCAAAAGAGAGGGGCAGAGAAAGAGCAAAAGAGAGGGGGAGAGAGAGGAAAAGAGAGAGGGAGAGAGAGCAAAATAGAGGGGTAGAGAGAGCAAAAGAGAGGGGAAGAGAGATGAAAAGAGAGGGGAGAGAGAGCAAAATAGAGGGGAAGAGAGAGCAAAAGAAAGGGGGAGAGAGACAGCAAAAGAGAGGGGGAGAGAGAGCAAAAGAGAGGGGGAGAGAGAGCAAAAGAGAGGGGGAGAGAAAGAGCAAAAGAGAGGGGGAGAGAGAGCAAAAGAGAGGGGCAGAGAAAGAGCAAAAGAAAGGGGAGAGAGAGCAAAAGAGAGGGGGAGAGAAAGGAAAAGATAGGGGGAGAGAGAGAGCAAAAGAGAGGGGAAGAGAGAGCAAAAGAGAGGGGGAGAGAGAGCAAAAGAAAGGGGGAGAGAGACAGCAAAATAGAGGGGGGAGTGCAAAAGAGAGGGGGAGAGCGCAAAAGAGAGGGGAGAGAGAATGCAAAAAAGAGGGGGTAAAGAGAGGGGGGAGAGAGAGCATAAGAGAGGGGGATGAGAGAGAAAAAGAGAGGGGTAGAGAAAGAGCAAAAGAGAGGGGGGAGAGAGACAGCAAAAGAGAGGGGGGAAAGAGAGCAAAAGAAAGGGGGGAGAGAGCAAAAGAGGGTGGTAGAGATAGCAAAAGAAAAAGGTGAGAGATAGAGCAAAAGAGGGGGATAGAGTGAGCAAAAGAGAGGGGGTAAGAGAGCAAAAAAGAGGGGGAGAGAAAGAGCAAAAGAGAGGGGGAGAGAGAGCAAAAGAGAGGGAGAGGGGGAGAGAGAGCATAAAAGAGGGGGAGAGAAAGAGCGAAAGAGAGGGGGAGAGGAAGAGCAAAAACAGAGGGGGGGGAGAAAGAGCAAAAGAGAGGGGGAGAGAGCAAAATAGAGTGGAGAGAGAACACAAAAGAGAGTGGGGAGAGAGAGCATAAGAGGGGGGGAGAGAGAGCAAAAGAGAGGGGTAGAGAAAGAGCAAAAGAGAGGGAAAGCAAAAGAGAGGGGGAGAGAAAGAGCAAAATAGAGGGGGGAGCAAGAGCAAAAGAGAGGGGGAAGAAAGAGCAAAAGAGAGGGGAGAGAAAGAGCAAAAGAGAGGGGGATAGAGAGAGCAAAAGACAGGAGGGATAGGGAGAGCAAAAGAGAGGGGGATAGAGAGAGCAAAATAGAGGGGGAGAGAGGGAGGAGAGAGAGCAAAAGAGGGGGATAGAGAGAGCAAAAGAGAGGGGGAGAGCGCAAAGGAGAGGGAGGAGAGAACACAAAAGAGAGGGGGGAAAGAGAGGGGGGGGGGGAGAGAGTAAAAGAGAGGGGTAGAGAAAGAGCAAAAGAGAGGAGGGGGAGAGAGGCAGCAAAAGAGAAGGGGGAAATAGATCAAAAGAAAGGGGTGAGAGAGAGAGCAAAAGAGGAGGGTAGAGAGAGCAAAAGAAAAGGGGGGGAGAGAGAGCAAAAGAGGGGGATGGAGAGAGCAAAAGAGAGGGGGGAGAGAGCAAAAGAGAGGGGTATAGAAAGAGCAAAAGAGAGGGAGAGATAGAGCAAAAAAGAGGGAGAGGGGGAGAGAGAGCAAAAGAGAGGGGGAGAGAAAGAGCAAAAGAGAGGGGGAGAGGAAGAGCAAAAGAGAGGGGGGAGAAAGAACAAAAGAGAGGGGGGAGAGAGCAAAAGAGAGGGGGAGAGAGATGAAAAGAGAGGGGGAGAGAGATGAAAAGAGAGGGGGAGAGAGAGCAAAATAGAGGGGAAGAGAGAGCAAAAGAGAGGGGGAGAGAGAGCAAAAGAAAGGGGGAGAGAGACAGCAAAAGAGAGGGGGGAGAGAGAGCAAAAGAGAGGGGGGAGAGAGAGCAAAAGAGAGGGGGAGAGAAAGAGCAAACGAGAGGGGGAGAGAGAGCAAAAGAGAGGGGGAGAGAAAGCAAAAGAGAGGGGGAGAGAAAGGAAAAGATAGAGGGAGAGAGAGCAAAAGAGAGGGGAAGAGAGAGAAAAGAGAGGGGGAGAGAGAACAAAAGAAAGGGGGAGAGAGACAGCAAAAGAGAGGGGGGAGAGTGCAAAAGAGAGGGGGGAGAGAACGCAAAAGAGAGGGGGGAGAGAGAGCATAAGAGAGGGGGATGAGAGAGAAAAAGAGAGGGGAAGAGAAAGAGCAAAAGAGAGGGGGTAGAGAAAGAGCAAAAGAGAGGGGGGAGAGAGACAGCAAAAGAGAGGGGGAAAGAGAGTAAAAGAAAGGGGGGAGATAGCAAAAGAGGGGGATAGAGATAGCAAAAGAAAAAGGTGAGAGATAGAGCAAAAGAGGGGGATAAAGTGAGCAAAAGAGAGAGGGTGAGAGAGCAAAAAACGAGGGGAGAGAAAGAGCAAAAGAGAGGGGGAAAGAGAGCAAAAGAGAGGGAGAGGGGGAGAGAGAGCATAAAAGAGGGGGAGAGAAAGAGCAAAAGAGAGGGGGAGATTAAAAGCAAAAAGAGAGGGGGGAGAAAGAGCAAAATAGAGGGGGGAGAGAGCAAAATAGATGGGGAGAGAAAGAGTAAAAGAGAGGGGGGAGAGAGACAGCAAAAGAGAGGAGGAGAGGGAGCAAAAAAGAAGGGGGAGAGCACAAAAGAGAGGGGGGAAAGAGAGCATAAGAGAGGGGTAGAGAAAGAGCAAAAGAGAGGGGGAGAGAGACAGAAAAAGAGAGGGGGGAAAGAGAGCAAAAGAAAGGGGAGAGATAGAGAAAAAGAGGGGGATAGAGAGAGCAAAAGAAAAAGGTGAGAGAGAGAGCAAAAGAGGGGGATAGAGTGAGCAAAAGAGAGGGAGAGAGAGAGAGCAAAAAAGAGGGGAAGAGAGGGAGGAGATAGAGCAAAAGAGAGGGGCAGAGAAAGAGCAAAAGAGAGGGGGAGAGAGAGGAAAAGAGAGGGGGAGAGAGAGCAAAATAGAGGGGTAGAGAGAGCAAAAGAGAGGGGGATAGAGAGAGCAAAATAGAGGGGGAGAGAGGGAGGAGAGAGAGAGCAAAAGAGGGGGATAGAGAGAGCAAAAGAGAGGGGGAGAGCGCAAAAGAGAGGGGAGAGAGAAAACAAAAGAGAGGGGGGAAAGAGAGGGGGGAGAGAGAGAGAAAAGAGAGGGGTAGAGAAAGAAGAAAAGAGAGGAGGGGGAAGAGAGCAAAAGAGAGGGGGGAGAGAGACAGCAAAAGAGAGGGGGGAAAGAGATCAAAAGAAAGGGGTGAGAGAGAGAGCAAAAGAGGAGGGTAGAGAGAGCAAAAGAAAAGGGGGGGAGAGAGAGCAAAAGAGGGGGATGGAGAGAGCAAAAGAGAGGGGGAGAGAGCAAAAGAGAGGGGTATAGAAAGAGCAAAAGAGAGGGAGAGATAGAGCAAAAAAGAGGGAGAGGGGAGAGAGAGAGCAAAAGAGAGGGGGAGAGAGCAAAAGAGAGGGGGAGAGAGCAAAAGAGATGGGGAGAAAGAGCAAAAGAGAGGGGGAGAGAGCAAAAGAGAGGGGGAGAGAGAGCAAAAGAGAGGGGGAGAGAAAGAGCAAAAGAGAGGGGGAGAGAGAGCAAAAGAGAGGGGGAGAGAGACAGCAAAAGAGAGGGGGAGAGAGAGCAAAAGAGAGGTGCAGAGAAAGAGCAAAAGAGAGGGGGAGAGAGAGCAAAAGAAAGGGGGAGAGAGACAGCAAAAGATAGGGGGAAAGAGAGAGAGCAAAAGAGAGGGGGGAGAGAGAGCAAAAGAGAGGGGGAGAGAAAGAGCAAAATAGAGGGGGAGAGAGAGCAAAAGAGAGGGGCAGAGAAAGAGCAAAAGAGAGGGGGAGAGAGAGCAAAAGAGAGGGGAAGAGAGAGCAAAAGAGAGGGGGAGAGAGAGCAAAAGAAAGGGGGAGAGAGACAGCAAAAGAGAGGGGGGAGAGTGCAAAAGAGAGGGGGGAGAGCACAAAAGAGAGGGGAGAGAGAACGCAAAAGAGAGGGGGGAGAGAGAGCATAAGAGAGGGGGATGACAAAGAAAAAGAGAGGGGTAGAGAAAGAGCAAAAAAGAGGGGGGAGAGAGACAGCAAAAGAGAGGGGGAAAGAGAGCAAAAGAAAGGGGGGAGAGAGCAAAAGAGAGGGGGAGAGAAAGAGCAAAAGAGAGGGGGAGTGATAGAGCAAAAGAGGGGGATAGAGTGAGCAAAAGAGAGGGGGTGAGAGAGCAAGAGAGAGAGGGGGAGAGAGAGCATAAAAGAGGGGGAGAGAAAGAGCAAAAGAGAGGGGGAGAGAGAGCAAAAGAGAGAGAGAGGGGGAGAGAGAGCATAAAAGAGGGGGAGAGAAAGAGCTAAAGAGAGGGGGAGAGGAAGAGCAAAAAGAGAGGGGGGAGAGCAAAATAGATGGGGAGAGAAAGAGCAAAAGAGAGGGGGAGAGAGACAGCAAAAGAGAGGAGGAGAGGGAGCAAAAAAGAAGGGGGAGAGCACAAAAGAGAGGGGGGAAAGAGAGGGGGGAGAGAGAGCATAAGAGAGGGGTAGAGAAAAAGCAAAAGAGAGGGGGGAGAGAGACAGAAAAAGAGAGGGGGGAAAGAGAGCAAAAGAAAGGGGAGATAGAGAGAGAAAAAGAGGGGGATAGAGACAGCAAAAGAAAAAGGTGAGAGAGAGAGCAAAAGAGGGGGATAGAGTGAGCAAAAGAGAGGGAGAGAAAGAGCAAAAAAGAGGGGGAGAGAAAGTGCAAAAGAAAGGGGGAGAGAGAGCAAAAGAGAGGGAGAGGGGAAGAGAGAGCAAAAGAGAGGGGGAGAGAAAGAGCAAAAGAGTGGGGGAGAGGAAGAGCAAAAGAGAGGGGGGGAGAAAGAGCAAAAGAGAGGGGGGAGAAAGAGCAAAAGAGAGGGGGATAGAGAGAGCAACAAAGAGGGGGAGAGCACAAAAGAGAGTGGGAAGAGAGAGCATAAGAGAGGGGTAGAGAAAGAGAAAAAGAGAGGGGGAGAGAGACAGCAAAAGAGAGGGGGGAAAGAGAGCAAAAGAAAGGGGGAGAGAGCAAAATAGGGGGATAGAGATAGCAAAAGAAAAAGGTGAGAGATAGAGCAAAAGAGGGGGATAGAGTGAGCAAAAGAGAGGGTGTGAGAGAGCAAAAAAGAGGGGGACAGAAAGAGCAAAAGAGAGGGGGAGAGAGAGCAAAAGAGAGGGAGAGGGGGAGAGAGAGCATAAAAGAGGGGGAGAGAAAGAGCAAAAGAGAGGGGGAGAGGAAAAGCAAAAAGAGAGGGGGGGAGAAAGAGCAAAAGAGAGGGGGGAGAGCAAAATAGATGGGGAGAGAAAGAGCAAAAGAGAGGGGGGAGAGAGACAGCAAAAGAGAGGAGGAGAGGGAGCAAAAAAGAAGGGGGAGAGCACAAAAGAGAGGGGGGAAAGAGAGGGGGGATAGAGAGCATGAGAGAGGGGTAGAGAAAGAGGAAAAGAGAGGGGGGAGAGAGACAGAAAAAGAGAGGGGGAAAGAGAGCAAAAGAAAGGGGAGAGAGAGAGAAAAAGAGGGGGATAGAGAGAGCAAAAGAAAAAGGTGAGAGAGAGAGCAAAAGAGGGGGATAGAGTGAGCAAAAGAGAGGGGGAGAGAGAGCAAAAGAGAGGGGGAGAGAGAGCAAAAGAGAGGGGGAGAGAAAGAGCAAAAGAATGGGGGAGAGGAAGAGCAAAAGAGAGGGGGGAGAAATAGCAAAAGAGAGGGGGAAGAGCAAAATAGATGGGGAGAGAGAGCAAAAGAGAGGGGGGAGAGAGACAGCAAAAGAGAAGGGGACAGAGAGCAAAAGAGAGGGGGAGAGAGACAGCAAAAGAGAGGGGGACAGAGAGCAACAAAGAGGGGGGAGAGCACAAAAGAGAGTGGGGAGAGAGAGCATAAGAGAGGGGTAGAGAAAGAGAAAAAGAGAGGGGGGAGAGAGACAGCAAAATAGAGGGGGAAAGAGAGCAAAAGAAAGGGGGAGAGAGAGCAAAAGAGGGGGATAGAGAGAGCAAAAGAAAGGGGAGAGAGAGAGAAAAAGAGGGGGATAGAGAGAGCAAAAGAAAAAGGTGAGAGAGAGAGCAAAAGAGGGGGATAGAGTGAGCAAAAGAGAGGGAGAGAGAGCAAAAAAGAGGGGGAGAGAAAGTGCAAAAGAAAGGGGGAGAGAGAGAGCAAAAGAGAGGGAGAGGGGAAGAGAGAGCAAAAGAGAGGGGGAGAGAAAGAGCAAAAGAGTGGGGGAGAGGAAGAGCAAAAGAGAGGGGGGGAGAAAGAGCAAAAGAGAGGGGGATAGAGAGAGTAACAAGGAGGGGGAGAGCACAAAAGAGAGTGGGGAGAGAGAGCAAAAGAGAGGGGGAGAGAGAGCAAAAGAGAGGGAGAGGGGGAGAGAGAGCATAAAAGAGGGGGAGAGAAAGAGCAAAAGAGAGGGGGAGAGGAAAAGCAAAAAGAGAGGGGGGAGAAAGAGCAAAAGAGAGGGGGGAGAGCAAAATAAATGGGGAGAGAAAGAGCAAAAGAGAGGGGGGAGAGAGACAGCAAAAGAAAGGAGGAGAGGGAGCAAAAAAGAAGGGGGAGAGCACAAAAGAGAGGGGGGAGAGAGAGCATGAGAGAGGGGTAGAGAAAGAGCAAAAGAGAGGGGGAGAGAGACAGAAAAAGAGAGGGGGAAAGAGAGCAAAAGAAAGGGGAGAGAGAGAGAAAAAGAGGGGGATAGAGAGAGCAAAAGAAAAAGGTGAGAGAGAGAGAGCAAAAGAGGGGGATAGAGTGAGCAAAAGAGAGGGAGAGAGAGAAAGCAAAAGAGAGGGGGAGAGAGAGCAAAAGAGAGTGGGGAGAGAGAGCATAAGAGAGGGGTAGAGAAAGAGAAAAAGAGAGGGGGGAGAGAGACAGCAAAATAGAGGGGGAAAGAGAGCAAAAGAAAGGGGAGAGAGAGCAAAAGAGGGGGATAGAGAGAGCAAAAGAAAGGGGAGAGAGAGAGAAAAAGAGGAGGATAGAGAGAGCAAAAGAAAAAGGTGAGAGAGAGAGCAAAAGAGGGGGATAGAGTGAGCAAAAGAGAGGGAGAGAGAGAGCAAAAAATAGGGGGAGAGAAAGTGCAAAAGAAAGGGGGAGAGAGAGAGCAAAAGAGAGGGAGAGGGGAAGAGAGAGCAAAAGAGAGGGGGAGAGAAAGAGCAAACGAGTGGGGGAGAGGAAGAGCAAAAGAGAGGGGGGGAGAAAGAGCAAAAGAGAGGGGGGAGAAAGAGCAAAAGAGAGGGGGATAGAGAGAGCAACAAAGAGGGGGAGAGCACAAAAGAGAGTGGGGAGAGAGAGCATAAGAGAGGGGTAGAGAAAGAGAAAAGGAGAGGGGGGAGAGAGACAGCAAAAGAGAGGGGGGAAAGAGAGCAAAAGAAAGGGGGGAGAGCAAAAGAGGGGGATAGAGATAGCAAAAGAAAAAGGTGAGAGATAGAGCAAAAGAGGGGGATAGAGTGAGCAAAAGAGAGGGGGTGAGAGAGCAAAAAAGAGGGGGAGAGAAAGAGCAAAAGAGAGGGGGAGAGAGAGCAAAAGAGAGGGAGAGGGGGAGAGAGAGCATAAAAGAGGGGGAGAGAAAGAGCAAAAGAGAGGGGGAGAGGAAAAGCAAAAAGAGAGGGGGGAGAAAGAGCAAAAGAGAGGGGGGAGAGCAAAATAGATGGGGAGAGAAAGAGCAAAAGAGAGGGGGAGAGAGACAGCAAAAGAGAGGAGGAGAGGGAGCAAAAAAGAAGGGGGAGAGCACAAAAGAGAGGGGGGAGAGAGAGCATGAGAGAGGGGTAGAGAAAGAGCAAAAGAGAGGGGGGAGAGAGACAGAAAAAGAGAGGGGGAAAGAGAGCAAAAGAAAGGGGAGAGAGAGAGAAAAAGAGGGGGATAGAGAGAGCAAAAGAAAAAGGTGAGAGAGAGAGCAAAAGAGGGGGATAGAGTGAGCAAAAGAGAGGGAGAGAGAGAAAGCAAAAGAGAGGGGGAGAGAGAGCAAAAGAGAGGGAGAGGGGAAGAGAGAGCAAAAGAGAGGGGGAGAGAAAGAGCAAAAGAGTGGGGGAGAGGAAGAGCAAAAGAGAGGGGGGGAGAAATAGCAAAAGAGAGGGGGAAGAGCAAAATAGATGGGGAGAGAGAGCAAAAGAGAGGGGGGAAAGAGACAGCAAAAGAGAGGGGGACAGAGAGCAACAAAGAGGGGGGAGAGCACAAAAGAGAGTGGGGAGAGAGAGCATAAGAGAGGGGTAGAGTAAGAGAAAAAGAGAGGGGGGAGAGAGACAGCAAAATAGAGGGGGAAAGAGAGCAAAAGAAAGGGGAGAGAGGGCAAAAGAGGGGGATAGAGAGAGCAAAAGAAAAAGGTGAGAGAGAGAGCAAAAGAGGGGGATAGAGTGAGCAAAAGAGAGGTGAAGAGAGAGCATAAAAGAGGGGGAGAGAAAGAGCAAAAAAGAGGGGGAGAGAGAGCAAAAGAGAGGGGGAGAGAAAGAGCAAAAGAGAGGGGGAGAGGAAGAGCAAAAGAAAGGGGGGAGAAAGAGCAAAAGAGAGGGGGAGAGAGGAAAATAGATGGGGAGAGAAAGAGCAAAAGAGAGGGGGAGAGAGAGAAAAAAAGAGGGGGGAGAGCACAAAAGAGAGGGCGGAAAGAGAGGGGGAGAGAGAGTATAAGAGAGGGGTAGAGAAAGAGCAAAAGAGAGGGGGGAGAGAGACAGCAAAAGAGAGGGGGGAAAGAGAGCAAAAGAGAGGGGGAGAGAGACAGCAAAAGAGAGGAGGGGAAGAGAGCAATAGAAAGGGTTGAGAGAGAGAGAGCAAAAGAGGGGGGATAGAGAGAGCAAAAGAGGGGGATAGAGAGAGCAAAAGAGGGGGTAGAGAGAGCAAAAGAAAAGGGGGAGAGAGAGAGCAAATGAGGGGGATGGAGAGAGCAAAAGAGAGGGGGATAGAGCAAAAGAGAGGGGGGAGAGAAAGAGCAAAAGAGAAGGAGAGAGAGAGCAAAAGAGAGGGAGAAATTACAGTTAAACTCAAACACAGCAGAAATGTAAAAATAGCCCTGGTCCTGAAGGGTAAGACAATTGAAAAATGGTCTTGTCCTTAAGGGGTTAAAATTAAATCATGAAAATTACTTAATGACTGCGCAAGGACAAAGACACGAGGCCTTCAACAGACTGGGCGTGATGGCGTGGGGCTGGGCATGATGTGGGCGGGACGGCAAAAGAGAGGGGGGAGAGAGAGAGCAAAAGAGAGGGGGGGAGTGCAAAAGAGAGGGGAGAGAGAACGCAAAAGAGAAGGGGGAAAGAGAGGAGGGAGAGAGAGCATAAGAGAGGGGGTGAGAGAGAAAAAGAGAGGGGTAGAGAAAGAGCAAAAGAGGGAGAAAAGATAGAGGGAGGAAAGAGAGCAAAAGAAAGGGGAGAGAGCAAAAGAGGGGATAGAGAGAGCAAAAGAAAGGGGGGAGAGAGAGCAAAAGAGGGTGATAGATAGAGCAAAAGAGAGGGGGAGAGAGAGCAAAAGAGAGGGGGAGAAAGAGCAATAGAGAGAGAGAGAGAGCAAAATAGAGGGGGAGATAGAGCAAAAGAGAGGGGAGAGAAAGAGCAAAAGAAAGGGGGAGAGGAAGAGCAAAAGAGAGGGGGGAGAAAGAGCAAAAGAGAGGGGAAGAGAAAGAGCAAAAGAGAGGGGGAGAGAGACAGCAAAAGAAAGGGGGAGAGAGAAAGCAAAAGAGAGGGGGGAGAGCACTAAAGAGAGGGGGAAAGAGAGGGGGGAGAGAGAAAGAGCAAAAGAGAGGGAGAGATAAAGAGGGTCAGAGAGAGCAAAAGAGAGGGGGAGAGAGAGCAAAAGAGAGGGGGTGAGAAAGAGCAAAATAAAGGGGGAGAGAAAGAGCAAAAGAGAGGGGGGAGAGAGAGAGCAAAAGACGGGGGAGAGCACAAAAGAGAGGAAAGAGAGAATGCAAAAGAGAGGGGGGAGAGAGAGCATAAGAGAGGGGGGGGGAGAGAGCAAAAGTGAGGGAGAGTGAAAGAGCAAAAGAGAGGGAGAGAGAAAGAGGGAGAGAGAGCAAAAGAGAGGGGGAGAGAAAGAGCAAAAGAGAGGGGGGGAGAGAGAGCAAAAGAGGGGGGGGAGAGAGAGCAAGAGGGGGTTAGAGAGCAAAAAAGAGGGGGGAGAGAGAACAAAAGAGAGGGGGAGAGAAAGAGCAAAAGAGAGGGGAGAGAGAGCAAAAGAGAGGGGGAGAGAGAGCAAAAGAGAGGGGCAGAGAAAGAGCAAAAGAGAGGGAGAGAGAAAGAGCAAAAGAGAGGGGAGAGGGAGCAAAAGAGTGGGGAAGAGAGAATATAAAAGAGAGGGGGGAGAGAGACAGCAAAAGAAAGGGGGAGAGAGACAGAGCAAAAGAGAGGAGGGAGAGCACAAGAGAGAGGGGGAAAGAGAGGGGGGATAGAGCATAAGAGAGGGGGAAGAGAGAAAGTGCGAAAGAGAGGGAGAGAGAAAGAGCAAAAGAGAGGGGAGAGAAAGAGCAAAATAGATGGGGGAGAGAGAGAGCAAAATACAGGTGGAGAGCGCAAAAGAGAGGGGAGAGAGAATGCAAAAGAGAGGGGGAGAGAGAGCATAAGAGAGGGGAAAGAGAGCAAAAGTGAAGGAGAGAGAAAGAGCAAAAGAGAGTGAGAGAGAAAGAGGGAGAGAGAGCAAAAGAGAGGGGGAGAGAAAGAGCAAAAGAGAGGGGGAGAGAGAGCAAAAGAGGGGGGGGGGGAGAGCAAAAGGCAAGCTGCGGCAGACAGGGGCGTGTATGTGCGCCCCTGTCCGCCTCAGTTTGATAAATTGCCCCATAGTTATGGTAATGAACTCCTCATAGCTCTTCAATTCACTTCAATGTGTAGTGGAGCAATATTCACCCTGCAAACATCACAACAGGACCTAAATAGACTTTCTGGTTGAAATTTAAATTCACATAGATGAATTACATCTTTGGGGTTGATTTATCAAGCTGCGGTGGACAAGGGCGCACATACACACTCTGTCCACCGCAGCTCGCCTCTGGCGGGCTGAATTCCGCTGCCGGAATTCAGCATTGCACAAGAACGAAATTTTGCGCTCTTGTGCAACGCCGCCCTCTGCCCGCGCAAGCAAATCAAAAGCTGTCAATCTCCCCAGTTGGACGTGACCAGGGAGATTGAAATTGGCCACCTAAGAGGTGGCCAAAGGTTAGGGAAGCAGCGGTCTGATGACCGCTGCTTGTTAAATACGGACTCTTGTGAGAACCTGCAGTCGTAGGGGGTCGAAGGCTTGCGAAAGCCTTTAATAAATCGACCCCTTTGAATAGAAACATGTTTGCAATATAGATGTATTGGCAAAATGCTTCTAGTAAAAGTTATCAATATTTTAGTGTTAACATTTTTATCTGCACATGCATGTGAAGCATGGCTAGATATTCTAAGTGCAACGGCATTTTTTTTTTTTTTTTTTTTTTTATTGAGGTAGTGAGAAATAACAATAAAACAGAAAATATGTCCAGGCACGGATCAGAAGTAATAAAGACACTTATACATTTCTCATATAGGAAGTAAACGTGGGCTGAAACATTGGTGTACTAGTGTAACAGTTGTTATCACAATATCCGACCAGTAGTAGTGCTATATATATATATCAATAAGAGCCAGTGTCATGGAATATAGCAAGTTCAATAGCAGGAGAATAACAGTTGACATGAGTTATAGCACCACTTCTGAAACCATGAACATAAAATGTAAAACAATAAATAGAAAGCACGGGTGACTGGAGCATATAACAATGAAACCTCAATTTTTATATCATATAACTAATGATCCCTACCCCGAAATAAGAGGTACTCTATAAACTAAAAATGGGGAGAGGTAGGGAGTTGGCTTTTGTCTGGCCTCATGTGGGCCTGAGTGTATGGGGGGGGGATTCAGCGGGCAAGAGCCGCTCGAAATGGGGGGGGAAAGGGAGGGCAAAAAAAAAGGGAGGGGAAATTAAAAGACAAATTTTTGAGAAAATGAATGCCAAAATATTGATTACAACGGCTTACAAATACCCCCCCCCCCCCCAATATAGGCAAGTAATATCCAAAAGAGCCATGCAAGACCTTTATAAAGACATTACTTATGTAGGTGCCCTGGTAACCAAAATACTGAGGGGCTGTAGCGAATAATTTCCGCTGCAAATCGATAAATGCAGACAGCATACACTGTTGGCATTTATCATTGCACAAGCATTTCTCGTCAAATGCTTGTGCAATACCGCCCACTGCACATTCACAGTCAAACGATCACTAGCAGGGGGTGTCAGTCAACCCGATTGGGCTGATTGCTGTCCGCCGCCTCAGAGGTGGCAGTCGAGTTAAGGAGCAGCGGTCTTTATTTTTTAGGATGCTGGAAGGGTAAAAACTACAGGGCCATTAAACTCAATAGTGTAAAGAGCTCTAATATGGAGATTGAATATCAGCAGTGCTGTGGTCAGTAACTATGCAAAAACTGGGAAATGAACTACTAGATTAGCTACCAAGAAGAAATACCATTTTAATAATGTTGAACTAGCCCAGTGGGGACAAGGATCACACTAATGAAACATAAATATGAACCCATATATCTAGCAAAAAAAAAAGATCTCGGGTATGGACCAATGCATGGTCAGATCTGGTAACTGTAGTATATATAAAATAAATTTGGCTAATGATAATGTTTTGAATTAGGCATACACAAGCTGTACCTATATACTAGAAGTATCGTATGAGACTTGTTACTATACACAAACTGTATCTATATACTAGAGGCACTATGTTAGACTTGTTACTATACTAAAGCTGTACCTTTATATTAGAGGGTACTGTATTAGACTTATTACTATACACCAGCTGTACCTATATACTAGAGGCTCTTTATTAAACTTGTTACTATACACACGCTGTACCCATTTACAAGAGGCACTGTATTATACTTATTACTATATCCAAGCTGTACCTATATACTAGAGGCACTATATTAGACTTGGTACTATACACAAGCTATACCTATACACTAGAGGGCACTGTATCAGACTTGTTACTATACATAAGCTGTATCTACATACTAGAGGCTCTAAATTATACTTGTTGCTATACACAAGCTGTACCTATATACTAGCGGCACTGTATTATACTAGTTACTACTATATACACAAACTGTACTTATTAACTAGAGACACTGTATCAGACTTGTTACTATACACAAGTTGTACCTATATACTAGGGGGCACTGTACTAGACTTGTTATTATACCTAAGCTGTACCTATATACTAGAGGCACTGTATTAGACTAGTTACTATACCCAAGCTGTACCCATACACTAGAGGGCACAGTATTATACTTGTTACTATACATAAGCTATACCTATATACTAGAGGCACTGTATTAGACTTGTTACTATACATAGGCTGTACCTATATACTAGAGGTCCTATATTAGACTTGTTACTACATGCAAGCTGTACTTATATACTAGAGGGCACTGTACTAGATTTGTTACTATACACAAGTTGTCCTTTCATACTAAAGGCACTGTATTATACTTGTCACCATACACAAGCTGTATCTATATACTAGATGGCACTGTATTCGACTTGTTACTATACACACGCTGTACCTATATACTAGATGGATGGTATGATACTTATTACTATACATAAGCTGTACCTATATACTAGAGACACTCTAGTAGACTTGTTACTATACACAAGCTGTACCAATATACTAGAGACACTGTATTAGACTTGTTGCTATACACAAGCTGTACATATATCCTAGAGGGCACTATATAGTGCAACGGCATTTTAAATACTGAAGCTGCTCATGGGGCCAGTGGGGCTTGTAACATGTCAGCAATTAACAAATTGTGTCATTACCAGATGATACAAGCACCTTATGCTCTCTAAGAAACCGCTATGTTTAAAATGATAGTGCATGGAGCATACACTTTTGGAACAGCAATAGTGTTTACTAGTAGAATTTTTGCTAATACATGTATATTGCAAAAATGCTTCTAATAAAAACTGAAATTAACCCATGGAATTTTGGCTGGAATGTCCCTTTAAATTTGTTATGTGACATGCAAGTCAGAATATGTTTAAACTTGTCTGGAATAAGTAAATTACTGTAAATGGGACTTTATTGACTCTAACATAACTCCTGATCCCAGTGGCATCCTACTTCAAATTTGGCTCAGTTAATGAGTAATATTATATATTCAACATATTTTTATTAAATTAAAAGACAAATTTTTGAGAAAATGAATGCCAAAATATTGATTACAACGGCTTACAAATACCCCCCCCCCAATATAGGCAAGTAATATCCAAAAGAGCCATGCAAGACCTTTATAAAGACATTACTTATGTAGGTGCCCTGGTAACCAAAATACTGAGGGGCTGTAGCGAATTTCTGCAAATCGATAAATGCAGACAGCATACACTGTTGGCATTTATCATTGCACAAGCATTTCTCGTCAAATGCTTGTGCAATACCGCCCACTGCACATTCACAGTCAAACGACCACTAGCAGGGGGTGTCAGTCAACCCGATTGGGCTGATTGCTGTCCGCCGCCTCAGAGGTGGCAGTCGAGTTAAGGAGCAGCGGTCTTTATTTTTAAGTACACACACACACACACATATATATATATATATATATATATATATATATATATATATAGCTGCTGTATATATAATATATCTACAGTTGTAATCAAAATTATTCAACCCCCATTGCAAATCAGGTTTATTTGTCAAAATTTACAGACTTTCAGCTGTTTGTAATGAACAAATCAAACAAAAGAAATTCAAATAGCTCAACACAATAAATGCTTCAAGCGGTTTCCCCAAATTGAACTGAACATGCAACTTTTAATGAATTCTGCAGTCACAAAATTATTCAACACCCTGAATAGAATACCTCACAACAGCACAAATATGCAAAACAGGTGTTGTCTCAAGCACACCTGATGCAACTAATCAAGGGTTTCATTAATTTCACCAGATGTGCTTAATTGTGTTTAAGCTAGAACACATGAAATATCTTAGCTGGCTAGGGATTTGTTGAGTGTCATGTTTGACTGCATGTAAGATATATGGCTAAGTCAAAAGAATGGTCCTAAATGTTAAGAGAAGAGATCATTGCCCTTCACAAGCAAGGATACAAAAAGACAGTGAAGGCACTGAATGCTCATAGAGACACAGTTGGAAGCATAGTTTACAAGTTTAAAGTTAAAGGAACAGTGGTTACAATACCTGAACAGGGTAGAAAAAGGATGCTATCAACGGCTGCAACCAGATTTCTGAGAAGGCAGGTTGAGAAAAACCCTCTAGTGACAGCAAAAGACCTGCAGCAAGACTTGCACAGTAAGACATGTACTAAACACAGAAGGTTTCCATGCAAGATCTCCAAGACGTACACCACTACTGACCCAAAAGCACAAGAAAAGTCAGCTCTGTGATTCTGTTCTGTGGCGCGATTAACTTTTTGGCCCTATGGATCAGCGGTATGTCTGGAGGAAGAAGACTGAAGCATACACTGCCTACAGTTAAGCATGGTGGTGGCACAGGGATGATCTGGGGCTGCTTTGCATCCTCTTGCCCAGGAAACCTTCAGTGTTGGGAAGGCAAGATGGATTCATTGAAGTATCAGGGAATCCTAGGTGAAAACGGCATGCCGTCTGTCAGGATTCCATTTCATGTTTTACTTCTCTCACTTCTCATCACATGGTTCTCTCACTTTCATGTTACTTAAGGCTCCACCAGTCAGCAAACAGGTGCTTAGTTATTTTCATTAGCAGGAGTAACAGCTTACACACAGTCTCTGAGCTGCATTGTTTTTCTCAAACCAACTGCTTTCACAAAGGACTGTTTGCTTGGATTACTCTGTACTATTTTCTACAAGGATTACATCCCCTGAAATATCCTGTTTGCATCCTTGGACTTACAGCTAAGTTACCTCTTAATTTTATTCCTTGCATACTATTTGAGAACTTAACTGCTGAATTGCTATTGTACACTTACAGCATCACTCTTAATTTAACTGGAGCTGACAGGCACTGCAGTTTTCTAAATAACTTTGCACACTATTTCATACTGGGGAATCAATGTCTCCTTTCTCACTTCATAATATATATGCTGCTTTAAGAACAAGACTTTGAGCTTTAAGTTTCAAGCTTGAACTGAAGAGGATTTAACTATTTCAAAATAAAAACTGTTACTTGGTTTTGCAACTGCAAGTCTGGGCATCTTGCCAAACTCCTCTCTTACTCTGCAGCAGTTGCTCTCAATAAACACAGTTACAAAGTTGCAGCTACAAGACAACTGAAGCATTCTCTGTGACTTGTTAAAAGTATATCTCTTGCAAACCAAGCTTACTTCTTACAAGGATTAAACAACTCTCTCCTGCATTACATGTTTATTTAATGTAAGCTTAAAAAAGAATTTTTGTTCTCTCAAGTTCTTTAAATTAGAAGCATATTTTTCTTCTATCATTTTTTCATTATTTTTTCCATACTGTGCCAGTCTAACAGTATTGGAAATATTGTGCTTAGAAGGATTCATGTTGTGAAAGTACTAACAGCATTGAACCTCTAACTTAATATTAATTCACCACAGGTTTACTGGTCTATGCTCACCTAAATAGCCCAAAAACCCTGGTGATACAAAACAATAATTGATCTGCAGTTGCGTTCCACTTACATAGTTGAAATAGACTTTACATAATAACTAAGCCTTACAATGGAACCAGCAGATCTCCCAACAATTGTTTATAACCTTTCTAAACGAGTGGATGAACTTAACCAGGGTCTCAGGGATTTAAAAGTAGAGAATGAGACCCTTAGGAAGGTTATTCAAGATTCAGTTTCTAGCAAACCTGTTCCTGCACAGCCTGTTACTGAGCCAATCATTGCTCCGCCAGATTTTTTCCATGGTGACAGACGTCAGTATCGTCAATTCAGAAATGCATGTGTACTAACATTTAGTCTGAAACCTGTCACATATCTTAATGACAGGACCAAGGTGTTGAGCATGATTACTTATCTACGTGGGGAACCCCGCATTTGGGCAGATACTTTGTTTGAGTCAAACAGCCCTCTTCTGTCCTCTTTACAGTCCTTCCTTGCTGTTATGGATGAGTTATATTCAGATTCCAACCTCCAACATTCAGCGGATGATAAACTGAGGAAGTTAAAACAAGGCAACCGACCAGTCGAGACCTATATTACTGAATTTAAACAACAAGCTATTGATTCCCAATGGAATGCAGTTGCTCTTAAAAGTCAATTTAGATTAGGTCTGTCTGATCAGGTGAAAGATGAACTTGCTCGTATAGATATCCCAGACTCTTTGGAAGCATTTATGAGATTGGTTATGCAGATTGATAGGAGATTAAGAGAAAGAAAGACGGAACGCCAGCACACAGAGCCCTCCTATAAAAGGCCTACTCACCCCATTCAAACAACTTCCACTGCTCATTCTTCTAGCAGTGCTCCAGAGGCTATGGAGATTGGCTTCATTCGAGGCCCCCTCACTTCTGAAGAAAGATTCAGACGTAAATCCAAGGGACTTTGCATGTATTGCGGTTCCGCTGCTCACTCTGTTCAGGATTGTCCATCTCTACGCAAGAACAAGAACCGTAAGTCATTTTCTAGTTTGACTTCTCTATTGGTATATGACAAACCCATTCACTGTATTCTACCCCTCTCTTTACAGTGGGACTGCAAACAGCTGAAGAAAGAGGCCATAATTGATACAGGCGCACAAGGAAACTACATGGATGCTTCTATTGCATTAACAAATAAAATACCACTCATAAAAAAATTGTCTCCTGTTTTTATTCGAGTAGTGGATGGGTCTGAAATTTCTTCAGGACCTATAATACAACATACCATCCCCATTCTGGTTACCACCAAGAATATATCACGTTTGATATTATCAGTTCTCCACTCTTCCCTATTGTCTTAGGTTTACAATGGCTTCGATTACATGAACCAACAATAACTTGGAGTTCTCTTGACATCAAATTTAATTCTAAATACTGTCAACAAAGTTGCTTACATCCTACAACTCTTTTACATATTACTGAAGTGCCCAGTATCCCCAAAGCTTACGACAAATTTAAAGAAGTCTTCAGCAAAAAGGAGGCAGACAGCTTACCTCCTCATCGGACCTACGACTGTCCTATTGACCTCAAACCAGGAACCACACCTCCATACGGCCATCTATACCCTCTCTGTCAACCAGAGTTGGACCATCTTAAAACCTATTTAGATGAAAACCTGAAAAAAGGCTTTATTCGCCCCTCTGTTTCACCTGCCGCAGCTGGTTTCTTCTTTGTCAGAAACAAAGACAACTCACTTCGACCTATAATTGATTTTAGGGAGTTGAACAAAATAACCATCAAAAACCGGTATCCCTTACCACTCATCCCCGAACTTATCGAACGCCTTCAAGATGCAAATTTTTTTACCAAGCTTGATCTTAGAGGGGCTTATAATCTTGTTTGAATAAGAGAGGGTGATGAGTGGTTGACCGCATTCCGTACGAGATATGGTCTCTTTGAATATCTTGTAATGCCCTTCGGGCTTACTAATGCTCCGGCCACATTTCAGTTTTTCGTGAATGATGTTTTCCATGACCTTCTTGGCATCTGCGTTGTGGTATACCTGGACGACATCCTTATTTATTCCAAAACTTTAGAAGATCACGTGAAGCATGTTAGCTGGGTCTTGTCAAGACTGCAAGTGCATAGACTTTACGCTAAACTTGAGAAGTGTCTTTTCCACGTTACTGAAATTGATTTCCTGGGTTACAGTATAGGACCCAATGGCATTCAAATGCAAGAAAATAAGGTACAAGCCGTGAGAAACTGGCCACAACCCACTAACAGAAAAGAATTACAACGCTTTCTAGGTTTCAGTAATTATTACCGCAAATTTATTAGGAACTTCTCCCAAAAGATAAAACCTCTTTCTAGACTCACCAGCACCTGTGTGCCATTCCTTCGGGATAAAGATGCCGATGAGGCCTTTCGCAACCTGAAGACCTCATTCACTACTGCACCTATACTACAATTTCCAGATCCTTCCCTCCAATTCGGCCTTGAGGTCGACTCTTCAGATTTTGCTCTTGGCGCTATTCTCTCCCAAAGGAAAAGTCTTACACAACCACTTCATCCAGTAGCTTTCTATTCTAAGCTACTCTCTCCAGCCGAGATTAACTACTCCATCGGAGAAAAAGAACTTCTCGCAATTAAACGTGCTTTCGATACATGGAGACATCTTCTAGAGGGCACAGTACAACCTATCATAATCTATACAGATCATCGCAACCTGGAATTCCTGCAGAAAAATAAAACTCTGTCCAGTAGACAAGTAAGATGGAGCCTGTACTTTAGCAGGTTTAACTATCTTATAGTATACAGACCTGGATCTAAAAATGGGAAGGCTGACTCTCTCTCCAGGAGAGATCCCAGACCACCAAATTCTCAAGAAGTTACTTCCATCATACCTGCAGACAAATTCTTGGGCCTGATGCCTACATTTAAAACTCAACTCCTTACTGCTCTACAGTCAGATAATCAGAGATCCCATCTACATCTGACTCAAAATGCTGATTTCTATTATCACGACTCCAAGCTATATATCCCAGAATCTCTCAGGAATGACTTGATTAAACAACATCATGATCCTCCTTTGCTTGGACACCCTGGTATCAAAAGGACATTAGATCTCTTATCAAGACTTTATTGGTGGCCAAACATGTCTGATTCCGTCCATAATTATATACAACACTGTGATATCTGTATCACTTCTAAAAAGGATAGAAATAAACCTTATGGTCACCTAATACCTATGGATATCCCTGAAAGACCTTGGGCTCATATAGGTATGGACTTTATTGTTGAACTTCCTTTAAGTTCTGGATTTAATACTATTCTTGTTGTTACAGATATTCTCACAAAGATGGCTTTATTCATTCCGTATAACAAGGTACCCACATCCACGGAGACTGCTCAACTTTTCCTGAATTCGGTTGTACGCTTCCATGGGATCCCGAACATCATAACAACCGACAGAGGAGCTCAATTTACTTCAAAATCCTGGAAATCCCTCGCCCAACATCTACAGATTGATCATCGACTTAGTACAGCCTTCCATCCGCAGACCAATGGTCAAACTGAAAGGTTAAACCAATGGCTTGAACAGTACATCCGCTGTTACTGCTCATACCAACAAACAGAGTGGGCCCGGTACCTATACATGGCAGAATTTGCATATAATAATAGTAAAAACAGTTCAACCAATTTGTCTCCATTCTTTGCGAATTACGCTTTCCACCCTAACTTCTTCATCCATGACTCAATTGCCCCAACTTCTCAACCAGTTGATGACCTTCTACAAAAGATAGCTGAGAATTTTCATTCCTTGCGTCTAAACATCCAGAACGCACAAGCTATACAAAAGAAGTACTATGATCTCCGTAGAAGACCTTTTCCTGTCTATGCAGTAGGAGATAAAGTCTGGCTTTCAACCAAAAATATCAAAATACCTGTTCCCAGTAAAAAAATTAGCTGGCTTATTTATCAGACCCTTTACAGTAAGCAATATTGTTAATGCCAATGCAGTTACTCTTGATCTTCCATCATCATTACCTATTCACCCCACCTTCCATGTCTCGCTCCTGAAACCGGCTTCTTCTACCTCAACGACTAAAACTATTCTTCCCCCTGATCCGGTGACCTTGGATGTTGACATATTTGAGGTCCAAGACCTATTGGACTCAAGATACTACAATGGTCAGTTGCAATACGTTGTGAGGTGGAAGGGTTTCTCGCCAGATGACGACAGTTGGGAACCGCACACCCACATCAATGCCCCTCGGTTGCTCTCCCGCTTCCATAGACGCTATCCACATAGACCCAGGCATCAAGCCGAGGATCGGCTTCCTTGAAGGGGGGCTTATGTCAGGATTCCATTTCATGTTTTACTTCTCTCACTTCTCATCACATGGTTCTCTCACTTTCATGTTACTTAGGGCTCCACCTGTCAGCAAACAGGTGCTTAGTTATTTTCATTAGCAGGAGTAACAGCTTACACACAGTCTCTGAGCTGCATTGTTTTTCTCAAACCAACTGCTTTCACAAAGGACTGTTTGCTTGGATTACTCTGTACTATTTTCTACAAGGATTACATCCCCTGAAATATCCTGTTTGCATCCTTGGACTTACAGCTAAGTTACCTCTTAATTTTATTCCTTGCATACTATTTGAGAACTTAACTGCGGAATTGCTATTGTACACTTACAGCATCACTCTTAATTTAACTGGAGCTGACAGGCACTGCAGTTTTCTAAATAACTCTGCACACTATTTCATACTGGGGAATCAATGTCTCCTTTCTCACTTCATAATATATATGCTGCTTTAAGAACAAGACTTTGAGCTTTAAGTTTCAAGCTTGAACTGAAGAGGATTTAACTATTTCAAAATAAAAACTGTTACTTGGTTTTGCAACTGCAAGTCTGGGCATCTTGCCAAATTCCTCTCTTACTCTGCAGCAGTTGCTCTCAATAAACACAGTTACAAAGTTGCAGCTACAAGACAACTGAAGCATTCTCTGTGACTTGTTAAAAGTATATCTCTTTCAAACCAAGCTTACTTACAAGGATTAACCAACTCTCTCCTGCATTACATGTTTATTTAATGTAAGCTTAAAAAAGAATTTTTGTTCTCTCAAGTTCTTTAAATTAGAAGCATATTTTTCTTCTATCATTTTTCATTATTTTTTCCATACTGTGCCAGTCTAACAGTATTGGAAATATTGTGCTTAGAAGGATTCATGTTGTGAAAGTACTAACAGCATTGAACCTCTAACTTAATATTAATTCACCACAGGTTTACTGGTCTATGCTCACCTAAATAGCCCAAAAACCCTGGTGATACAAAACAATAATTGATCTGCAGTTGCGTTCCACTTACATAGTTGAAATAGACTTTACACCGTCTGTGAGGAAGCTGAAGCTTGGTCATCATTGGACCTTCCAACAGGACAATGATCCCAAGCATACCTCAAATTCCACCAAGGCTTTGTTGCAGAAGAAGTCCTGGGAGATTGTACAGTGGCCATCACAGTCACCTAACTTGAACCCCATAGAAAATCTCTGGTAGGATTTGAAGAAAGTGGTTGCAGCACGCAAACCCAAGATTAGTACTGAACTGGAGGCAATTGTTCATGAGAAATTGGCTAACATTACTTAGGAACCCTGCCAGAAGCTGGTGTCTGGCTATTCATCTTGTTTGCAGCAGTTTATAACAGCAAAAGGGTGCTCTACTAAGTACTAAAGATGCTTGCCATGAAGGGGTTGAATAATTTTCAGATTGCAGAAGTAATTAAAAGTTGCATATTCAGTTGAATTTGGGGAAACAACTTGAAACATTCATTGTGTTGAGCTATTTCAATTGCTTTTGTTTGATTTGTTCATTGCAAACAGCTGAAAGTCTGTAAATTTTGACAATAAAACTGATTAGTAATAGTTTAATAATTTTGATTACAACTCTGTGGTTGTGTATATATATGTGTGTGTATATATGTGTGTGTATATATATATACATATAGATACAGACGGCCCTCATTTTGCGCCGGTTCAATTTGCACCGTTTCAGAGTAACTCCCTTTTTTTTCAGTCATGTGACTGCTATTGAAAAGCAACAGATAAGCAGTGCGTTGATTACAATAAGGGCAGGCCAGTAGGTGGAGCTGTCCGCTTGTGTTTCAGCAAAGATATGCAAGCCAAGCAGGCTGAAATTTATCAGTGTAACCAGACCTGAGCTATCGAGCAGCTTTCAAAGGAACAAGATCTAGCAGCCACTTCTCTTTTATCATCCTGCCCAGCTGCTTGAAGGTCAGGGTGCTTATAAATCAATCCAGACTGGAATGCATAGAATAGCTGCAGACCCGATGTTATCTAACATGCTAACAATGTTGAGAACTGTTTGCAGAAAAATGCAAGTAAAAAATGTTTTTGTTCATTAAACTTAAATTCTAAAACCAATTCACCAAGCGCCTGCTGAAAATGACCCTTAGCTCAGATGTATTGACCCCTAGTGGTCAACGGGAAAATGTAAAGACTAAAAGAAATATCAGAGCGCCAACTGTAGAAGGACCCTGCCTTCTACAGTTGGCGCTCTGATATTTCTTTTAGTCTGTTCATTAAACTTAGTTTGATGATACATTCTGTGTTGTGTGATTATTTTATTAGGTTTATAATGTTGTTTAGCAAAAGTTTTTGTTCATTAAACTTAGTTTGATGATATATTCTGTGTTGTGTGATTATTTTATTAGGTTTATAATGCTGTTTAACATTTAAAGTCTTCATTTCAAAGCGTTAAAAATAATGTATTAGGTGTTACTTATGTCAATGTTGAGAGGGGCCTGGAATCTAACTCCCTCACTTCCCATTGACTTACATTATAAACTGGGTTTCAATTTACAACGGTTTCGATTTACAACCATTCCTTCTGGAACCTAAAGCCTGGGTAAACTGAGTGCTACCTGTATATATAAACAAGGGTAGAAGGGCACACACTCCTCTAAGCGTAGTCTGTTAAAAATATATATAAATTTGTTGATACATCAACAAATGCAAACTCACACATTGAGACCTCAAACAACTATGAGGTATGATAAAAACACATATGTACACATGGAGTCTCACGGCTTAGAAGTAGCGTCCCAGGAATGTCTCGACAATCTGGATAAGATCGTCCTGTAGTTCAGCTGGGCACACCAAGTGAGTATACAGTTCCAAAATGTACCGTAGATGTAATTCCTAAAAAGGTCATTTAAAATCGCAGCCATTCGCAAAAAACAGCCGCTCGTGTGTACAGCTGGCTAGAGAACAGCTGATTGCTGTGGCGTGTAGATGGTGGGCGTGTCCTAACTCCCTACTTCGTCAGAGGCTGCCCACTGGATATCCATGCCGACTTTAAGACTGTTTACAGAGCATCCCACATGATTATGCTGCTCCTATGATCTATTGGATAATGGTAACAGACTGCCTGATGTGTTAAAGCAAATAACCATGGTACTTTGCTAGAATATCGTAAAAACATTTCATATTAATGTGAATACAACTATAGAATAAAACAGCTAATGTATATAATAAGGGGTATGACAAATATATATACACACTAAATTTATCAAGTTATATACACATACCAAACTAATCAAAACTTTAAAAAATAGATTAAAATATATACAAATGCATCTATATCTGTATTTCTTTATCTAGTAACATAATGTCATTACAAGCATTCAATCCTATACACATATAGGAGAAACCCAGCAAAAAACATTGCAAAAAACATAGGTGTGGGATAAGCTAACAATATTTACAAACGAATGCGTTTACATATGTATATACTGCAAGGTAACAGTAATGTGTATATCCCTACCTTGCTCTATCAATTTATATATAGAGATAAAGATAATAGGTGGAGGATATTATATAATTTGGATCAGAGAAACCACCTAAAAATTAACATAATGTTCGTGGGATATTCCTCTATCAGACCAAACTTGGCCAGTAGTCTTCTTATCCCAGCGTCAAGTGCAATGATTGGGAATATTCCAGAGCAGAGAGATTGTAAAATGAGGTACGCAGTACTCACAGTAGGCAGGGTCATCCTTAGCGGCAACAGGAAGGCAATCCAGCAGTATAGCAGTTCAGGGGTAAACCAATAGAAGGACCAGGAACAGGCAGGAGTCAGCAACAAAAGGGAATCCAACAGTATAACAGTTCAGAGGTAAACCAATAGAATGGCCAGACAGGCAGAGTTCATCAACAGTATAGCAATCCAGTAGTTCAGGGGTTAAGCAGGCAGAATGGTCAAACAAGCAGAGTTCATCAACAGTATAGCAATCCAGTAGTTCAAGGGTTAAGCAGGCAGAATGGTCAAACAAACAGAGTTCATCAACAGTATAGCAATACAGTAGTTTAGGGGTTAAGTAGGCAGAATGGTCAGACAAGCAGAGTTCATTAACAGCGTACCAATAAAGCAGTTCAGGGGTTAAGCAGGCAGAATGGTCAGACAAGCAGAGTTCAATAACATAACAGCTATCCAGCATACAAAAATACAGCACCCAGGAGCACACGAAGAAACACCTATATTTGGGCAGAGGTAGTTAGTAAATGAGAGACTTACATAGGCGCAGGATTCGCACCACAGCTCCAGATGCGGCAACAGGAAGGAGGAGACGTGCGACGATGACGTCATCCTCACACGCTCAGATGAACTGCTGCATCCCTGGCAACAGCCAGAACTTCCCTGGCAACAGCCAGAGCGATGCGGAGAGCGGCATGCCAGAGAAAGGCTGTCAGGTCTATCTCTCTATACATCCCTATTGGTTCTAAGGTACCTAAAGTCCTAATCCAATAGGTTTCTCTGCGTCGTAGGGCTATTAGTATATTGCCTCCTCTGATATCAAGTTTCACTGTTTCTATTGCTTTCACTTTCAGACTACTAGGGTCTTTATTATGGACCTCTGTAAAATGGGCAGAAACTCCATGGGTAAGGACCCCTTTCTCAATGTTAACTAAATGCTCTAAAACCAGTTTTTAGACTTTGTTTTGTTCTTCCGATATATACTTTCCCACATGAGCATGAAAGGTGATAAACCACATGGGTGCTCTTGCAGTTTATAGACCCTTTTATGTTATATACTTTGTTATCTCTTAGAGAGGCAAATCTCGAATTCTCTTTGTCTATATGTGTGCAACTCAAACACCCTTTTCTTCCATACTCATAAAAACCCTTAGTTTTCTTTTGTAACCAATTTTCCTGTTTTGTATCCTCTCTCAATTTGCTGGGAGCTAAAAGAAAAATCTGAAGATCACCCAGGGTCTCTCAGATAGTATTGCTCTTAGTATTGGAATCTGCAATAAAACTGACCATTGTTTTCTAAAAGTCCTTTCAATTTGGCGAGATGCTCTATTAAATTTTGTGTTAAACAATGGTTGGCCTTTTTAATGTCGCTTTCCTCTTTGCATTTGTTTTAGTGTGGAGTAGATCTTTTCTATCCAAATTCCTAGCTCTAATATATGCATTTTGGAGAATTCATATAGTCATATAGATTTATAGGTATAGATATAAATATAAATATATATATATATATATATATATATATATATAATGATACATATAATAAATATACAATATATATATATATACCTGTATATAAAAAGAACATTGTAATGTAAAGTATTAGTAACTCCCTTCTGGTTTAGCACAGTTATTCGGGATACCGCACGAATGATAACTGTTAGTTGCTTTTTTCTAAAGCACACCCCATAGAAATCTATGAGGAGAAGTTAGGGTGGTCGCGGTCTACGAAGTCCTGAAGTTAGCGTACATCGGACTTTCGCTTGTACACTATCTTTTAACTTTCAACTTGTAATACGTGCGCAAACCCAGCCGGGTTAAATGTTTACTTTGAGCGCAGTTAACGTGCAAGCAAAAAGGTTTTTAGCGTACCACTTCTGGCCCTATCTGTAAAAGTTGAAGGATACAATGTGTTATCATTGCCTTATGACCTAATGTTCTAAGATCAAATAAAAATCTAACATAAAATACAAAACCATAATGATCAAATGATTGTGAAAAAATGTATATATAAGTTTAATTTTGCTTTTTACATTTAATAAATTACTGTAAAGGCATCTCTAAGACATTTGTTATTAAATCATTAAAGATAATAGTCTCGCAATGGGCCATATGTAGAGTCAACAAGAGAAAGAGCCACAATATACCTTTAAGCCATTTTTTGGACTAACAGTAAAAGGGATTACATTCACTCGGCTAGATTTAGAGTTTTGTCGGTAACGACCCGCGTAGCTAACGCTGGCTTTTTTCTGGCCGCACCTCTAAAATAACTCTGGTATTGAGAGTCCACAGAATGGCTGCGTTAGGCTCCAAAAAAGGAGCGTAGAGCATTTTTAATGCAACTGCAACTTTCGATACCAGAGTTGCTTACGGACGTGGCCAGCCTCAAAAACGTGCTCGTGCACGATTCCCCCATAGGAAACAATGGGGCTGTTTGAGCTGAAAAAAACCCTAACACCTGCAAAAAAGCCGCGTTCAGCTCCTAACGCAGCCCCATTGTTTGCTATGGGGAAACACTTCCTACGTCTGCACTAACACCCTAACATGTACCCTGAGTCTAAACACCCCTAACCTTACACTTATTAACCCCTATTCTGCCGCCCCCGCTATCGCTGACCCCTGCATATTATTTTTAACCCCTAATCTGCCACTCCGTAAACCGCCGCTACTTTCATTATCCTTATGTACCCCTAATCTGCTGCCCCTAACACCGCCGACCCCTATATTATATTTATTAACCCCTAATCTGCCCCCCACAACGTCGCCTCCACCTGCCTACACTTATTAACCCCTAATCTGCCGAGCGGACCGCACCGCTATCATAATAAAGTTATTAACCCTCACTAACCCTATAATAAATAGTATTAACCCCTAATCAGCCCTCCCTAACATCGCCGACACCTAACTTCAAACATTAACCCCTAATCTGCCGACTGGAGCTCACCGCTATTCTATTAAATGTATTAACCCCTAAAGCTAAGTCTAACCCTAACACTAACACCCCCCTAACTTAAATATAATTTAAATCTAACAAAATAAATTAACTCTTATTAAATAAATTATTCCTATTTAAAGCTAAATACTTACCTGTAAAATAAATCCTAATATAGCTACAATATAAATTATAATTATATTATAGCTATTTTAGGATTAATATTTATTTTACAGGTAACTTTGTATTTATTTTAACCAGGTACAATAGCTATTAAATAGTTAAGAACTATTTAATAGCTAAAATAGTTAAAATAATTACAAAATTACCTGTAAAATAAATCCTAACCTAAGTTACAATTAAACCTAACACTATACTATCATTAAATTAATTAAATAAAATACCTACAATTACCTACAATTAAACCTAACACTACACTATCAATACATTAATTAAATACAATACCTACAAATAACTACAATGAAATATACTAACTAAAGTACAAAAAATAAAAAAGAACTAAGTTACAAAAAATAAAAAAATATTTACAAACATAAGAAAAATATTACAACAATTTTAAACTAATTACACCTACTCTAAGCCCCCTAATAAAATAACAAAGACCCCCAAAATAAAAAATACCCTACCCTATTCTAAATTACTAAAGTTCAAAGCTCTTTTACCTTACCAGCCCTGAACAGGGCCCTTTGCGGGGCATGCCCCAAAGAATTCAGCTCTTTTGCCTGTAAAAAAAAACATACAATACCCCCCCCCCCCACATTACAACCCACTACCCACATACCCCTAATCTAACCCAAACCCCCCTTAAATAAACCTAACACTAAGCCCCTGAAGATCATCCTACCTTGTCTTCACCATACCAGGTTCACCGATCGGTCCTGGCTCCAAAATCTTCATCCAACCCAAGCGGGGGCTGGCGATCCATCATCCGGCGGCTGAAGAGGTCCAGAAGAGGCTCCAAAGTCTTCATCCTATCCGAGAAGAAGAGTAGATCCGGACCGGCAACCATCATCTTCCAAGCGGCATCTTCTATCTTCATCCGATGAGGACCGGCTCCATCCTGAAGACCTCCACCGCGGACCCATCTTCATCCGGCGACGTCCAACTGAAGAATGACGGTTCCTTTAAGGGACGTCATCCAAGATGGCGTCCCTCGAATTCCGATTGGCTGATAGGATTCTATCAGCCAATCGGAATTAAGGTAGGAATATTCTGATTGGCTGATGGAATCAGCCAATCAGAATCAAGATCAATCCGATTGGCTGATCCAATCAGCCAATCAGATTGAGCTCGCATTCTATTGGCTGATCGGAACAGCCAATAGAATGCGAGCTCAATCTGATTGGCTGATTGGATAAGCCAATCGGATTGAACTTGATTCTGATTGGCTGATTCCATCAGCCAATCAGAATATTCCTACCTTAATTCCGATTGGCTGATAGAATCCTATCAGCCAATCGGAATTCGAGGGACGCCATCTTGGATGATGTCATTTAAAGGAACCGTCATTCGTCGTTCAGTCGTCGGCCAGGATGGATGTTCTGCGCCGGAGGTCTTCAGGATGCTGCCGCTCCGCTCCGGATGGATGACGATAGAAGATGCCGCTTGGATGAAGACTTCAATCGGATGGAAGACCTCTTCTGCTCCGCTTGGATGAAGACTTCTACCGGATCATGGACATCTTCAGCCCCCCGCTTGGGCTTGGATCAGGACATCGGAGGAGCTCTTCTGGACCGATCGGTGAACCTGGTATGGTGAAGATAAGGTAGGAAGATCTTCAGGGGCTTAGTGTTAGGTTTATTTAAGGGGGGTTTGGGTTAGATTAGGGGTATGTGGGTGGTGGGTTGTAATGTTGGGGGGGGTATTGTATGTTTTTTTTTACAGGCAAAAGAGCTGAACTTTTTGGGGCATGCCCCGCAAAGGGCCCTGTTCAGGGCTGGTAAGGTAAAAGAGCTTTGAACTTTAGTAATTTAGAATAGGGTAGGGCATTTTTTTATTTTGGGGGGCTTTGTTATTTTATTAGGGGGCTTAGAGTAGGTGTAATTAGTTTAAAATTGTTGTAAGATTTTCCTTATGTTTGTAAATATTTTTTTATTTTTTGTAACTTAGTTCTTTTTTATTTTTTGTACTTTAGTTAGTTTATTTCATTGTAGTTATTTGTAGATATTGTATTTAATTAATGTATTGATAGTGTAGTGTTAGGTTTAATTGTAGGTAAATGTAGATATTTTATTTAATTAATTTAATGATAGTGTAGTGTTAGGTTTAATTGTAACATAGGTTAGGATTTATTTTACAGGTAATTTTGTTATTATTTTAACTAGGTAAATATTAAATAGTTCTTAACTATTTAATAGCTATTGTACCTGGTTAAAATAATTAAAAAGTTGCCTGTAAAATAAATATTAATCCTAAAATAGCTACAACTTAATTATAATTTATATTGTAGCTATATTAGGATTTATTTTACAGGTAAGTATTTAGCTTTAAATAGGAATAATTTATTTAATAAGAGTTAATTAATTTCGTTAGATTAAAATTATATTTAACTTAGGGGGGTGTTAGTGTTAGGGTTAGACTTAGCTTTAGGGGTTAATACATTTATTAGAATAGCGGTGAGCTCCGGTCGGCAGATTAGGGGTTAATAATTGAATTTAGGTGTTGGCGATGTTAGGGAGGGCAGATTAGGGGTTAATACTATTTATTATAGGGTTAGTGGGGCAGATTAGGGGTTAATAAATATAATATAGGGGTCGGCGGTGTTAGGGGCAGCAGATTAGGGGTACATAAGGATAACTTAAGTAGCGGCGCTTTGCGGTCGGCAGATTAGGGGTTAATTATTGTAGGTAGTTGGCGGCGACGTTGTGGGGGGCAGATTAGGGGTTAATAAATATAATACAGGGGTCGGCGGTGTTAGGGGCAGCAGATTAGGGGTACATAAGTATAACGTAGGTGGCGGTCGGCAGATTAGGGGTTAAAAAATTTAATCGAGTGGCAGCGATGTGGGGGGGACCTCGGTTTAGGGGTACATAGGTAGTTTATGGGTGTTAGTGTACTTTAGAGTACAGTAGTTAAGAGCTTTATGAACCGGCGTTAGCCCAAAAAGCTCTTAACTCCTGACTTTTTTCTGCGGCTGGAGTTTTGTCGTTAGATTTCTACCGCTCACTTCAGACACGACTCTAAATACCGGAGTTAGAAAGATCCCATTGAAAAGAAAGGATACGCAATTTACGTAAGGGGATCTGCGGTATGGAAAAGTTGCGGCTGAAAAGTGAGCGTTAGACCCTTTTGTGAATGACTCAAAATACCGGCGGTAGCCTAAAACCAGCGTTAGGAGCCTCTAACGCTGGTTTTCACGGCTACCGCCAAACTCTAAATCTAGGCCACTGTGTTTTGGAGAAAGATCAGATTTAGGTAGTAAATAGAGGGTAGTGCCAACAGGATAAAAAAGAATTTCAATGTCACAAAAGTGTAGATGCCTTATGCACCAACATAAAACTACACAACTTATTGTTGGAGCTATAATAAATGAATAATAAATATAAATGAAGGGCAGTACTTCTCTGTAGTGAAATAAGTCCCTTTCTTTACCCTTAATGTGTTTCCAATAACTTGTAATTCCAGCTGTAGAGTCTATCCTTGTAATTGAAATAGCTGGCTTTGCTTATTCAAATCAAATTATCACTACATATAGAGAGATACATAAGATAAGGTCTGATTTTTGTGCAGGCTTAGTCAATTTGAATGGTATTTTTTTTTTAAAACAATGGGTGGTGGTTTCAATGAGCAAAACTATTACAAAATAACCCTAAATGAGTGATTTCCAATAGTTTTTTTTATTAATAATAATAATACTTCCAATTCCCATTTTATCCTTCTCAATAGATAACAAAGAATGTGTTTTTGGCCATATTTTTAAAATTTGAGTAGCAAATACAATTACATTAATAGTAACTAATTTGTTTTTTTTTTTAAATAAAAATTTGTTTACCATTTCTGACCTAAAACATCAACAGGTTTTAGGTTGTTGTAGGTTGTTGTAGCACCCACAATTTTTAAAGGGTATAAATGTATGCACCTATACATTTGCAAGGTAGTCCCTTTATTTACAAGTCCTCAAGTAGGGCAAAGAGGGTAGTAAATTGGGGCAAGACAACCAAGGATAAATTATAAGTTATTGATCCGGGTGATGCTGTATTAGTACCACTCGTCAGACTTTGTGGCAAGTACTTTTTTAAAACCCAAATTGTTATGGTCTAGAAGCACCCCTGTGCATGTGATGTATGCACAGATATATTGCCAACTGTTTCAATGTATTATAAATAACTATAAAAAATTAACATTTTATACGTTAATTAAACTTTTTTATGAAGTCTATGTCTCAAAAAAAAAAATTATGTTGTGTTGCAAATCATAACATACTTATTGACATTATAAGAGAAAATCTGATTGCTATATGGTAACATATTTTAAGAACCGATTTTGTTCATAAAATCCAGCGCTCACAATCATCACGGGGTAGAAATGAGGAAATTAATATTTTATTAATTTTTTCTAGGTGCAAAATGAGTCATGCCTCAGTATAACATTAGCATGTTCCATTCTAAACTAACTTAAAATGTACCTCTTTTTAGTGCTTAGTGTATAACAACAAAGTAGGGCATAGCAATATAATCATCATAGATAAAATATGTATCACTGTCAGTGTCTCTCCTACTTTTCAGGAAAAATATCCAAGTTACTGAATGAAAACAATGAAAAGGAAAGGAAACTTTTAACCTAGGTGCATTCACTTCTCTTAAAACCCTATTTATTAGTTTTATTAAAATAATTAGATTCACAAAAATCCCCAACCACGTTGACAAAATCCCCCACAAGTCTTCCTGTGTTTTTTTTTATACCACAAATAGCTACTAAGAAAAGAAAGAAAAAGAAAGAGCAAACACTCTCCCACATTTATCAGTAATTCAGAATAACCAATCAAAACAGCACCCTTCTAGGACCTAGGTTAAAACGTATTTTTCTTTTTTTCCTTTTGGTTAATTTATATTACTTGGGAAGGTGAGGTACCACCAGGTGGTGTGTTGTCTCCTTATATTGAATTTGGGATACAATAGATATTATAGTGCCAACTGATAGAATTTGTTTTAAAATAAATATCTAATATTCCAGAGAGAAACCAAGGACTACAATGGCTCCACCCGTAGCCCACCCAGCTCTGCCCAACCATACCCATAGCACAAACAACCCCACCCATAGCATGTACCATGGCTCTGCCCCTCCAATCGTGGTTGTATCCACAGAACCACTAAGGCCATCACTCACAAGTCTCGCTCACCCCCAGTTCTGGAAAGCCTCTGAGAAATGTTGGAAGGTACTACAGAGCATATGTTAACATCACACAAAAAAATATTTATAGATAATTGTAAAAATATATACAGTATATATTTTTCATTCCCTAAAACAATAACTTTAAAATTCAGGGCTAGTTTACATTCAGTTTGTAAAGTATGTGAACTAGTGACTGAGATATTTGTTACTACCAGTTGTTTACACAAAGGCCTCTAGTTATCAAGCCGTCAACCTCAAATACGCTGGAATTCCGCAGCGTATTTGTGGCGAGGCTGATTCGCCTTAGTTATCAAGCCCTAGATACCGGCAAAAGTAGAATTTTGTGACGTAAGCTTTGATCCGCCGGACTCAGTCCAACACAGATCGATTCTTACGTCACTCCAGATGTTCCGCACACAAGTGCGGCACAATCTGACTACTTTTGCTAGTTATCAAAAAACTAGCAGGTACGCTCGGCACTTTTCTGGCCCAGCGTACCTGGTTTTCAAACCGCCGCCCTGGAGTCTGATCATAGCGAAAGTTCATGTTCGCTGCTGCCAGACATCCCATTGATTCCTATGGGAGCTGTCTACACCTAACACCCTAACATGTACCCGAGTCTAAACACCCCTAATCTGCCCCCCCTACACCGCCGCAACAAAATAAAGTTATTCCCCCCTAAACCGCCGCTCCCGGAGCCCACCGCCACTCTAATAAACTGATTAACCCCTAAACCGCCGCTCCTAGACCCCGCCGCAACTATAATGAATATGTTAACCCCTAAACCGCCGCTCCCTTAGCCCACCGCCACTCTAATAAACTGATTAACCCCTAAACCGCCGCTCCTAGACCCCGCCGCAACTATAATGAATATGTTAACCCCTAAACCGCCGCTCCCGGAGCCCACCGCCACCTACATAATACCTATTAACCCCTAAACCGCCGCTCCCGAAGCCCACCACCACCTACATTATACCTATTAACCCCTATCCTGCCCCCCCCTATACCGCCCCCACCTATAATAAAGTTATTAACCCCTATTCTGCGGATCCCGGACCTCGCCGCAACTAAATAAATAGTTTAACCCCTAAACCGCCGCTCCCGGACCCCATCGCAACCTATATTAAATTATTAACCCCTAATCTGCCCCCCCTACACCGTCGCCACCTATAATAAATTTATTAACCCCTATCCTGCCCCCCTACACCGCCGCCACTGTAATAAAGTTATTAACCCCTAAACCTAAGTCTAACACTAACCCTAACACCCCCCTAACTTAAATATTAATTAAATAAATATAAATAATATTTATCTTATTAACTAAGTTAATCCTATTTAAAACTAAATACTTACCTTTAAAATAAACCCTAATATAGCTACAATATAAATAATAATTATATTGTAGCTATCTTAGGATTTATTTTTATTTTGCAGGCAACTTTCAATTTATTTTAACTAGGTACAATAGCTATTAAATAGTTATTAACTATTTAATAGCTACCTAGTTAAAATAAAGAGAAATTAACCTGTAAAATAAAAACTAACCTACGTTACAATTACACCTAACACTACACTATACTTAAATAAATTAATCCTATTTAAAACTAAATACTTACCTGTAAAATAAACCCTAAGATAGCTACAATGTAATTAATAATTACATTTTAGCTATTTTAGGATTTATATTTATTTTACAGGTAACTTTGTATTTATTTTAGCTAGTTAGAATAGTTATTAAATAGTTATTAACTATTTAATAACTTCCTAGTTAAAAGAAATACAAAATTACCTGTAAAATAAATCCTAACCTAAGTTATAATTAAACCTAACACTACACTATCATTAAATTAATTAAATAAATTAGCTACAAATAACTACAATTAAATACAATTAAATAAACTAACTAAAGTACAAAAAATTTAAAAAGCTAAGTTACAAAAAATAAAAAAAATAAGTTACAAACATTTAAAAAATATTACAACAATTTTAAGCTACTTACACCTAATCTAAGCCCCCTAATAAAATAACAAAGCCCCCCAAAATAAAAAATGCCCTACCCTATTCTAAATTAAAAAGTTACCAGCTCTTTTACCTTACCAGCCCTTAAAAGGTCCTTTTGCGGGGCATGCACCAAAGAATTCTGCTCTTTTGCCTGTAAAATAAAAATACAACCCCCCCCCCAACATTAAAACCCACCACCCACATACCCCTAATCTAACCCAAACCCCCCTTAAATAAACCTAACACTACCCCCCTGAAGTTCATCCTACCTTGAGTCGTCTTCAGCCAGCCGACCACCGATGGAAACGAAGAGGAGATCCGGAGTGGCAGAAGTCATCATCCAAGGGGCGCTGAAGAAGTCTTCCATCCGATGAAGTCATCATCCAGGCGGCGCTTAAGAGATCTTCCAACCGGGCGATGTCATCTTCCAAGCGGCATCTTCAATCTTCTTTCTTCCGGATCCATCTTCATCCCGCCGACGCGGAACATCCTTCTTCCCCGACGGCCAACGACTGAATGAAAGTTCCTTTAAGGGAAGTCATCCAAGATGGCGTCCCTTCAATTCCGATTGGCTGATAGGATTCTATCAGCCAATCGGAATTAAGGTAGGAAAAATCTGATTGGCTGATTGAATCAGCCAATCAGATTGAAGTTAAATCCGATTGTAGCTAATTTATTTAATTAATTTAATGATAGTGTAGTGTAAGGTTTAATTGTAACTTATGTTAGGATTTATTTTACAGGTAATTTTGTATTTCTTTTAGCTAGGTAGTTATTAAATAGTTAATAACTATTTAATAACTATTCTAACTAGCTAAAATAAATACAAAGTTACTTGTAAAATAAATATAAATCCTAAATTATTAATTACATTGTAGCTATCTTAGGGTTTATTTTACAGGTAAGTATTTAGTTTTAAATAGGATTAATTTATTTAAGTATAGTGTAGTGTTAGGTGTAATTGTAACTTAGGTTAGTTTTTATTTTACAGGTTAATTTCTCTTTATTTTAACTAGGTAGCTATTAAATAGTTAATAACTATTTAATAGCTATTGTACCTAGTTAAAATAAATTGAAAGTTGCCTGTAAAATAAAAATAAATCCTAAGATAGCTACAATATAATTATTATTTATATTGTAGCTATATTAGGGTTTATTTTAAAGGTAAGTATTTAGTTTTAAATAGGATTAACTTAGTTAATAAGAGAAATATTATTTAGATTTATTTAATTAATATTTAAGTTAGAGGGGTGTTAGGGTTAGTGTTAGACTTAGGTTTAGGGGTTAATAATTTTATTACAGTGGCGGCGGTGTAGGGGGGGGCAGGATAGGGGTTAATAAATTTATTATAGGTGGCGACGGTGTAGGGGGGGCAGATTAGGGGTTAATAAGTTTAATATAGGTTGCGGCGGGGTCCGGGAGCAGCGGTTTAGTGGTTAAACTATTTATTTAGTTGCGGTGGGGTCCGGGATCCGCAGGATAGGGGTTAATAACTTTATTATAGGTGGCGACGGTGTAGGGGGGGCAGATTAGGGGTTAATAAATTTAATATAGGTTGCGGCGGGGTCCGGGAGCGGCAGTTTAGGGGTTAAACTGTTTATTTAGTTGCGGCTAGGTCCGGGATCCGCAGGATAGGGGTTAATAACTTTATTATAGGTGGCGATGGTGTAGGGGGGGAAGATTAGGGGTTAATAAGTTTAATATAGGTTGCGGCGGGGTCCGGGAGAGGCGGTTTAGGGGTTAAACTATTTATTTAGTTGCGGCGAGGTCCGGGATCCGCAGGATAGGGGTTAATAAATTTATTATAGGTGGCGGCGGTATAGAGGGGGCAGGATAGGGGTTAATAGGTATAATGTAGGTGGCAGTGGTGTCCGGGAGCGGCGGTTTAGGGGTTAATACATTTATATGAGTTGCGGTGGGGTCTAGGAGCGGCGGTTTAGGGGTTAATAACTTTATTGAGTTGCGGGGGGCTCCGGGGGCGCTGGTATAGGGGGTAGAACAGTGTAGTTAGTGTGGGTGCTTAGTGACAGGCTAGCAATAAAGCTGTCAAAAAGCCGAAGAGCAGCGAGATCGGATGAGTGATAACTCTCACAGTCCGCTGCTCATCGCCCCGTACTTGGTGTGCGGCTTTTTGACAGCTTTTTTGATAACTTAGGCGAACGTATTCAGGTCCGCGGCGGCGATGGTAGGCGAGCTTAGGCGGGCGTATTGAACCGGCGAAGGCAGGTAAAGTAGACGGCTTGATAACTACCCCTCAAAATCTGGACACACTAGCTTATCACACCAACCTCCTGGTTGGGGTATCATGAGGAATGAGTGCTGGAAGTAATACAGAAGTATTGGGTAAAACGTTTATATAAAGTTTATCAACTGGCAAAAAAAAGTTGTATTTATTGTTTGTTTGTTTTTTTAAATGAGTGAATGAATAAAATATGTTGTTTATATTTTGCGTTTTAGCCATTTGTAGCATAAGTAAACTTCCTTGAAGTGTCACATGATTTGGAAATAATTATACTGCTAGTCACAAAACTAAAAAGCTTGCAAAGTATTGTCCTGATATATACATTTACAAATCATGATCATATCTGAAATAATATTCTTAAAGGGAAAGAAAGGTATATTTTTATATGTGCATTTCAATTTTAAATAGAAAATCTTCACATACACAATACCCACCACAATCAGCTCTCTGAGCTTGAATTCTGGTGCTTGGCCCCTTACAGCATATAACTGCAAATGTGCAATTGCCACTGAAAACTTTTGCTAATGGAAGTATATTGCAAAAATGCTTCTATTTAAAATTAAAATGCAACCATGCACGTTTCATTTTTTACCTTTTTATCCCTTTAGATCTTTTTTTCAGTTAAATTATACCCAAGAATGTGTCCTTTATACAAACATAAATAGCCATTATAGTACAGAAATTACATGCTCTAATTCTGTACAGCTTGTTATTTTAATATTATTGACCCTATAGTGCTGTTTAAAGTATCACTCAGGAGCTGCATAGCACTACTGGTCCTGAGCAGACATGGCCAGAAAACCAATAAGCAGCAGTAGTTGCACAATCCAGTTGCTAATTGGCTTAGCCGCTGTATCTGTTTTGGACCAGCAGTTCTCTGTGTCTCCAGAGAAGTATTTTAACTATGTAGCTTAACTATGACCCCCTTGCAGAATGGCACTTTAATAGGAAATATTTTTTCTTTTTTAATCCTTTTATATGTGGCTTAGCATATTTAGTAAATATAACTTTAATATACTAAGGGCCCCATGCTTTCCTCTCCGGCGAGTTTATATAAGCAGTCTCGTCAGTAGTTTTTGATTATCAGACCCTCAGTATATTGCATTTAAAAAAAAAAAGAAGTATATAATAAAAGCTATAGCGCTTCCAGAATGAACAGGGTTCTTATTTATATGATACTGTTTCAGTTCCCAAAATTTAAAGGGATATGAAATCCAATTTTTTCTTTCAGATAGAGCGCACAATTTTCACAAACTTTCTAATTTAGTTCTATTATCACATTTTCTTAGTTCTCTTGGTATCTTTTGTTGAAAAGCAGGGACGCATGCTTAGGAGCCGGACCATTTCTGGAGCACTATATGGCAGTAGTTTTGCAAGACTGTACCAGGGGTGTCCAAACTTTGCTCTCCAGAGGTTTTGGAACTACATTTCCGATGATGCTCAGCCAGCATTTTATCTAGCTGAGCATCATGGGAAATGTAGTTCCAAAACCTCTGGAGAGCAAAGTTTGGACACCGTGTAATCCATTTGCAAGAGCACTAGATGGCAGTACTATTTCCTGCAAGGTTGTGCTCCAGAACAAAGCATTTTTTTTTTAATATTTTTTTTTTCATAATAAAAAACTGTTTGACATAAAATAGCAATAGATATACAGCATATCCATTATGTAGGTTTACAGAAACATAGTAATAAACATAAAACGACCTGTAACAAGCCATATAAATTGCTAAGTAGATTCAAACCTTTCACAGTGGACTAACAGTGTTACTGTTACAATGAAACATTAAGATTGATATGTAATATTTAGGATATGGGTATTCAAGCTTGTAACATAGTAATACAAATAATTAGATAACTAACATGTTTTATAATATTCTAAATGAATTCTCATCTGCCATAAAGATTATAGATTCTATAAGGTCAATGGTTTATCAAATCAATCATTATTCGCTAGGTTATAAGCTTTCTAATTGTCTATACTTTTCCATGAACTTGTGTTGAAACATACAAACAAACAGTGAGATATTCCAGGGGGTGCTCATCCTGTGTTAGAGGGAATTATTCATTTAGGTTAAAGAAATATGTGAAAGACTACTCACAGGTTATATATATATAGGTTATATAATGAAATATGATTGCATTTGCAGTTTTTTTTTTTGAGGGAAACCGCACAAAAACACTCTGAGCATAATTACAAATGCCAGAGTGTGTTGATGGGTGGGTGGGGGGGGATATATAAAAATAGAGATTATTATTGGAGCATTAGTATTAAGTATTAAGCTTGATACCATAGCTACATAGTTTGTATAGATTGCTATAGAGGTTATAGGTATAAATAGTTAAGGGAAGCAAACACCATATATACAATATACTGTTGAGCAGAACAGTGTAACAGTGTACAGAGCTTTACATCGGCCGCTGGTAGCTCCTTTACATTAGGTGGATAATTTGCAGATATAAAAGTATTGTTCTTGGCCTCTATAACTCATTTAATAAGTGGGAGTGACTATACCCCTCAGAGGTCCCTTTTTTGCATTAATAATACTTATAGGCCTATAACAAAGATTACCTCTAAGAAGATTATATCAGGTATTATTATACTTATATACAAGATGGGTATATGAGAATAGTTTGACCTATTTATATAGACTAGAGCAGTGGTTCTCAACCAAAGTGAGCTCAAGGCCCGGTAAATTTTAGCTAGACATGTCCAAGGCCCGGTAGATATATATATATATATATATGTGAGCAGCAGGGGCGGGCTGATCTGCCAGGCAAATAGGACCTGGGCTGAGCTACCAGCAAGTAGGGAGGCATCTCCACGGATCCTTGTGCATTCCTTAAGCTGGAGTTTTCAGTTGCCCTATCAGTAACTAAGCAAATAAGTGTGGGTTTAGTGGGGGCCCTGGCGGGGGTCTGTCGCTGTGAGGGCCATAGAGTGTGGGGTCTGGCCCTGGAGGTTGGGTGCCCTTTCTCTGGACCTTAATGTTGGGGGTCCTGGCTCTGGAGGTTGAGGGGCCTGTTGAGGGCAGGTCAGGGAGGCTACCATGTTCATTTGCATAAAATGTAATACATTTTGGTCAGTGTGAGACAGTGTTCCTGGGGCCTTGATTGGTCTCAGTCTGCCCCTGGTGTGCAGTGGGGTAGGAGTGTGCAGTGGGTGCATGACAGGTCGGGGCCCACCAGCAGGGCTATCGCGGCCCGGTACTGGGCCACGACCCGGCTGTTGAGAAACCAGGGACTAGAGGACACATATAAGGCATTTATGGGTCTCTCCAAACGCAACATCAGTACTGACTAAATAGCTGTAACTGCCGTAATGTTAACTGGTATGTGTAAATCATAATTTCCACATCTAGATATTTTAAGAGTTTAACACATTTGATTAGAGACGTTTAACTAGCTTAAAGAGTAACATAACATATGTAGTCAAATTCTAGCAAAGCCTCTACAGAAAGTGAGGGACCTGACTGTTATGAATAACAGATATATATTGTTTGAGTTTACATATATGAAAAACAACATATGGTAGTGAAGCTTAGTCTGCTCAGAGATGTGTGCTCAATCACATCTCACAGCCTGTAGCCATCTTTATATCTCCTGTAGAGAATATATATCTAGAGCAAGGTTCACATATATGTATGCATATCAGATAATATTACAAGATCTATTAGAATTTGTCTGACGTAAACTAAAGCACATAAAAAGTATGACTATACAGTGTATAATCTAAACTGCTAGGGGGACAACAAGCCACCTAAACATAGGAAATTACTGTGAGAGCTGGTCTAAATTGTATATAAATATGCAAACAGTGCACTACAGCAATTAGTGATAGACAGGTAGCAGAGTAACTTCAATAAGCTTACTTAGCTTGGTATAGTAACCTAGAGTATGAAATACCCTAAGTAGAAAAATCAATATGTTGCATTGTAAGCTGTGTTCAATATGTTCATAGATCAGTCGATACTCGTTTTAAATTGCAGCAAGTGTCCCATTATGTATAAAACAAAGTTTGTTTGGAGTTGCCAAGATGTCAGGGAAGTCTGTTTGGATATGCCGCCAGGGTCCCAGCTCAGGATCGATATATCTATATCACCAAGGTCACTGGCTGGTTGGGAGTGTGATCTCCAATATGATATTAATAGCCAGTTGGGTCTTGTATGCCGGGCGTAAGTACTCACTAAGATCTTCACGGGAGAAAGATCTGTAGATACCTGACATGGCGCAAACTGCGCTTGATGAGTAGAAGTCAGTCCCTCTCCAATCTTAGCTGTTGATGCACTGCTCCGTGGTCTGTGCTCCAAATCTGCACCACATTGGGGTTCCAAGGAGGTAGGTGGGTAGCACCGGGGGCCCAACAACGCCACTGTACCCACACTCCACTGATGCTGGACTGGGATAGGTAGTAAGCATGACGATCTGGATGTCCTCTTTGTTAAGCATCTGGCGCGTTGTGTCTATTAATGCAGCGTGATGTATGTGTAGTAGGCTACATATCTCTGTAACTAATGATATGCAGGCCACCATGGCTATCTTTCACAAATACCCGTTGGGTTTAAAAAAAAAAAGAACTGTTGAAGTTGAGTATATCTTTCTTGTTAATAGCAGGGCCTGTAGGTTTAGTGTAAAAGCGCTGATTCCCTTCCCAAAATGGCGCCTGTTAATCTCCATGGGCCAGGTAATCACAAACTACGATCCCAACTGAAGTCGGAGGAACATTGCAAGACCCACATTGTGAGTATTGTGATCTTTGATGGTCACACTATAACGATGGGCACTTGTCTATCCTGCTATGGTAAAATTCAGGCAAATATGCCTCCTAGTTGCATGGAGCAATCTTAGCATACGACCAATCAGTAAGCAGCTGGCTCCGCTCCATCGAACAAAGCAAATTTGATAATAGAAGTAAATTGGAAATTTTGTAAAATGGTATGTTCTGTCTGAATCAGAAAATATTTTTGGGGGGTTTCATATCCCTTTAAAGGGACATTATACACTCATTTTTTCTTTGCATAAATGTTTTGTAGATGATCTATTTATATAGCCCATAAAGTTTTATTTTTAAATAAATGTATAGTTTTGCTTATTTTTAAATAACATTGCTCTGATTTTCAGACTCCTAACCAAGCCCCAAAGTTTTATGTGAATACTGTCAGCTACCTTCTCCAGCTTGCTCCTGTTTGTGTAAAGGGTCTTTTCATATGCAAAAGAAGGGGGAGGGGTGTGTGTCTAATTTGACACTTGCAGTGGGCTTTCCAGCCACCTTTTCAACAGGGCCAAACTGACAGCTTCTAAGTAAGTTTTTAAACAGTTTTATACTGGATTTTTATATCAGTATCTGTGCATCTTATTCTTTATAGTAGTGTCTGTTACATGCAGTTATATGAAAATGAGTGTATACTGTCCCTTTAAGGTGCCCTAATCTGCATATCTGTTTAGTGTAAATAAGACAGATCAACAATAAAAAAACAACCTTTTTTTAGTTGCCAAGGATGTTTGAATGAATTTAGGATATTTTTGGGGTACTGAATACAAAAATGACATCAGTTTTGCCGAATTGGCTCTAGTTTTTGAGATAATAGATACCTATCAAATTAGGATTTTACCCCAACACGTCCTGACATATGCAGCAGGGTTTGATCTGTCTTTTTAATCTGTAAAATTGTTTTTAATGTAGTCTTTGATCTAATATTATCTTTAACATTGTTTTGCAATTTTATCCATTGCATACAATTTCATATTCAACCAGAAGCTTGAAATTAGTTTTTATTGCACAATGATAACCGATATGCATCTCTTCCAATTGCTCACTCAACAAAACTGAATATGAAAATATTGAGATGGTCTTGCAGACGCTCTGCTATCAAGAGCACCAGTGGTCTATTTGTGTTGATATAAAGATGGTGAACTCCTTGCTTCGGCAGCAAAGTGGATACACAAAGTATCCTTGTTTCATCTGCCTGTAAGATAGCAGGGCAAAGTAAGATCATTTTAAAAAAGTGATATGGCCTTCAAGGGAAGAAATGACTGTAGGTGCAGCAAACATCATTAACGAGACATTGATTGACAGAGAAAAAAATCCTTCTCCCACCACTCCATATTAAAGGGTTAGTAAACACCAAAAATGTTATTGTTTAAAAAGATAGATAATCTATTTACCATTCCCCAGTTTTGCATAACCAACACTGTTATAGAAACCAATTTTTGTGTTGACTGTCCCTTTAAATAACATGCGTGAGCATAATGTTATTTATATGAAACGCTGTGAAAAACTATCTAATGCATTCAGTTAAAGGATTACTTTCTGTTATAATTTTTAAGCTAAACAACTAACATATTAAAGTTAATAAACATTAATTAAAACCTACTGACCTATATTTTCTCCAAACAAAGTTTATAACGTTCTAAAAGTTATATATTTTATTCGCCGATGATGTCACGTTATCCTGCCCACTATTTTCAGCACTGCATGTTCAAAATACTTAAACCAATAACTTTGTGTTTAAAGCGCCATTTTGAAACCTAGGTATTGTAAACGGATTGGTACAGCGCAAAGGATACCCACGGAGTGGGTTTGGAAAACAATTAAATTTGCAGACAAGATTTCTGATATACGGTAGAGATATGTTAATGAAAAGCTATTGATAAAAAGCGTATTTGGGGTAGTTAGTAACAGGCATAGAAAATATTTACTTACAGTGGCCCTTTAAGAGAGAGCCTTCAAGGGCTTAGAAATTAACACATGAGCCTACCTAGGTTTAACTTTAAACTAAGAATAACAAGAGAATAAAGCAAATGTGATAAAAGTAAATTAGAAAGTTGTTTAAAATTACATGCCCTATCTGAATCATGAAAGTTTAATTTGGACTTTACTATCCCTTTTAAGTCCAAAAACGTTCAGTATAGGTGGGGACACCACAGACTAAATCAGCTATTTATTTAGTGTTCAATGTCCCTTTAAGTGATTTTGCCAGAAATATTCAGTTAAAATTTGTAGTGTTTCCAGTCACTGATGGTGACCACAAAACAGCCAAATCCAAATTTCTTCCCAACCCTACAGTTACAAGCGCCACAATGTTTAACACTGAACAGTTGTGCGCACTTAAAGCGACACCATACTCAAAAAATGGCTATTATCCATATGAAAGAGCAAAATTCAGATTTATCTTCTGTGTACTTCCTACTAATTATCATTGGCTAAAAGGCAATTATTGTTAGCGCTCATAGACGAATATTACATCCACCTGATAATGATCAGTTCATATGTACTTCCTGCTTATGCTCACTGTTGCATTAGTGTAAGCAATGACAGTTATATTAGTATACATCTTGTATACGTTTAAACATATTTTTATATGAGTAATGAGTCTTTTACACATATTAACAAAACAAAATATAGTCACATGTATGCTGCACAAATAATTTATTTTACATTTTAACACTCTACGCCACGCATCATCCCTAAGAAATAATACTGCATATACGGCTGGTGGAACCATAACAGCAGTAACCGGTTTCCGAGGGTGCACAATAGCAAGATGGGATTGTGTATTTGTTAACATGGCTAGGGTCAGTGAGAAACGTGCAGGTGTATACGCTTTCGGTTCGCTTTATCTCTACACATTGGGTGTGTGTCATGAATGGTTTTAAGAGGCCAGAGAACCGGATCTGCTGATGTTTAGTTTATAACCAGAGGGACTCAGACGTGGCATAGCAGGGAGGCTCACTGACATAGAGAGAGGGCTTCCTTATGTGCTGTCCGCTATGAAGCTTCTCTTTCTGGCCTGTCTTAGAGCGCATACTGGCAATGCAACCACAGCACAGAGAATCAAGTAAGCATGCTGTAGGCTGTTACCGCTAATGAGACGAATACTGTAATACAGACACCAGTATAACTTCAATACTGACAGAGAACTCAGACCATTTGGTCATTAGGTGTAGTTACTTTTAATGTTTATTAACAGGAATAGCATTGTTCAGCGTTTTTTTGTATTCATTTTTTTTTTAAGAATACACGTTCAAAATAAAAACCGTGTTACACTCCAATGGTAATTGTGATTCTGAAAATATTACCATTGATTGTATAAAGGATTTCAATTATACTGTAGAAATGTTTGAATGATATACCCTTCTAATGTGTCATGATGTGTTATTTTCATAAAGTATGGAGTGATTGAACTCTGTACTAGTACTCACAGTCCTATTACTGTTTAGGAATGTAGTAATTTTACAAAATACTGTTGCTTGTGACATATCAATTCTAAAGACACATTTTGTACATTTGCTGAAGACAACATTCCATAGTGACATTTATTGATGCATAGAAACAAAACCACAATATTTGTTTCGGTGGTTTACACACATGCGTGTATGTAATATTTTAATTTTGTGATGAGTGCAATTAATAACTTAACTTTAAATGTACCAAAATAGTGGCATTGCGCATCTTAATAAATTAAAAAGCATTCTTGGAGTATAAAATGGCCTTAAAAAAGAAAAGAAGAAACAAAAGAAAACATTTTATTATTGTACTGTTGTTTGCATATACCTGTAACTGTGTTTTACCCCTGCAAAGTATTTGCAGTCCGCTCTAGAGCAGAAATGCTCTACTGTGAGCTAGCTGAATACATCTGGTGGGCCAATGACAAAAGACAGCAGTCAAAAGCTAGTTCCCAGTAGTACATTGCTGCTCCTGTACCTACCTAGTTATGGTTTTCATCAAAAGACACCAACAGCCCCTCTTTGGCATCAAGGGTAGTGACATTGCATTTTTACGATTAAATGGTTATATTAAACTGACAGTCAACAACAAAATGTTTGTTTAAAAAGATATATAACCCCTTTATTACCCATTCTCCAGTTTTGCACAGCCAACATGATTATATAAATATACTTTTATCCTCTGTGATAAATTTGTATCTAAGCCTCTTTTGACAGCCCCCTGATCACATGGATATTTATGTATTCTCTATTGACTTGTATTTTAGCCAATTAGTGCACTGCAGTGTCAGCCACAACTCCACGGTAGAGAGCACAATGTTATCTATACGGCTCACATGGATTAGCAGTCTCTTGTTGCGAAAAGCTAATAAAAAAGCATGTGATAAGAGGCTGTCTGCAAAGGCTTAGAAACAGGCAGAAATGTAGAGGTTTAAATGTTATAAAGTTTTAATATAACAATGTTGGTTGTGCAAATCAGGGGAATGGGTAGTAAAGACATTATCTATCTTTTTAAACAATAACAATTTTGGTGTTGACTGTCCCTTTTAAACTTTTGAATTCCTTCCATATATATATATATATATATATATATATATATATATATATATATATATATATATATATATATATATATATATACACTATTCATTAGCTGGTCTTTCTGCTTTTGACAGTGGAAACCTGTGTCTCCTGTATATAATTTCAGGAGATCCTCCTGTTTTAGTTTTAAAATGTCAGCCTCTCTCCTCAATATTCATTATGTCTTCTATATTTTAAATACATTTGTCAACACCTGTCTCAATACTGTTGGGTAAAATTATACAATCTTTTAGGAAACAGTTTAATCCAAGGTGGTTGTTTTGTGACATGACTGTATTAATACACTACTAATGTATAGATTTAGACATTTTTGTATAGGTTTAATTACGTATTGAATATATAGATGCCTTATCTAACAAGCCATTACATTCCCTCGTTTTTATTAGGGGTAAATAATATAAATAATATAAATAATGCTTGGGCAAAAGTGTTGCTCTATGAAACAGTTGATGAAACCTGTATTGTTAGTGTTGCTTTTAGAATTGGCTACGTCAATGTTGGTTTTGTTTTTTCAAATTCAGACATAAAAGTGCACTAACAATCTAAGTACTGAGAATACTGCGGCGGGGACAGTAAAAACGTTGAGATTTTTATAGAAAATGTTCATTTATGTGTAATAAAATTTTTTTCTATATACTTTAATTATTTTTTTCCTTATTTTTATGTTTATGTAGTTTACCTCTTGCAAATGTAAATGCACCCTGATATATATGACTTCTCAAGGCTAACCCTGAAAAAAAAATAATATATATATATATATATATATATATATATATATATATATATATATATATATATATATATATATATATATATATAAAAAGATACAAAAGTAACTCAGGCACCTCCAGTAGAATTAGATAAAACGAAAGTTTTATTGAAATCCAAGTGGTAAAAACAGACGTAAAGCTTAGTCTTTGCTGACACAGCCTTAATTCTTAACATACAGTGAATAAGGACTGTTGGGTTCCTGCCGCAGACATGTTTCGTGCTAGGATAGCACTTGTTCACTGCTTACAGGATACCCAAACTCCTCCATGTTTAAATAGGGAATTTCTTAAAGGGACATGTATAATAATTCAATCATCCTAATTGTTAATTATTTCCTTATTGATTTTTACAGTTCTATGTGAGCTTGGATACCAAAGTTTTGATACACTATCTCTAATTACTACTATTAAGTTTTAACTTATAAATTATCAAATTTTGTTAAGATTTAGTAAACACAATATTATCAAAGAGAATTATTTTTATGTATTTAGCAATATTATATTTAATACAAACTGTTATTCAACATATTGTTTCCAAAAGATATATTGCTAATTCTCTCAGCAATGGTACCATGCATGGTTTAAAACCCTATTTATATAGTTATTCACCTCTTTAATGTGCACTTTATAGTCATACCTACTTTATTTGGAGACGCCACACACGGAAACGGCTGAAGAGGAGCGGGGGTAAGTTAACTGTAGCGATACAGCTTATACAGTTGTAAATATTACGGATTGACCTTATATGATGTCAGATAATAAGGGAAGCATACAAGTATAACATCAATTGTATTAGCAGGAAGTTGCCGAATTATAAACATATATGAACGATAAGAGTGGTTATATTTCACTGACACAGCCAATTAACATTACGGTGGTTCATTTGTGATCATTGGTTTCCCTATTTATTTTTCACCTCATTTTGTGACACTATTATGAGAGTTTTTTGTACTGTGGACTGAGGATCGCAAACTAATATCTAAGAGTATTTAAGAGTTTTTTCTGAACACTCACATATAAGAACTGAATCAATTTATGTGATATTATAAGTGGAAATTTGACTGCAAAATAATATTAATCCCTCACACATTAATTTGAGTTTCCCTGATGTTGAAAGAGGAAATCTGACTGCAACATAACATAAGCTCTTCACACAGTAATCTGTATACCATCAAGAAACCAATAACCACTGGGTAATTCCTAAATCATGGGTGAAACATCATATGTACTCACAGAGTTTGGAGATGATTCACAAACATATGAGACAGAGGAGGAAATTGTGCATACACTAGATAGCCTCTTTTTTGAAATAGATTCTCTGAGAAAGAGGGATATAAAGCTGGAATTAGACATAAAGTCTTTTCTAATTTACAAACATAATCAAAGAATACCAAGAGGGCTACGAGTACGCAAATTTCCATCATTCAGAGTACTAAACACAGAATTCATAAGTAAATTGAATAATATCTTGGATACTTGCTCCTTTGCGCTCATTGAGCTCCTTATTGAGTTCAAACAGACTCAAAGAAAGGATTTACTGGAAGAAATGAAATCTGTACAAGAAAAATTAAAAGATATGCAACAAGATCCTGAGTTTAAACTCTATGATAAGAAATTTGAACAGAGTATGAGAACATTCCGCCAGGAATTATGGGAGTTTAAATCCAGAAAGATGAATCGGGATAAACAAGATTATGAACATCAAAATGTATACAGATGGGACAATGTGGACAACTTTGGAAGAGAACCCAAAAGTGGAAGAAGATGGTTTAGAAATCGAAATAAAAAGATCAAGCATGTCACGTTCTCTGATACAGAATATGAAGTGGAGTCATCTGAAGGGGAAACAAACACAGAGGAAGAAGAACCAACAGTATTGCAGGCCACATTTGAAGAACCAAAAGAAACACAGTCAAAAAATGGACAGACAGGGACACTGAATCCAGGAAGAAAAAAATACACAGAGGAAAGAGGGGGAAAGGAAAAAGAAGAAAAGGAGAAATTGGCACCCAAGAAACAACAAAAGAAGAAGAAAGAACAACAGAGGGTCTATCCAACGAGATCAGAAGTTCACAGAAAGAAATATGCATGAATAATAATGATGTGATAAACCTATCTGATGTGTCACTTACAAATGAAGAAATGAGAGTTTTGTCAAAAGGTCTCGGCTTTGTGCCTACACAGCATTTTAATTTATTCAACACAGTGCTAGATGTAAATCGCTTTGTTAGAAAACTGATGCTGCGGAAACATTTCGCAAATGCTGTGGAGGCACAAAGAGAGACAGGAGTAGTAAGTACATCTACTGAGGAAGGTTTAACCTTCTCTGAAGAGTGTTCAATAGTAGATTTACAGGAATTATCAGAAATAGGTATAGAACAACAATACATTACAAAAAGAGATCTAGATTTTTCTAAATTTAGAAAAAAGAGTAATTTTTACCCTGTGAATTCCAGAACACATCCTGTAGAGACCTTTCAAAAAGTGGTAGAAGGACAGCTTAGGGAACTTAGTGAAAACTCAAAAAAAACCAAACACAACATGACAATTAAAGAGAAAGAGGCATTACATAATATCTCTAGCAATGATAAAATCATAATTCGACCCTCGGATAAGGGCGGAAATGTCGTAATATTAAATAGATCAGATTATATAGCTGAGGCAAAACGACAGCTACAGGATGTCGAGGTATATAGCCGGCTAAAGGAAAATCCATCTATCAAGTACAAGGAAATCCTGAGTAAAATTGTTAATAGGGCAAGAAATAATAATGTAATAACAGCAACAATGGTGGAAGCATTATTACCGGAGAATATCACTATCCCAATATACCATTACTTCCCCAAAATCCATAAAAGCATGAGCAATCCCCCTGGGCGCCCCATTATTGCGGGCATTAACTCACTTAACGAGCCCCTGTCAGATCTCATGGATACCTATCTGCAACCCCTAGTTAACAAATTGCCTAGCTACATTAGGGATACCACAGACCTATTGTTGAAATTGAGACATATAAAATGGAAAGAGAGCTATATGTTCTTAGTGGCAGATGTAACCTCTCTATATACCTCTATAACTCATGAACAAGGGCTTAAAGCTATAGAGTATATGTTAACAAGCCAAAGCAATTATGATGACAACACTAAACAATTTATTATATACTCAATTGAATATTTGCTGACACACAATTTTTTTATGTTTGAGGGGAGCTTCTATCTCCAGAGGCGTGGAACCGCCATGGGGGCAAAGTTTGCCCCCTGCTATGCCAATCTCTTTATGGGATGGTGGGAGCGGTTCCACGTCTTTGGAGATGGTAACCCCCTCAAGCAAAATGTCATACTATATGCTAGGTATATAGATGACCTGATTTTTATCATTGACAGCGATGAAAAAGGAGTTGAGAATTTTTGTGATTATCTAAATATGAATCATTGTGATATAAAATTTGTAGGGGAACAAAACACAACACAAATAAGTTTCTTAGATATAGACATCTTTGTGAGGTCAGGCTCTCTAGAAACTAGATTATATAGGAAACAAACATCAGGTAACACTACCTTAGAATTCAACTCTTGTCATCCAAGACATACAATACATGGTATACCAAAAGGGCAGTACATTCGAGCTAAGCGTAACTGCTCTAGTCTTGAAGACTATAACAAACAGGCAGACATTATAACCGAAAGATTAATGGCCAGGGGCTATGAGAGTAGTATACTGAAAAAAGCCCGTAATGAGGTTGATCTGATGTCCAGAGATATGTTATTAGTGTACAAAGCTAAACGTAGTAACACTGATAATAAAAAATGCAAGCCAAAATTTATTACAACATATAGTATGGAATATCCTGAAATATGTAAAATTATTAGACGCAATATTCCAATACTACAAACGGATCCAGGACTAAAAGACATTGTCAGAGAGGGATGTGATTGTGTTTCAAGAAAGGGGAAAACAATTGGAAATTATGTGTCACCTTCAGATTGCACAAGGAAATCAGGCAATACATGTTGGTTACAGCGACGAAAAGGTTTTTTTAAATGCAGAAAGAAAATTTGTAAGACCTGTGACTATGTAACGGAGGGTGACACATTTATTTCAACTACCACAAATAAAACACATAAGATAAACTTTTATCTTAGTTGTACTACAACTCATGTAGTTTACATGTTGACCTGTAGGGGGTGCCAAAAACAGTATATTGGGAAAACTAAAAGATCCTTAAAGGATAGATTTTTGGCACATCTAAGATCTATTGAAGATCCTGAATCTGACACCCCAATTGCACGGCACTTTAGAGATAACCATAATTCAGATATAAAATTATTATCAGTTCAAGCAATAGACCATGTTCCACAATGGAGGAGAGGGGGTAGTAGGGAGGAGAAACTGGACCTAAGAGAGGTCTTTTGGATTTTTACAGCTGGTACCTCTATCCCCAATGGGTTGAATTTTAGAAGAGACATTGATTTATGTGTCTAACCTAATATATACCCCTTTAATTCTACCTAAATCTTCCTAATTTAACTATAATCTTAATTTCTATTTCTAAAAATTCCTCTAAATGAATCCCCATTTCATTTATTTAGGTGTCTCCAAATAAAGTAGGTATGACTATAAAGTGCACATTAAAGAGGTGAATAACTATATAAATAGGGTTTTAAACCATGCATGGTACCATTGCTGAGAGAATTAGCAATATATCTTTTGGAAACAATATGTTGAATAACAGTTTGTATTAAATATAATATTGCTAAATACATAAAAAATAATTCTCTTTGATAATATTGTGTTTACTAAATCTTAACAAAATTTGATAATTTATAAGTTAAAACTTAATAGTAGTAATTAGAGATAGTGTATCAAAACTTTGGTATCCAAGCTCACATAGAATTGTAAAAATCAATAAGGAAATAATTAACAATTAGGATGATTGAATTATTATACATGTCCCTTTAAGAAATTCCCTATTTAAACATGGAGGAGTTTGGGTATCCTGTAAGCAGTGAACAAGTGCTATCCTAGCACGAAACATGTCTGCAGCAGGAACCCAACAGTCCTTATTCACTGTATGTTAAGAATTAAGGCTGTGTCAGCAAAGACTAAGCTTTACGTCTGTTTTTACCACTTGGATTTCAATAAAGCTTTCGTTTTATCTAATTCTACTGGAGGTGCCTGAGTTACTTTTGTATCTTTCTACATACCTATACTGTGGGACAAGCAGTAACTACTCGGCAGCATATCCAGCAGATTTGGTGACGTCATTCCTCCCCCCCCCTTGGAGCTCCGAGAAGTGCCGTGAGAGAGCGTGCAGCGTGTAAGGAGGAGGTGATAGAGCGCGACGCTGCAATTGTTGTGGAGTATATATATATATATATATATATATATATATAATTACATATAAAAATGTGTATGTTTTGTTCTTTGAAAATGGGGGAGATGTGATGAGTGGGGGTGTGATGTCACTGGAAGGGGGCGTGGCCTGGGGCCGTTATAATCAGTGTCGCAGTTATCAAGCTGGATGTGTTATGCAGTCTGTTACTTCTATGCTCTGCAATAAAATCGATTTGTACCTTCCATACAGTGTCCTGCATCTCATGGCATGGTGTCAGAAGTACGTATCTGCGCTTCTGTTTCCTGATTAATGACAATGTCGAAATTTACTCCACCTGAGCCTTTTAATTTCTCAGCCTGCAGCTTATCAATTTTTCTTCGTTCTCTTGCTATCTTTATTTAAAAAGCAGGTATGTGATGCATAGGAGCCGGCCCATTTTTGGTTGAGAACCTGTGTTATGGTTGCTTATTGGTGGGTAAATGTAAGCATCCAATAAGCAAGCGCTATCCATGGTGCTGAACCTAAAATGGGATGGCTGCTAAGATTTACAGTCCTGCTTTTAAAATAAAGATAGCAAGAGAACAAAGAAAAATTGATAATAGAAGTAAATTAGAAAGTTGCTTAAAATTGCATGCTCTATCTGAATCATGAAAGAAAAAAATTGGGTTCAGTGTCCCTTTAAGGATTACTTCCAAGCTGGACAAAGAGAGTGGTGAAGTACATGTTAGTTCTCTTCTATACTCTATGGGGAAAGTGTTTAATGCCTTTTACATTCCAAGAAGGGGAATAATTTGACTTTGAGATAGTTATGAATAAACTCAGTGCCCATTTTGTGCCCAAAAGAAATGTGATTTTTGAGAGGGCTTGTTTCCACAAACGCGCCCAGCGTGTGGGGGAATCTGTGGAGTCATTTGTGCGCAGCCTGTATGAATTAGCTGAATTCTGTGAGTTTGGAGCTGCTAAGGAAGAGCAAATCAGAGACAGAATAGTTATAGGAATTGCAGAAGCCTCACTGAAGTTACAGTTGGAGGCTGAATTGACGTTAGATGGGACTATTAGGATGGCCCTCCAGAGTGAACTGGTAAAAAAGCAAATAGGCCCAGAAGTGGGTGCAGCAGACTTGTTGCACGTGGTGTAAGCGTACCCATGAAGCAAATGTTATATGCCCTGCTAAAGACAAAAGATATAGTAAGTTTAACCGGATGAGCCATTTTGAAGTGGTGTGTAAAACTGAGCATTAAAGAGATGCAGGTGGACAGTGACTAAGAATCTCAAGAGGTGTCCTTTGTAGGGCCTGTTGTAGAACAGTCCGGTTCAGACGAAGATTGTCGGGTTACCCTTACAGTGATGGGAGCCAAGGTTGCCTTTAAGATTGACACAGGAGCAGACATTACATTTATGTCCCTTGCAGCATTCATTAAACTTTCTCGACAGCCTCAGCTTGTGAAAGTCACAACGAAGGTTCACAGTCCAGGAGGCTGCATCAATTGTGTGGGAAAATGTCTCGCTAGCCGTACATGTAATCAGAGAGCAGTGTGTTTACAAACTATTGAGCAGGAAAGAAGCCTGTAGTCTGGGCCTCGTCGCCAGAATTGGACCTGTTGAACTGCGAGCCAGTCCGAATTTCACTTAAAGCTGATGCAGTCCCATATAGTATTACTACTCCTTGTAGAATTCCATTCCCGCTCATGCCTCAAGTGGAGAAGGATCTTCTGCGAATGAAGAACATGGTAGTTATTTTAGATGTGGCCGAAGCAACTGACTGGTGTGCTCCCATTGTGCCCGTTGCAAAGAAGAATGGGAAGGTACGCATCTGCGTAGATTTTAAATGGCTGAATGAGGCCGTGAAAAGGGAGAGATGTGCTGCCGACGCTTGAAGACATAGCTCCGATATTGGGGCAAAATTATTTTCTACACTTGATGCTTCCAGCGGCTTCTGGCAGATACCTATAGACCCGAAGTGCCGCAAACTGACTACCTTCATTACACCGGTAGGTCGGGTTTTGCTTTTGCAGACTCCCGTTTGGGATATCCTCTGCCCTTGAAATTTTTCAAAGAGAAATTAGTTCCCTCCTGAGGGATCACAAGGGCACGGTAGTCGTCATGGATGATATCCTGGTGTATGGGTCCACCCTGGAAGAACACAATCAGTGGTTAAGCTGTGTGCTGCAGACCATCAGAGAGTTCGCCCTGAAATTGAATAAAGAAAAATGCCATTTCAGAAAATCTGAATTATGCTTTTTTAGGCACATCATTAATAAAGATGGTATCAAGCTGGCCTCTAACAAAATCCTTGCTATTGAACAGATGAAAAGTCCTTCAGACGTACATGAGCGGATAAAAGTATTGGGCCTTGTGAATTATGGGGGTAAGTTCCTACCAGATTTGTCTACAGTGTTTCACTCTATCACCAAATTGTTGAAAAAAAGATGTTGCCTGGGTTTGGGGACCACCACAAGAAGAGGCCTTTACACTGGTCAAGTCCCTGCTGGGGTCTGCCACAGTGCTGGGGTTCTATGACCCTACCAAAAAGACTGTGGTTAGTGCTGATGCAAGCAGTTATGGATTAGGAGCCGCTCTACTGCAGTTAAATGAGAATAAGCTAGCTTGTTTACTGCTCCTGTACACTGATGGCTGCAGAATTAAAATACGCCCAAATTAAGAAAGAATGCTTGGCTGCGGTTTGAGCCTTTGAGCGCTTCCAACGTTACCTAGTGGGTCTGGAGAAGTTCAGTCTGGAAACCGACCATAAACCATTAGTTCCTCTTATTCCTATGTTATTGACAAGACACCCCTAAGATGTCAGAGACTTATGATGAGGCTGCTCAGGTTCAACGTTCAGGCAGTGCATTTGCCGGGGAAACAAACTGGTAGTGGCAGATACACTTTCCAGGCTCCCGCTGGCTGCTGCTGAAGGGTCTTCGACTGAGTCAAGTGTAAAAGTGTAAGTGGATTCAGTTCTGGCATCTAAATTCATCTCTTGGATGAAGTTAGAGCCGATAAGAAGGGAGACATGCCTTAACACAGATCTTCAGGAAGTTATCAAGTATATAAAAGGAGGTTGGCCCGAGAGCTGGGTAGCCTTGATGTTGTTGAGCTCTTACTAGTCATAGAGGGCACAGCTCACAGAGCTGGACGGTTTAGTGCTGTTCCAAGACCGCATTGTTATACCTGTCGGCATGCAGCGGGAAATGCTAAGCAGAATTCACGATGGCCACTTGGGCATTACAAAGTACAGGGAAAGGGCAGCTACAGTGGTGTGGTGGCCTGGGATCAGTACTGAAATTACAGGATATGTTTCAAAATGCGCCAGCCCACTCAGAGGAGAGCCCTTAATTTCCACCCCATTGCCTGCAGGCCTGTGGCAAAAGATTGCCACAGATTTGTGCAAACTCTATGGGAATAAATACTTGGTTGTGATCGACTATTATTCCAGATATTTGTAGATTGCACCCCTGACTGAGACCACTAGTCTGGCTGTCTTCACCCGTCTTTAAAAAAGTTTGTTTGCCCAGTACGGCATACCGATGGAGCTAGTGAGTGATAACGGGATGCAGTTTGCTTCCATGAAGTTCAGTTCCTTCAGCAGTGAATACGACTTCATTCATTCTACGTCAAGTCCGCATTACCCGCAGGTAAAGCAATCTGTGCCCTATTTAGCTCTCCTAGCCTATAGGGTGACTCCTATACAAGCCATGGTTTATAGCCTGGCACAGATGATGCTAGGACAACAGATCCGCACCACACTACCTTCTGTGGGTGTGTTCAAGTCAGCCCCCTCCTTTTCCGTTGGAGGAGGTCCCTAGAAGGGATGAAGAGGCGAAACGGGGCTACCGATTCTTTTACAACAGAAAACACTCTGTGAGACCTTTGCAGGAGCTGAATGTGGGTCAGTGTCAGAGTTAAACAAGATGATGAAAAGAAATGGAAGATGCCAGCCACTGTAATAGGACACTCCCCAGAACCAAGGTCATATGTAGTCCTTACTGAGGGAGGGACTGTCATATGCCGAAATAGAAGACCTCTTCAGCCAGTACCTGAGAGTTTGGGAGTGGATGCTTCGGAGCCACAGCCGGTGGGATCCCCTATTATAAGAGGGTAATTTCCCTGCAGCAAGACCACAGCGGGGATACTTCAGTGCTTTAATCGGACTCTCAATTACCTACTACTGCATCAGAAGATAGTTCTTGTAAAATTACGTCACGTGGAAGAGTTGTGAAACTTCCAGTCTGCTACCGAGATTAGCACTGTAGTTAGAGCAGTGACCAGAAGAATGGGCAGAATAATCCCATGGTCACTGTGGACTAGGGTAGTCTTCCCTGATACCCAAGACAGGATTGTATATTTTGTTATTCATATATGTGTTCTTTTATACCTTGTTATCTGTTGTATTCAGAAAAAAAATTGTGTATGTTTTGTTCTTTGAGAATGGGGGAGATGTGATGAGAGTGGGGGTGTGACGTCACTGGAAGGGTGCGTGGCCTGGGGCCGTTATAATCTGTGTTGCAGTTATCAAGCTGGATGTGTTATGCAGTCTGTTACTTCTGTGCTCTGCAATAAAACCGAGTTATACCTTCCATACTGTGTCCTGCATCTCATGACAAAGACGACTTGCTGAAGTTCAAAAAGAGCATCAGAATGGAGAAGAAAGGGGATTTAAGTGACTTTGAATGTGGCATGGTTGTTGGTGCCAGTTGCGCTGGTCTGAGTATTTCAAAATTTGATGATCTACTGGGATTTTCATGCATCATCTCTAGGTTTTACAGAGAATGGTCCGAAAAAGAGAAAATATCCAGTGAGCGGCAGTTGTGTGGACTAAAATGCCTTGTTGATGTCAGAACTCAGAGGAGAATGGGCAGACTGGTTCTAGATGATAGAAAGGCAACAGTAACTCAAATAACCACACAACCAAGGTATGCAGAATACCATCTCTGAACGCACAACACGTCAAACCTTGATGCAGATGGGCTACAGCAGCAGAAGACCACACCAGGTGCCATTCCTGTCAGCAAAGAACAGGAAACTGAAAAAATGTTGCCTGGTCTGATGAGTCTCGATTTCAGCTTCGACATTCAGATGGTAGGGTCAGAATTTGGCATAAACAACATGAAAGCATGGATCCATCCTGCCTTGTATCAACGGTTCAGGCTGGTGGTGGTATAATGGTTTTGGGGATATTTTCTTGGTACATTTTGGGCACCTAAGTACCAAGTGAGCCACGGCCTACCCTGAGTATTGTTGCTGACCATGTCCATCCCTTTATGACTACAGTGTACCCATCTTCTGATGGCTACTTCCAGCAGGATAATGTGCCATGTTACAAAGCTCAAATCTTCTCAAACTGGTTTCTTGAACATGACAATGAGTTCACTGTCCAATGGCCTCCACAGTCACCAGATCTCAATCCAATAGAGCACCTTTTGGATGTGATGGAACGGGAGATTTGCATCATGGGCGTGCAGTCGACAGATCTGCAGCAACTGCGTGATAATGTCAATATGGACCAAAATGTCTGAGGAATGTTTCTAACACCTTGTTGAATCAATGCCAAGTGGATTTTTAGCTATTAAAAAAGAATTGGAGAAAACAAGATTATGATGTGTTTCTTTTACCTGTCCCTTTTGTCGTCTGTCACAATAGCCATTGTGATTATGTAAGTTATGCATAAAGTCTCCTAGATAGAGGACTGGAGTGAAAACAACAACAATAAAAAAAAAAAGTGGACTTTTGTTTTGACTTGCCAAGACCAATACATAAAGAGGTTAACTTACTACTTCCTAATTTTTTTTTTTTTAAATATTTTATTTTTCCAATGCCAAGTACATAGACAAACATCTAGAATTACAGAGTCATTCAGCTAGATACAGTATGATGGCATGTCTATTCAATACATTAGCATCTCAGTTTTCCAGTATTTTTCCTTGGAGATCCTTTCTCCATCCCTTTTAGGCTCCTTCTCACACCCCACCTAATTGTTATTATCACTCACTAAGTTAGATTATAACATAAATCAGTTCTTGATATGCAGGGTAACATGTTGGTATCATACCTACTGGATACTTAATCTGATTCTATCTCATTCTTCTAATATCCATCCTGCCAGTTCCCCTCCCTCCTCAGAGCTTACCTTATTCCTGGACCCCCCCCCCCGGGTGCCACCCCGGTTCTCTATGTGTCTGTCCCTGTACCGCCACCGATCATGGTTGCTGATTCTGGTCTTTTAGGTAAATATGTTCCATTTCCCATGTAGTTGTGCATTCAGTATGTATTCTGTGTCTTTGAATGGATAGATTATTTGTTTTTGGTTCGCTGTGTCTAAAGTGGTGATGAAGGGTTCCCATTTGGTTATGAATTTTTTTGTTCTGTGTGTTATGTCTCCCTGAGTGTCCAGTTGCTCATAAATCATTTGTTTTCTCAGGGTGTCTTTGAGTTGTGTTAGGCTTGGTGATGCCTGTGACATCCAGTGCTGCAAGATGAGTTTTCTAGTGAGTAGAATTACATTGTTTATGAATCTTGTGTATCTCGGTATCTTCGTTTGATGGTTTAGAAATATCACTGACTCGTTTGATAAGTGAATATTTTCCCCTGTGCATGTTTCCACCCACCTCTGCACCATGCCCCAGAATTTCGTTAGTTTCGGGCAGTTCCATATCATGTGAGTAATGTTTGGGTTAGGGTTGGAACATTTCGGGCACAGCCCTGATGTATCACTCTTCCACTTGTGGAATATTTTGGGGGTTATGTATGCATTGTGGACTAGTTTGGTGTGGGATTCTCTTATGTCATTTGAGAGCGATGCCTCCCTCACCTCGACAAAACTCTGCACTACACATGTATCTGTGATGTCATGTCCCACCAGGTTCCCCCAGGCAGTTTGTAAATGTGCGATATTGGCTTTGTGTACTTTTGATTGGAGCGTGTTGTAGGTATGCGAGATGGAGGTCACCCCTCCCTTTGTCAACCTTAAGAGTTTATAAATGTCACAGTCTATTTCCATCATATTACCGGCTTTCAGTAGACCTTGCGCGTAGTGTTTTACCTGTAGGTAGGCGAAGTGGTGGGAGTTTGGTATGCCATAGTCATTCTGCAGTTCTATAAATGGTCTGACTGTGGACCCGTTACCTGATAAGACATGTTTTAGGGTTGTTACCCCCCATTTTTCCCATTGTTTAAATGGTTTAGTGGTAAATCCTGCGGGGAAATCTGGGTTACCCCCCAGGGGCAAGTAAACTGTACTGCCATGTGAGACTCCGAGAGTCCCACATAACTTCCACCAAGCCTTTATTGGATTACTAAAAAGGCCCGCCCCCCTGATAATGGGCTCTACCTGTGCCCTGTTCATGTGTGGGAGCATTTTAAGCGACCATGGTTTGATAAATGCTGTCTCCAGCGACTTGTTAGTAAATTGTCCCCCATCCACTAGCCAATCCATCACATATTTTGAAAGGGTTGCCCAGTTGTAATATTCTATGTTGGGGAGTCCTAGCCCCCCCTGCTCTGGTTGACATGTTAGCTTTTGGTAACTGATTCTATGTTTTTTCCCCCACCAAATGAAGTTTAGTGTCTTGAGATCTTGCTTATGAAGTAGCTCTGGCAGCATTTGTAGGGTGTAGAGAAGTTTGGGGAACAGGGTCATCTTTATCAGCCCTATCCTTCCTGTCAGGGTCAGTGGCAATGGCGTCCAATTCAGGAGCATTTGTTTGAGGTTCTGCAATAATGGTTTGAAATTTATTGTATACCATTGATTGGGATCTTTTGTTAGTTTAATGCCTAGATATTTAAACGTGTTTGTGATTACTTTAAAGTTATCTTCCAATGGTGTGTTAGGGTCCCTATTTAGTAGCCATAATAGCTCTGATTTGTCCTTGTTTATCCGGTATCCTGATATGTCACTAAACTCAGCTATCGTCGTCAATAATTTAGGTATGTTCTCTCTGGGGTTTTCTGTGTACAGCACCATGTCGTCAGCGAAGAGCGACAGGTGTATGGTGTCTCTGCCTATGGTCAATCCCTCTGCTTCCTTCCTAATCTTAATCGCCAGTGGTTCAAGCGCCAGGTCAAACAGAAGTGGTGAGAGCCGCCTGGGGGGTACTGTAAATGGTCTCGATAGCTCTCATGTAGGATCCCTTCAGTCCGAATTTTTTAAGGGTGGTAAATAAATGGTCCCATAGTATCTTATCGAAGGCTTTTTCTGCGTCTACTAGAATCAAACATGCCTCCCCCGCACTCTTCTGCCTGTTTCCTCCCTCCTGCTCCCAAAAATGTGATAATACCAGTTGTAGTTTTCTCATGTTTTTTACTGCTGACCTCCCTTTTACAAACCCAGTTTGATCTTCATGAATTAGGAGGGGAAGGACTTCTGCTAATCTATTGGCCAGTATTTTCGTGAATAATTTGTAGTCAGAGTTTAGCAGGGAGATTGGCCTATAGGATGCCGTTAACAATGGGTCTCTGTCAGGTTTGGGAAGGACCGTAATGTTTGCCTCTGCAAATCTGTTGGATAAATTTGTTTTCCCTTCTAGGATTGCATTAAATAGTAGGGCTAGGGTGTCTGCAGTTTCTGTACTGAGCATTTTATAGAATTCTCCAGGAAGGCCATCAGGCCCCGGGGATTTCTCTAGAGGGAGTGAATTGATAGCCTTGGTGATTTCTAATGGTTGGATTGGGGCATTGAGTTTTTGTACGTAGTCTTCGCTTAGCTGTGGCAGTGTCAAGTCTCTCCAGAATTGTTCTTTCTTTCCTGGGTCAATGTCTTGTGAGTCATATAAGTTCGAGTAGTATGAGGTGAATGCTTGTTGTATTTCTGAGTCTTGGGTGAGTATGTTGTCTTTGTCTTTAATAGCTAAGATGTTGTTAGGTTTCCTATCTAACCTAGTGAGTCTTGCTAATAGTTTCCCAGTACGGTTTCCATACCTATAGAATTTGGCCTGTGAGCGGTTTTGAGCGGAAATCGTGGTTTGGATGAGGTAGGTGTCTCTAAGGTCTTTGGTCTTTCTATATTTGAGTCTGTTCTGTGTGGTGGGATTACGCAAGTATTTGTTTCTGGCATTAAGTAATTGCCGCAGAAGGAGTTCCCCTCTCGCTCTACATTTTTTCCTAACTTTGGCTGCATATGCTGTCACCACCCCCCTCAGGACTGCTTTTGCCGTTTCCCAGAAAAGTGAGATATTATTCACATGTTCGGCGTTGAGGTCCCTATACACCAGCCACTCTCCTATTAGGTGCCTGCGCAAGTTAAGATCATGGTATAGATGTGTCGGGAATTTCCATCTATGTCCTCGTTTGTGTGAAATATCAGTGTCTATTTGTAAGGAGACTGGTGCATGGTCTGAGATTGTTATAGGATCAATTTTAGTATCTGTTATACGGGAGCAAAAAGATTTGGTGATTAGAAAATAGTCTATACGTGATAGGGTAGTTTTTGCTGGGTGTAGGCAAGTGTAGTCTCACGCTTCTGGGTTTCTATCTCTCCAGACGTCTGACAGTGACAAGGAGCCCTTGAAGTTGTGTAGGATACGTGTTTCCCTCTTAGATCCTTTGTATTCTATTCGGTGTTGTGATGTGAAGTTTGGGTTTCGGAACCTATCTGCTGGCGTTTGTGGGGCAATATTGAAGTCTCCCCCTACCACCAATGGAAGGTCTGCCAACTGTATAAGCTTGGTCTGTAACTGTGTGAGAAAAGTTTTCTTTTCAGTATGTGGACCATACACCCCACAGATAACCATTCGAAGTTCCCCTATTGTCATATTTACCATTACAAATCTGCCTTCAGTATCAACTAGAGATTGCGAGATAGTGTAGTCTAGACCTCTGCGGAAGAGGATCGCCACTCCTCTGGCCCTTTTTTTTTCGTAAGTTGTGTGTAGCACCTCCCCCACCCAGCCCTGTCTGAGTTTTTGATGTTCTTTCTGCGAGAGGTGAGTTTCTTCAAGTATTGCTATGTCTGTCTTTAAGGTGTTCAAATGTCTGAGTATAGCCTTTCTCTTAATTGGGGATGTAATCCCACCCACATTCCATGTGGTCAGTCTCATTTTATATGTTCGTGTATATTTATTTATGGTGTTTTATCTTCGTGGGTGAATCTTATGCTTGTGTAGTGTTGCATATTGATTCCAGAGTATACGTAAAGATGTGGTACTCACCGTTACTGTGCTTATTACCGGTAATTCTACCCTCCCCTCCAAGGTGGCACCCAGAGGCAGGCCCGGTCAGCTCTTTTCCTAATACAGATAGTTAGTACACAAAATTAAATGACACAAATGCGGTAAACAGTGCATACATTTAGAACTAAATGAACAATAACCTCCCCTCTTAACAAACCCAACAGTTCAACAATGGACTAACTTTCCTGTCCAACAATAAAGTGGGTCCCCCCCCCTCACTTTGCAAGGATACATTTCTTCATTGCAATATTGTTGCTTATCCGTTAATGATCATTTTCTATCGACCAGGCAAAGAACCCAGTCCTAAGCATCAGAGTCATCTTCATTTTCATTTGCCCCTTGCCCTCTCTCCCCCTCTTTTTGCAGGTGGAGCTTGAGCAAGTTAGGCGAGTCAAAAAACAGTGGTCCTCTCGAGGTTTGTAATCTCAATCTTGCCGGAAACAGTAAGGCTGCTGTTCTGCCCTGTTCTAACAGTTGCTACTTCCTAATTTTTTATCATACACCGCTCATCTTATATTTGAGCAGGACATATGCAAATAACAGAAATCGCCTTTGGCACACGTGTAGAAATGTTTTCATAATCATAAAGGGATAGTAGGGATAGTATACTATAATTTTGCTTATAAACTATTTATCTCACCTTTTATTGCCACTTTAAGCTTACATAGCTATATATGTTCCAAAAACACATAAAACCCTTTCTACCTTCTAAAGAATGTGTAGCTTGTGCCTTTATTTTCGGACTGGCTCTTAAAGGGAAAGTAAAGTCAAATTTTGAAGTTTATGATTCAGATAGAGCATGCCATTTAAAAAAAAAAAAAAAAAATACTTTTCAATATACTTTATATTATACAAATTGCTGTGTTGTCTCAGTATCCTTTGTTAACCCCTTAACCCTATTTATTAGCTGGGGCTTAGAACTATATGCAGATCAGTGCTAATTTGCAGGAATAAAGAGTCATAGCTAGGGTTGCCATCTCAGTCATGTCTTACTCGACCGTTATGAGTTACACATGCTGCAGGGTGTGTAGGGAGGAACATGCATTGTACCTCTGGACATAACACAGTGCTGCTCAACAACACTATCCATGTTCTTCCCTGCACCATGAGTAACTCATAAATGTCCAGAAAAACATGGCTGATTTGGCAACACCAGTCACACTTAGCTCTGTGCAAAATTGAAAGAGTCTAGTGTAGCTCCTTAAACAATTAGTGAGCTTTGTATAAAGTGAATGTTGTCTTATTTATATAACTGTCACAGGATGAGAGAGCTCTATCTCCTTACTTACTGAAAATAAGCTGGGTTTCAGCGTGTAAATGCAGGGCTGTAATTACTTTTTATTGGTGCCTTTTTCACTATTTTCCCCCCTCAAATATCAAATATCCTTATTGGTTTGTATGTGTGCACTTTATTAGTCTTCAATGCGCTTGTTGTCGTGAGCGCTAACAAAACTATTCTGAATGACATGTGACGTGCGCCCACAGTATAAAGTGCTCTGTCAAGATGCATAGCACGCGTTATATGCCGATTGCACATTTACACTATGAAAATCCGTAATTTGCATCACTACAATGGATTGGCTGGAGGGGTGGGGGGTGTAAAACATATTTAGTTGACCATCCCTTCTACCAGGGCATTCCAGGAGCCTTGAGAACTACAGCTATGGAGGAATATTACTGTATAAGGCAAAAAAAATAATAGTTTTTAAATTGATATATTTGGTTTTGCATCAACTATAACTTATGTATTGCCATTGAGGATGTAATTTATCTCCCTTCCCTGAGTATACTGGTCCTTTTAAAGCCTTTTATTATCCATTCCCCAGTTTTGCATAACAAACACAGTTATATTAAAGTGAAGGTAAACTTTAATCAATGAAAGCCCGTTTTTTAAAAATACTATTAAAAACAGGGGCACTTTCATTCATCAAAGTTTACAAAGCAGCCTTTTTGATTAAAATCTTACCTCTTTTTTCTTTTGACAGCCAGAGCAGCTTCCCCCTCCTGGAAATCCCCTCTTCACACGTCATCAATGACTAATCCAGCTTCCTCCAATCATTGCATGGCCTCAGGCAATGACTACCCTGGGGGGAAAGCTGTGATTGGAGGAAGCTGGATTAGTCATTGATGACGTGCGAAGAGAGGATCTCCGTGTGGGGGACGCTGCTCAGGCTGTGCAAAGAAGAGAGGTAAGTTTTTAATCAAAATGTCTGCTTTGTAAACTTTGATGAATGAAAGTGCCCCTGTTTTTAATAGTATTTTTTTAAAAACATTTTTTCATTTATCAAAGTTTACCTTCACTTTAATACACACTTTTTTTACCTCTATTATTACCTTGTATCTAAGCCTCTGCAGACTGCCTCCTTATTTCAGCTCTTTTGACAGACTTGCATTTTAGCCAATCAGTGCTGACTCCACGGGAGGGAGCACAATGTTATCTATATGGCACACATCAACTAACGCTGTCTAGCTGTGGAAAATGCACTGAGAAGAGGCGGCCTTCAAGTGCTTAAAATTTAGCATATGAGCCTACCTAGGTTTTGCTTTCAAAGAAGAATATCAAGGGAACAAAGCAAATTTGATGATAAAAATAAAATGAAAAGTTGTTTAAAATTGCACGCCCTATCTGAATCATAAAAGTTTAATTTTGACTAGACTGTCCATTTAAGTTTTTTTTTTTTTTAAAGGCTTTGCAGATTTTTAGTAAGTGCACTTTTTTCACCGTATTTAGTTTATGTAATTCTACAGATAAAGGGTAAAAATACTAATTTATAAAAAGGCATACATGATTTTACTTTTTCTTAAATTCTATACAATTAAAGGGACATTCAAGTCAAAATAAACGTTAATGCTTTAGAAAGAGCATGCAGTTTTAAGACACTTTCCAATATACTTCCATTATCAAATTGTGCACAGTCTTTGGATATTCACACTTTCTGGGGAACAAGATCCTACTGAGCATGGGCAGAAGCTAACAGGTTATACGTATACTAGTCTGTGATTGGCTGAAGTTTGTCACATGATACAGGGGATGGAAAATTGGAGAAAAAGTACATTTGTCAGAAAAAAAATCTACTGGTTATTAAAAATTCAGATTAAGTGCTATTGCATTGTCTTTGTATTATGTACTTGTTAATTATGCAATTCTTCATTGAGTTGTCTTTTAAGTATACTGCTGGCTCTTTACTATGCTATTACAGACTTTTTTCTTCTGCTAGTGAAGTATATTAAAGGGGCATAAAACACCTTATGAGTTTTATATAAAATGTTTAGTTATGCATTATGAAACAACTTTGTGGTATACTTTCATTATTTATTTTGCCCCTTTTTTGGTAATTTAGCTCTGAAAATTGAGCAATTTCTAATTTTCAGAACATGCACCCTGCTGACTTCTCAAGACTATGTCTCCTACATATCTGTCCCTAATTGGCTTTATCAGACATCTGCGAATCAATATACTTTATACTAACTTTTTGAAATTGACTAGCCTTGTTGTCTGCAGACTAAAGCTTGGATTGGGTCCTCCAAATAAAGCAAATGGTGGGTGGAGTTTGTCTATTGAAAAATAATTGCAGTAAAAGGATATTCATTTGTTTTTAAAATGGTTAGACTTGTCTGATATGTTGTTCTCTATCAACACAACAAAACTATCTTGTAACTACAATGTCTTTACTGTCCTTTAACATACATTGACAAAATATGTAGTTCTATATATCAATATAATCAACCATTTTGTGGTGGAGAATGGAGATCATATACATCTAACACCGTGCTGTAGGTACTGAGCATTTTACTTACACTCATAAAACCCTTATCAGTACTGGTAGGTAGATGCTTCTCACTTAGGGTTGCCACCCGCCCCGGTTTCACCGGGACAGTACCGGTCTGAGGCTCTGTGTCCCGGAACTAGCCTCAAATGCCCTGGGCTAAGCGCTCCCCTGGCGCAGCAGTGAGCACAGATTTTACAAAAAATACGATGGTCAGAGGAGCGCTTAGCCCGGGGTTACTAACCGGGTAAGTGGAGTCTGCAGGAGAGATGGAGGATGATGTGGGAGGGGGGAACAGGGTCCAGGAGGGGAGTCGTCACACCCTGCAGGAGAGAGACAGGACATCGCGCGCGCAACCACCCGCCCACCAGTTACCTGCCCACCAGTTACCCGAGTCCGGTCACACAGTTTCTCGATGACCCCAAGCTTAGCAATCCCAGGTAATGCGCAGTCTCATCTCCATCTTTCTCATCTCCAAACACTGCCCCAATAATTTTGTAAAGTTGTCGCCCAAAAGTTAGTGTCAGTTATATTTTCTCTTAAACTTGTTAATCTGAGTTTAGCTTTTCTAAATAATTTTCTCGGCTATACTTACAGCACTATTTTAGTTGGTTTTGGGGTTTCAACTTGGTGTGTATATATGATATTATTATATATAGTGTGTGTGTGTGTATTATATAATATTTACTTGTTTTCAAATACTTGCCGATACCAATTACAGATTTTTTTTTTACCAAGTTTACCAAGCACAATACAGACTAATTATTTAAGATTCCTTCTTTATAATTAAAAAGGACTGTAATTCAAAAGACATTATAAAATAATAAAAAAGTTCACTGAACATGTTTATAACTAAAAAATATTACAATAAAATATTACATTTAAAGGGGTGATGCAATTGGGTTGTAGGGCTGTTATATAACATCAATCTGACATTTGTATGGAGGTTCGACTCTAAGTTGAACAGTCTTTCACTTTTCACACTACTGCATGGGGCAGAAAGATATTTTTGGCCCATTTTAGCCAGAGCTGGAAATCTGTTTATTAACTGCCCAGTTCTTCAGGGGTTTGTCTGAACGAGGTACAGTGATCTCTCCTACAATAATACAAATAACAGCAATTTGTATTGGCAGAACCGTAGTAAACAATTTTTAGTTTAGTCTCCACTCCAGTTTAAAATGAAATGGGAACACGCAGTTTGAAAAAACGCCACAAGATAGCATATGGATAGGAAGTGGAGGTATCGGTTTAAGTATCGGTGCATTTGCACGAGTACAAGTACTCATGCAAATACTTGGTATCTGTACCGATACTAGTATCGGTATCGGTGCATCCCTAATATATATGCACCGATATATGATGTAAATAAGTTTGTAAGACAGCTTACACTTATCAGGGATGGTCTGGAGGAGATACACCTCCTAAATTTTGAGGACACGCGTAGCATGTTAACGCTAAGGACACTAGACAGTACTGATACACTTGATACTCCATATGAACGTGCCAAAGGACAGCTTACTAACATTAAATCCAACTTTTACCCCATTCAATCAAGGGGTAAACAGCTGGAATTGTTCCATAAGCGTGTATTGGAGGACCTTACTGCACTCTCAGAGAATAGTACCCACATTGGATCTAATCTCAAGTACAAAGAAAGGGAAGCTCTAAGGTCATTGCAGTCAAACAGCTCGCTGGTCATTAAAAATTCTGACAAAGGTGGCAGCGTCGTTGTTATGGACAGAAGTTCATATGTATTGGAAGCACAACGACAACTGGGTGACTGCAATGTCTATGTGGAACTTTCCTTCAATCCCACTGCTAGGTTCCAGAGGGAGCTTATGTTATTGGTGGATGATGGTGTGGAAATAGGCATTTTAGACAGAAAAACAGCTACCATCCTTAATGTAAAAGATCCTGTTTTGCCTATTTTCCACCATCTTCCAAAAATACATAAAGGTCTGGAAAATGTCAAAGGTCGCCTGATTGTGGCAGGGATAGGCTCTTTATTAGAGCCTATGTCAGAGTGGCTTGACTCTTATTTACAGCCCCTTGTTAGGAAGCTACCTAGTTACATCAGAGACACAACACATGTACTGAGGCTTATGGAAACGGTAGACCATTTGCCCAACCAAAAATGGTTGGCTATAGATGTGGTCTCTCTGTATTCAGCAATTCCTCTTAAAAAAAAAGGGCTGGAAGCTATTAAATTCTTCCTGGATACTGAAACAGATTTGAGTGAGGTTTATAAGGGCTTTATTCTGAGAGTGACTGAATTCCTATTAAGCCACAATTACTTCATGTTTGAGGGGGTTTTCTTTCTGCAAAGGCGTGGAACAGCCATGGGGGCCAAGTTTGCGCCCTCATATGCCAACCTATTTATGGGTTGGTGGGAGCTGTTCCACGTCTTTGCGGATGATAACCCTTTCATAGGTAACATCTTTTTTTATAGGAGGTTCATAGACGATCTCTTGTTCATCTGGCAAGGAGATGAAAACTCTATAAAAGAATTTGTACAAACCCTCAATACAAATGCTATGGGCATTGAATTTACCCATGACTGGCATGCATCTGAGATCGTCTTTTTGGACCTCCTGTTAAGATTTGATGGCTTAACGGGAAGGGTCAATACCACATTACATCGCAAACCAATTGCAGGTAACTGCCTCCTTCATGCACATAGTAATCACCCCCCACATGTGTACAAAGGTATAGTCAAGGGGCAGTTCCTGAGGGCACGAAGAAATTGTAGTCTAGATCAAGATTTTGAAAGAGAATCTAAAGATTTAGTGTCACGCTTTGTGGAGAGAGGATATAATAGGAATATGGTTGATAAGGTGTCCAAGGAGGTTGTTACTCTGGACAGGGGGCAAATACTTGATAGGGCTAAGTGGAGACCCGAACGAAAGGGTCTAAAATTTATCACCAAATATTCGAATCAATTTTCTGAAGTTTGTAACATTGTTAAAAAATATATGCCCATTTTATATGGGGATGACACCTTGAAGCATATTGTTGATAAAGGTTGTGAATTCATATATTCTAAAAACTTGACAATTGGCAATATGCTTTCACCTAGCATGCTCCCAGACCAAGGTCCACGGAGTTCGTGGTTAAATACTATGGGGACTTACAAATGTGGCAAGTCCCTTTGTAAACCATGTAAATACTTAAAGCAAGGGAATGGCTTTGAATCATATGTAACAAATGAATCATTTACCACTAGGGGATGTGTAAAATGTTCTTCAACATTTGTAATCTATTTGGTTGAATGTACTCAACATAGATTACAGTATGTTGGGTTAACTGCCCGGGACATACGCACTAGGATTAAGGAGCATCTGGGATACATCTCAAATGATATCCATTGTTCAGCACTCTCCAGACACTTTATTGAAATACACGGGAAAAATGTTGATATGTTTAAATGGAACGCAATTGAAGCGATTTGCAAGCCACGAAGAGGTGGCAGCAAACAAAAAATACTTGAAAGACAAGAAATTTATTGGATCCACAAACTAAAAACATTGGTCCCGTGTGGGTTTAATTCACAATTTGATGTAATTAATTATTGGGAATGATCCACCTATAATTATAAGCCTTAGTAGGGACCTAGTTTGAAACTATATGTTGATATCCTTTATTTAAGACAGTGTAAAGTAAATTTCAACAAAAGGATTTTAAATTGATTAAATGCATAAACACATGTCTTTATATCTAGATATCTATGACAGAAGAAAGATTGGATTATGTACATTGTGCTAGTTTTTGAATTAAGTATCATAGCTACTGTGTGATTTATACAATGATATTGGGTGATGTTTTTATATAACTATGAATAGCATCATGTTTTTTTTTTTTTTTTTTAAATATTTTTATTGAGGTATTTAGATCAGGCATACAATACATATACAGTTGTGTAAAAAAATATATATTACAATAGAGCACCATACATATAACATATTCCATAATTTTGCATAACAAGAACAATATGTTCACACTGTATTTTGTGGCTCAGGAAAAGTATACTTAATGGATTGAGTTAACAGCATTGATACCTTTTGCCTGTACATTGCGAACCTTCCAAACATGACTCAATAGGTCACTCTTGGACCTCAAATGCTTAAAAATGGGTATAAGTAGAAGAAGGTAATTTGAAACAAGGAGACCTCTCTTGGGTCTCAACTGGAGTACCTCAGGTTTTTATAGTTTTCTGGAGGGAAAGAACTCTTATAGGATTTGGTGTTAACAAAGAAAAAGTAATATGGGGTGGGGGAAGAAATGGTACTCGCTTGCTTTTAGTATATTATGTAAGCATGATATAGCTCTATAAAGCACGTGGTATGGGATATAAAAATAGGGAAGCATGAAAGTTAGGCAGCACTATGATAATAAGCTATACAGGCTACATATAACCTAGAACAGTATTTTTAACTCAAAAACAGAGGGTAGGTGATAATAGGTTAAAATATGCGACAATTTTACTCCTCAGCACAGACCCTAGGGAAAAAATATAAAGGTTGTGATAAGGTTATATAAAGATCATGGACAAGGATTATCTCTAGTTAACTGACATTAGGGTGAGCTGCGTGAGATTCAACATGTAAGCTAGACTGCCAACAATATGGGTAAAAAAATACATATGATGAGGATGGCTGGCTAGGGTGGTAGTGTGACTAAGTAACCCATCAATCCCCTAGAGGGGAAAGATGGTGGAGCATGAGGACTACAAAGGAGCCGCCATCATAGCAAAGGGATGCACTTACATAGGTTACACAGATAAAGACCTAGGAGGAGCTTGTGTTTGCAACCTCAGCTAGTAATGTTACTTAGAAAATTTCCATCCTATAAGGGTTATAAAATAGCATAGTCTAGACTGTGAACACATCATGAGGGAGAAGATGATTGCTATATAACCTGTATCACACTCATAAGCCCCTATATACACATATATAAGATACAAGCCAGGGCAATTATTGTGAGCAGCCAATCTCCCTTTCAGCAGTATAAACATAAGACATCCATGAGAACACTCAAACGCTATGGGAAAAGAGTATTATTAAGGTGAACCTATTACACCTAACTAAGTGGAACCATACACTGTAAACACCTTAAAATATGGGAGTAAAGTGTGTCATCATGACTTTAAACATATAACCAATATTAACTGCAAAAGACACGTCTTCATGGTAACTAGGTAGACAGACATCAATGCACAACTATTAATCCATATTATAAAATGTTAGTTAAAGATAAGTCTTATACAAACTTAGTCCCCAGACATATGATATAGAGTCCGTGTGGTTGCAAAGACTCCGGTACACTGAGAGCTGTGGAGAGACCCCTGCTCATTACCGTAAGTCCTGTATACATGCTGGAACCTAGCCCACACCGGTTCTCCAGGCAGTGTTATGGGGTGTAGAATACACCAGTCCGCAGTAGATGTCTGGGTAAATGTCTGGGTAAATTAGCCTGCTTAACTGAATATGTTCCCTTGTGAGGAGCGCCTGTGTACTTGTGTCTCTCTGTCGGCTGTATGCAAAGCGGAACACAACCGCAACTTTTTTAACCGCCAGTGCGTCCACATAAGCTAAAGGTTGACAGAGCATTCCCCAAGCGGCATCCCAGTCTGGCACTTGATCTCTGGTGCTCACTCTTTTAACCATCAGACCGCTATGTGCAGCCGAGAACCTCACTTCTGCAACCCAGGTCTCTGCCTGAGTGCTTTTCTTGTGGTATGTGGGCTTTATCTCGGGAGGTGTCAGTTTCCCCCCTGTCGCTCTCCTCTCGCTGGTATCATTTAGGTGAGGTGATAGGCAAGTTGTTTCAGGACTCGGGAGCACGACAGTCTCTTCAACACTGGCTGCTCTTGCACTTTCCGTTGCGATCCACTGTTGCCCCGGGACTTGGAGATGCCTCACGTTAGTGACCGGGGCGGCAGCTGGATATCCAACTGTAGCTGGAGGGTTCTGGACGGGCATATTCAGGTGCATGGCTGCCACAGTCGGGCCTCGAGTTTGCGGTGAGTTTGTAGTAATCTCTTGAAAACTTGCAGCTTTGTCAGTTCGCTCTGTAAGGGCTCTTGGTCTCGCGTGGCTGCGCCCAACTTGTCCGATCAGCTCATGCAGGCCACTACATTCGGCTTCCCAGGTCTGCGTTATCTTCAGATGGTGGTCCTGCAGCAGCTTTGTCACGGCTGCGAGTATCTTTTCAGCGCCGAACGCCATCTTTAGCGGGTACGTGCTGAGGAGGAAGGCACTAAAATCACCTTCTATCTATCTTGTATAGTAGCAGCTGTACCAAATAGACATAAGTAGTGTTGATTCAAATTGAAGTATATCTTGCAGTGTCTTTGCACCGTTTACCCGGCCTATATTATTACCGGGGGGGGTGTTGAGGGCCTCTCTGTGACGAGTTTGCCTTAGGCCTCAACGCTCCGGATTGGTATGCGACGGTGGAATACTCTTAAAAAAACAAATACTTTTACTTTATCTTGATCTGTAGCAATCATACATAAAGGTAGTATATCAGGATGGTTATTTAATTCACTGATAATAGGCAAATTAACAGTGATCCACACGGAGCTCCCAATATTGCTACCACTCAAGGTGCTGCCCAGAGACACGCCCCCAATAGCATCATGTTTTTATATTGATGGCATACTCTTTCATTATGTAAACAACTATAAGTATTCACTTTAGCACCATATATTGTAATTAACTTAAGCACATAGTATGTATAGCAGGGAGGTGTCTGCTAAAGTATTAGCAGCACCTTTATGTTTTACCATTTCTCTCGTATCAACTAGGAGCCTGCTTTTGGTCAATGAATTATTTTGTCTATCAAATTTGTAAATCACAGATGAAGGAATGTTTGTTTATGTCATGTTCATTTCCATTAATATAGTGAATAGGTTCACTTGAGCTGTACCATACATAATAAGATAGTGATAGGCATTGCAACTATTAATTGAATTCAATTAGTGTTTTTCTAATTAATTGCTTAAGGGGCGGAGTATTACCCTTTAAATTGCACACCCTCTGAGAAGGGGGATATGTCTATGATTACGGCCAGGCTGGCCGAAACATGTTAGGCTGTGCTAGCTGTATTGTTTTTACCAGAGGCTCTGCTGCACAGGGTCTTTTAACTCTGATGATGATCTGTTGAAAATAAAGTTTTGGATTTTTACCTTTACAAGGACGCCTGGATTATTTTTTCATCTTTATTCGATATATATATATATATATATATATATATATATATATATATATATATATATATATATATATATGTTTCATAATGAATTTGAGGCTGCGACAAGCCATGCCCTCTCCACGCCCACTTAAAAAGTGTCCAGGAATTTTTTGGGCAAAAGGTGGCAACCCTATTCTCACTCGTTCATATACCATTTTCTTTCCTGTCTGAGGCAGTTTAGGCTTCTGCCAATATAGAGTTCGGTTGCAGTACAACTACAGTTTAGCCTAAGAGTTTATTTTGCACAGATGAAGAAAGTTTGAGCTGCCTCAGTACTGCATGGGTCCCATAAGAGCCAATCAGCGCCGTCTGGAGTCATGTGATCACAGTGACAATGAAGGAGAGGTGGTTGTTGTTGTTCTAGTTTAGCATGATAAAGATATGTCATGCACAATTTGGGCTCACCAGAATGACAAATGTTGTGTATTTTTTTAAAGGATTACTAACTTTTGCTTTTGCTATTCAAAACGGAACAATCCTTTTATCATTGCAATTATCACATCAATGTAATGTACATTTTTATTTTCAGAAACGAATCTCCTTTTGGCAGTAAAATAAAGTTTTATTTTATCCCCATGATCACGTCATCCAGCCCTCAAATGTGGGCCATCTAAGGTCTAACATACTTGCCAATCGGATGGCGAGTAATTGCATCAAATTATAATACATTAGTGTCATTCAACGCATATTGTGGCACAGAAGCCGACATGACCGACAACAGAATAAAAAAACGCATGCGGTGACGTATCTGATGACGTTGCTCTAACTCGCGCATGCGCATTGCGTCAAGGAGTCGCCATCTTCCAACTGCAGTTGTCAGCTCGGATTGGTAATTCGTAACGGCGAACAACTCAGTGGGTTTGGAAATTTTTTATATTTCAATTAGATATATTTCAAAAACGAAAAATATTTAATACATGATCAACACTGAAAAATGCTTTATTTACAGGTATACTAGTGTAATATCACAATTCCATTTTTGTCTACAGTGTCCCTTTAATGTTGCTATTGTTATTCATAATTGGCTTATTTAGCTGACCCAGACATTCATTTGTTAGTTTATTTTCAGTTTATATGTATATCATATGAATAAAATATAAATTTGACTGCATGTTGATAAATCATTAGTAAACGTATCTGGTGTCTCCTGTGTAGGAATGATTTTTTTTGGACTTCTGAAAGGTAGAGGGTTAAATTAAGTCTTAAAATAAAACATTTTTTTTCTCTTTGTTTATTAAGTTTTAAGATGTATTCTCTTCTTGATTAAAGGGACATTAAACCCAAATTTTTTTCTTTCATGATTCAGATAGAGAATACCATTTTAAACAACTTTCTCTTACTTGGTGTATTCAGTCCACTGATTCATCCTTACTTGTGGGATATTCTCAATCCCTACAGGAAGTGGCAAAGAGAGCACACAGCAAAGCTGTCCATATAGCTCCCCTCAGGCTCCGCCCCCCCAGTCATTCTCTTTGCCGCTCTAACAAGTAGCATCTCCACGGGAGGGTAAAGAGTATGTGGTGTTAGATTTGTAGTTTTTATTTCTTCAATCAAGAGTTTGTTATTTTAAAATAGTGCCGGTTTGTACTATTTACTCTGAGGCAGAAAGTGATGAAGATTTCTGCTGAGAGGAAAAAGATTTTAGCATGTTGTAACTAAAATCCATTGCTGTTCCCACACAGGACTGTTGAGTACAGGAGAACTTCAGTTGGGGGGAACAGTTTGCAGGCTTATACTGATTAAAGGGACATTATACACTCATTTTTTCTTTGCATAAATGTTTTGTAGATGATCTATTTATATAGCCCATAAAGGTTTTTTTTTTTTAAAAATGTATAGTTTTGCTTATTTTTTAATAACATTGCTCTGATTTTCAGACTCCTAACGAAGCCCCAAGGTTTTATGTGAATACTGTCAGCTACCTTCACCAGCTTGCTCCTGCTTGTGTAAATGGTCTTTTCATATGCAAAAGAAGGGGGAGGGGGGAGTGTCTTATTTCCCACTTGCAGTGGGCTTTCCAGCTACCTTTCCAATGGAGCTAAACTGAGAGCTTCTAAGTAAGTTTTTAAACAGTTTATACTGGATTTTTATATCAGTATCTGTGCATCTTATTCTTTATAATAGTGTCTATTACATTGTTATATGAAAATGAGTGTATACTGTCCCTTTAAGGTATGTTCAGTAATTTTTTCTAACAAGACCTGGTAGTGCTAGAAGACTGACAGATATCCCATGAGGGAAGGTAAGCCATTTTCTGAGACACAGTATAGAATGATGGCTTCAGTTAAGGGCTTTAATACTGACGCTATGATGGGCTAAATCGATTACTTTATTAAGGTAATCTTATATTTATTAAGCGTTTTTAAACGTTGAAAACACTTTTTGGGGACTTTTTTACGCCTGGCATTTTATAAGACAGCTAATCTGACTCAGAAAGGCCCCATAACTCTGGAGTAAGGAAGGAGGGGGCCTCATTTTCGCGCCTCAATTGTGCAGTTGATTTGCAACACAGCTCCACGCAGCTTCATGTGCAGAGCCTTTAGAGTACAGGAGGACTTCAGGGAGGCTTAATTTACACCTGCAAATAACCCTAAAGGAAGGTAAAGCCACAGCAAAGACTGTGGCATAGTACTGTAGTGGATTAAACCGGGAATTTACTTCATTTTGCTCCGGTTTGGGCATTAACCCCTTAATGACCGGACCATTTTTCAATTTTCTTACCCTTAATGACAATGGCTATTTTTACATTTCTGCAGTGTTTGTGTTTAGCTGTAATTTTCCTCTTACTCATTTACTTTACCCACACATATTATATACCGTTTTTCTCGCCATTAAATGGACTTTCTAAAGATACCATTATTTTCATCATATCTTATAATTTACTATAAAAAAAATATAAAATATGAGGAAAAAATTGAAAAAAAAACACACTTTTTCTAACTTTTACCCCCAAAAGCTGTTACACATCTACAACCACCAAAATACACCCATTCTAAATAGTTTCTAAATTTTGTCCTGAGTTTAGAAATACCCAATGTTTACATGTTCTTTGCTTTTTTTGCAAGTTATAGGGCAATAAGTACAAGTAGCACTTTGCTATTTCCAAACCCCTTTTTTTCAAAATTAGCGCTAGTTACATTGGAACACTGATATCTTTCAGGAATCCCTGAATATCCCTTGACATGTATATATTTATATTTAGTAGACAACCCAAAGTATTGATCTAGGCCCATTTTGGTACATTTCATGCCACCATTTCACCGCTAAATGCGATCAAATAAAAAAAAAATTGTTGACTTTTTCACAATTTTTTTTCACAAACTTTAGGTTTCTCGCTGAATTTATTTACAAACAACTTGTGCAATTATGGCATAAATGGTTGTAAATACTTCTCTGGGATCCCCTTTGTTCAGAAATAGCAGACCTATATGGATTTGGCGTTGCTTTTTGGTAATTAGAAGGCCGCTAAATGCCGCTGCACACCACACGTGTATTATGCCCAGCAGTGAAGGGGTTAATTAGGGAGCTTGTAGGGAGCTTTTAGGTTTAATTTTAGCTTTAGTGTAGTGTAGTAGACAACCAAAATTATTGATCTAGGCCCATTTTGGTATATTTCATGCCCCCATTTAACCGCCAAATATGATCAAATTAAAAAAAAAACTTAAATTTTTCAAAATTTTAGGTTTCTGACTGAAATTATTTACAAACAGCTCGGGCAATTATGGCACAAATGGTTGTAAATGCTTCTCTGGGATCCCCTTTGTTCAGAAATAGCAGACATATATGGCTTTGGTGTTGCTTTTTGGTAATAATAAGGCCGTTAAATACTGCTGCGCACCACACTTGTAATATGCCCAGCAGTTAAGGGGTTAATTATGTAGCTTGTGGGGTTAATTTTGAGCTTTAATGTAGAGATCAGCCTCCCACCTGACACATCCCACCCCCTGATCCCCCCCTGACCCCCCTCAAACAGCTCTCTTCCCTCCCCACCTCACAATTGTCACCGCCATCTTAAGTACTGGCAGAAAGTCTGCCAGTACTGAAATAAAAATATATTTTTTTATTTTTTTTTATTTTTTGTCATACAGTCCGCAGTGATGGATCCCCCCTTACCCCACAACCTCCCTGATCCCCCCATACATCTTTCTAACCCTCCCCCTCTATCTATTTGCCGCCATCTTGGGTACTGGCAGCTGTCTGCCAGTACCCAATTTGCTCCCCAAAATATTTTTTTTTACTTTTTAAATATAAAATGTTTGTTTTCTGTAGTGTAGCTGGCCCCCCTAAATAATCTACATCCCTCCCCCTCCCAGATCCCTTACTAAAAAACAGAGATGCCCCTGCATCTACAGCGATCTTTTTATTTTCAAGATGACTGTATATTTTGCGTGCGCACACACGCCCACCCCGCCCCCCCCCCCGCCGCAACCGCAGCACCGGGTAATGCAAACAGGATATTGTGCGATCGGTTGGGGTATCAACACCTAGGGGCATAATTAGAAATAGCAGCTCCCACCCACCAACTTGTTTGTGCACATGTGCAAATACATAGCCGATGCAGATGGGGCCACAGAGTGGCCCTTTCTGCATCGGTATGTGAAATGGGGGATTGTAGTGATGCCTCAATATTGAGGCATCACTACAATCCCTTGTAAGCAGCTGGAAGCGATTGTGATCGCTTCCAGCACTTAAGACAACAGAGGACGTACCAGGTACGTCAACTGTCATTAAGGGAAGTTTTTTCTGTGACGTACCTGGTACGTCCTCTGTCATTAAGGGGTTAAACGATTTGAAAACTTGTGTGCAATCATTTCAAGGCATTAGGATCATGTGGTGAAAATATCATTAAGATCGGATGTTTTTTGATGATTTGGTAAAAAAGTGTGTGCCTTTTTATTATTTAAAGAGACAGTAACGTTTTTTCAAAAAGTATTTTTTTCAATATTTTAGTGTTGTCTGAGTCTGTCAAACATGTCTGAGCCTTCAGATAGACCTTGTTCTTTATGTTCAAAAGCCATGGCAGTACCCCAATTGCATTTAAGTTTAAAGTGTGCAAAAACATCTAAGCATTTTAAAGATCATCCAGTGACAATTAAAAATGCTGCCCAAGATGATTCCTTAACGGAGGGTAATGAGGGTAGTCCTTCTTCCTCCCCCCATGTGTCTACACCAGTTACGCCCGCGCAAGCGATGCCTAGTACCTCTAGCGCATTGGCCCCTATTACTTTACAGCAATTAGCAGCAGTAATGGATAATTCCCTTGCAGCATTTTTATCCAAACTGCCAGTTTTTCCAAGAAAGCGCGATAGCTCAGTTTTAAATACAGAGGATGAGCAATCTGAAGCTTTGGATAATTTATCTGTAGTACCCTCACAAAACTCAGAGGTAGCAGTGAGAGAAGGGCTGTCTGAGGGAGAAATTTCTGACACAGGAAAAGTTTCTCAGCAGGCAGATTCAGATTCCTTAGCGTTTAAATTTAAGCTGGAACACCTCCGCGTCCTGCTTAAGGAGGTTTTAGCTACGCTGGATGATTGTGACCCCATGGTGGTCCCTGAAAAATTTTGGTTCGAGGCCCTGGAGGAGTCGCTCCAGAGGGAGACTTCATACGATGAGGTCATGGATAGAATTCACGCTTTAAAGCTGGCTAATTCTTTTATCACTGATGCCGCTTTCCAATTAGCTAAACTAGGGGCGAAAAACTCAGGTTTTGCCATCATGGCGCGACGAGCGCTTTGGCTCAAATCGTGGTCGGCGGATGTGTCGTCCAAAACAAAACTGTTAAATATTCCCTTCAAGGGGAAAACCCTTTTCGGCCCAGAGCTGAAAGAAATTATTTCAGATGTCACTGGAGGCAAGGGCCATGCCCTTCCACAAGATAGGCCGTTTAAGGCCAAAAACAAGGCTAATTTTCGCTCCTTTCGCAACTTCAGGAGCGGACCTGCTGCAACCTCTGCTGCCGCAAAGCAAGATAACGCTTCCCAGCCCAAGGCAACCTGGAAACCCTTGCAGGGCTGGAATAAGGGTAAACAGGCCAAGAAGCCTGCTCCTGCTACCAAGACAGCATGAAAAGGTAGCCCCCAATCCGGGGTCGGATCTGGTAGGGGGCAGACTTTCTCTCTTTGCTCAGGCTTGGGCAAGAGATGTTCCGGATCCCTGGGCATTAGAAATAGTTGCTCAGGGGTATCTTCTAGAATTCAAGAACTCTCCCCCAAGGGGAAGGTTCCACATTTCTTGTTTGTCTTCAGACCAAACAAAGAAACAGGCGTTCTTACGCTGTGTAGAAGATCTACTCAAAATGGGAGTGATACACCCAGTTCCAATTGCAGAACAAGGACTGGGCTTTTACTCAAACCTGTTTGTAGTTCCCAAAAAGGAAGGAACTTTCAGGCCAATCCTGGATCTAAAAATTCTAAACAAATTCCTCAGAGTTCCGTCTTTCAAGATGGAAACCATTCGGACAATCTTGCCGATGATCCAGGAAGGTCAGTATATGACTACCGTGGATCTAAAGGATGCCTACCTACATATACCTATCCACAAAGATCACCATCAGTTCCTAAGGTTCGCCTTTCTGGACAAACATTACCAGTTCGTGGCCCTTCCTTCGGGTTGGCCACCGCTCCCAGAATTTTCACAAAGGTGCTAGGGTCCCTTCTGGCGGTACTAAGACCGCGGGGCATTGCAGTAGCACCTTACCTAGACAACATATTAATACAGGCGTCGTCCTTTCACAGAGCCAAGGCTCATACAGACATCGTTCTGGCCTTTCTAAGGTCTCACGGGTGGAAGGTGAACGTAGAAAAGAGATCTCTGTCCCCGCTCACAAGGGTTCCCTTTCTGGGAACATTAATAGACTCGGTAGAAATGAAAATCTTTCTGACAGAGGTCAGAAAGTCAAAACTGTTGAATACTTGCAGAGTTCTTCATTCCATTCCTCGGCCTTCCGTGGCTCAGTGCATGGAAGTAATTGGTTTAATGGTTGCGGCAATGGACGTAGTCCCTTTCGCCCGAATCCATCTCAGACCACTGCAACTGTGCATGCTCAAACAGTGGAATGGAGATTACGCAGATTTATCTCCTCAAATTCAAATGGACCAAAAAAACAGAGACTCTCTTCTCTGGTGGTTGTCTCAAGATCACCTGTCTCAGGGAATGAGTTTCCGCAGAACGGAGTGAATCATTGTCATGACCGATGCCAGGCTGGTAGGCTGGGGTGCGGTCTGGAACTCTCTGAAGGCTCAGGGACTATGGTCTCGGGAAGAATCTCTTCTCCCGATAAACATTTTGGAGCTGAGAGCGATATTCAACACGCTCCAGGCGTGGCCTCAACTAGCAGAGGCCAAATTCATCAGATTTCAGTCGGACAACATCACGACTGTAGCGTACATCAATCATCAGGGGGGAACAAAGAGTTCCCTAGCGATGAAAGAAGTATCCAAGATTATCAAATGGGCGGAGGATCACTCCTGCCATCTATCTGCAATTCACATCCCAGGAGTAGACAACTGGGAGGCGGATTTTCTAAGTCGTCAGACTTTCCATCCGGGGGAGTGGGAACTCCACCCGGAGGTTTTTGCTCAGCTAACTCAGCTTTGGGGCATTCCAGAGTTGGATCTGATGGCGTCTCGTCAGAACACCAAACTTCCCCTTTACGGATCCAGATCCAGGGATCCCAAGGCGGCTTTGATAGATGCATTAATAGCGCCTTGGTCATTCAGTCTAGCTTATGTCTTTCCACCATTTCCTCTTCTCCCTCGGTTAATAGCCAGAATCAAACAGGAGAAGGTTTCGGTAATTCTGATAGCGCCTGCGTGGCCACGCAGGACTTGGTATGCAGACCTAGTGGGCATGTCATCGGTCCCACCATGGAAACTGCCATCGAGACAGGATCTTCTAATCCAAGGTCCTTTCAAGCATCCAAATCTAGTTTCTCTGCAACTGACTGCTTGGAGATTGAACGCTTAATCCTAGCTAAGCGGGGGTTCTCTGAATCAGTTATAGATACTCTGATACAGGCCAGAAAGCCTGTCACCAGGAAAATTTGCCATAAGATATGGCGGAAATATCTTTGTTGGTGTGAATCCAAGGGTTACTCGTGGAGTAAAGTTAGGATTCCAAGGATATTGTCTTTTCTCCAAGAAGGTTTGGAGAAAGGTCTGTCAGCTAGTTCCTTAAAGGGACAGATATCTGCTCTGTCTATTCTGTTACACAAGCGTCTGGTGGCTGTACCAGACTTTCAGGCGTTTGCACAGGCCTTAGTTAGAATCAAGCCTGTCTACAGACCTGTGGCTCCTCCATGGAGTCTAAATTTAGTTCTTTCAGTTCTTCAAGGGGTTCCGTTTGAACGTTTGCAGTCCATAGATATCAAGTTATTATCTTGGAAAGTTTTTTTTTTATAAACTTTATTTTCATTTAAAGGTTGCCATGAACAAATGAACAATTTCTTACAGATATTCTTCTGCGATTACATTTTCATGCATGTAATACAGTTTCAGGTCAATTGTGTTTGCAATGCAATTATTCTAAAACAACTGTAGATCAAATATACGTATCTGTACATGAACTTTATACAGTTCTAAGTTTCTTCAGGCAATACCTTCTTTTCAATATATTATCTCTTTCTCTCTCTCTTCCCACTTCCCTCTCCTAGTCACAGACTGTTTTACCTCCTCTCTCCCTCTCTCAGCAGCAACCACAAATCAGGTTTTCAGGTGTAGATTGTGTCTATTTCTTTCTTCACTCTCAGCATATAAGCAGTCCCATTTACCCCTGAGCCTCTCTTCTAGTAGAAATTCCGAATTTTTAAGGGAGAACAGTATCTGTTTTTGTGTGGGGATACCTAGTGTGTGTATGTATGTTTCCCATTTTTTCATAAAAGGTCTCGTTCTATTCTGCACATCTCCCAAGACATCTGCTGCCTCACTAAGTAATTGCTTCCTCACGCTTGCTTTAAGTTGTGATATTGCAGGGACCTTAGCACTTAACCACCCCCTAAATATAAGTTTCCTGGCTTGCAGAATTATGTTAATAGTCCATTTCCTGATATTATCTGAGGCTATTGTCGGGGATTCTAAGAAAACTATTAATTCTGGGGTGAGTTCTAGGGTTGTATGAAAGGTGGTTTTTATCCAGTAAGAAATCATTCTCCAGAATCCTGTTTATTTTTGGGCAGTTCCACAGCACATGCAGCAAATCTGCGTCTGGTGCCCTGCATTTCTGACAATATCCCTGGTCTCCACTTTTTATAGATTCTAAGGGGTATGTATGCATTTTGTAGCAGTTTGGCATGCAATTCTCGAATTGTCGTCGATAAGGTCGCCCCTCTCACCCTCTCTATGCTGCGCTTTACTGTGTCTAGTGTGATTTCTACCCTTAGGGTAGGCTTCCAGGTGTCACTGATATGTTTAGTGGATTCGTCGTTAGTTTGTTGAATGTATAGTTTATAGATATGGGAAATGGATGTCTCTCCCTGTTCTCTCCTGTGGAGTAGTCTGTTCATTCCTAGGGTTTGGTTCGTGAATTCCTCTTGTCTAATTAGTTCATTAACGTAGTGTCTCACTTGTAAATACGCAAAATGGTGTTTGTGTGGGAGGTTGTATTTTGTTTGTAAGTCTCCAAACGTCTTAACTGTCATGTCTAAATTATTAGCCTCTACTTTTCCATACAGTGTAGACCCCTGTGTCTATGCCCGCGGGGAACTCTGGGTTTCCCTTCAGTGGGAGAAACTTTGTGTAGTTATGATTGAATTTAATTTTTTTACACATCTTCCACCAAGCTCGAAGAGGTTGAAATAGCAATGGATAGTCATTTATTAATTTATGGATGTGTGAGGGTGACATATGTGGCAAAGCTTGAAGTGGCCATGGGGTCACTAGCTGTTCTTCTAGTGCTGGCAGTGTAAAGTTTTGTTTTCCCGTCATCCAGTCTAGCACATACTTAATTTGGGCCGCCCCACAGTATGCCTCAAAGTGCGGGATCGCAAAGCCCCCAGAACTAACCCCTGATGTCATCCTAGAGGCCTTTATTTTGTGTTTTTTCCCTGCCCATACAAACGAAAGACAGGCTTTGTTGAGTAGGTTAAGGTCAGATTTATGCATGTTTTCTGGTATCATCTGAAACAAGTATAAGAGTTTTGGGAACAGTATCATTTTTATTAGAGCAATCTTTCCGGACATTGAGATGGGCAGCTTGTCCCATCTATGCAACATATCTTGGATATCTCTAAGCATGGGGCGATAGTTGAGGTGATACCATTCCCTTCGGGTTCAATGAGAGTTTAATTCCTAAATATGTGAACGAGTTAGTGACATATTTGAAATTGAAAGGTATGTTTGAGTGTGGTGACGTCTTTAGTAGCCAGAGCAGCTCAGTTTTGTCTGTATTAACTTTATAGCCTGAGACTAATCCGAATTGAGAAATGATTTGCATGACTTGTGGTATATTTTCTTTTGGATTTTGTATGTAGAGTATCATGTCGTCTGCAAATAGAGACAGGTGACACTGGACCCCTCCAATCCACAATCCCTCCGTTTCCATTCTTATTTTGATGGCTAGGGGCTCAATCGATAGGTCAAAGAGTAGGGGGGATAACGGGCATCCCTGTCTAGTTCCCCTACCCAGTTGGAAGGGGGGTGATGGGGTCGCATTAATTAATATAGAAGCTTTAGGGTAAGCATATAGTGTCTTGATTGTGTGTTCGAAAAGGCCTGTGATACCAAATTTCTCTAGAGTGTTGAAGAGATGGGTCTAGAGGACCATGTCAAAGGCCTTTTCCGCGTCCACAAGCAACGCGCATGCATCCGTGGTCCCTCTCTCTCCTCCCTCAGCCTTATTCCAGTAGTGAGTTAGGACAAATTGGAGCTTCCTAATATTTAAAACTGAGGATCTTCCCTTTACAAAACCTGTTTGGTCTTGGTGTATTAGGGTGGGCAGGACCGTTGCTAAGCGATCCGCCAATATTTTTGTCAACAGTTTATAGTCTTGGTTCATTAGTGAGATGGGCCGATATGATTGGGGAAGGAGTGGGTCTTTATTTGCCTTGGGGATTACACTAATATTGGCATCTGTGAAGCGATCATTGAGGGACACTTCTCCAGTCATAATTTTGTTATAGAGGGAGGTGAGCACTGGAGCTACGTTTTCCCTCCAACAGCTTATAAAATTCCCCAGGAAGCCCATCCGGGCCTGGTGTCTTTTCAAGGGTAAGTGTTGCTATTGCTTTCAGTGTTTCTGTTTCTGAGATTGCGTTATTTAAGATGTCTCGATGTTCTTCTGATATTCAAGGTGTGTGTATGGATTCCCAAAACTGGTCTTCTCGAGATTTGTCTACTGTATTCCCTTTGTACAGAGTTTGATAATATTATGTGTCTGTTAGGTTTGTTGAGCTTGGTAAGTCTGGCTAAGAATTTCCCAGTCTTATCTCCATACCGATATAGTTTAGCCTGTGTCATTGTCATTCCTCTCATTGTGTCTTGGTGTAATGCTGTGTCTCTTGCGGCTTTCGCCTCTTCAAAGCACTGGTGCGTTATGGAATTAGGGTTGCGTAAATATTTGTTTCTTGCACTCAACAGTCTTCTCAACAATAATTCTGATCTTAGTTTTCTCTGCTTCAGTTTACCTGCAGAATATGACGTTATAGTCCCTCTCAGCACCGCCTTACTCGCCTCCCAATATAGGAGAGTGTTACTTTTGTGTGCCTCGTTTAGGGTCTCATAGGCCTGCCACTCCCCCACTAATAAGCGTTTGAAGTTTACATCCCCGTAGAGATACGTTGGGAAGAACCAACTGCGTGGTCCTTCTCTTTTGGGTGTGAGGGAGATTTTTAGACTAATGGGTGCATGGTCCGAAATTGTCGGGGTGTCAATCTTTGTGTCCGTTATAATTGGTCCTAAGGTATTGGATGTAAGGAATAAATCTATCCTGGAGAGTGTATGTTTAGCTGGGGTGGAGCATGTGTAGTTTTTATCCTCGGGGTGTTTATCTCTCCAGATATCCGTTAAAGCTAAGGAGTGTTTAAACTTAGACAAGATGATGGAGTCTCTCATAGAGTTGCGTTGAGTTGTAATCTGTCTGATATCTGCAGTATCTTATTACTTAAGTCTCGCCAAAATTCTTTCTTGTTAATTTGAGGGCCGTATACCCTCCCAACAGTAAGAGTTTTGTTTGTACATTTCAGTTTAAGAAGGACGTATCTCCCTTCCTCGTCTATTAGTTGTTTGTCTATGGTATATTCCAGGTTCTTTCTAAATAATATGACTACTCCCCTGGCTCGCTTTTCCTGATATGTAGTATGGATTACCTCTCCCACCCACCCCTGTTTTAGCTTTTGGTGTTCAATGTTTGATAAGTGGGTTTCTTCTAGGATCGCAATATCTGCATGCTGATTTTTTAGATATTTGAGTATTGCTTTTCTCTTTATGGGGGAGGTTATACCCCCCACATTCCACGATACTATCTTCCTAATGCTCATCCCTATACAAATGGTTAGCTATTCCTTACTGATAGTGATGTGTTATGAGTGTTTGGTCACCTGTGGTTACTTACTATTAGCTGGTCGAGGGAGAGAGTACAATCTTACCACAATCTCTGAGATCAGTTTAGTATTTCCTTCCTTGTCTCTGAAATGAGAAGCAACTTTTAAATACAGAGTATATTACCTCTTTTTGAAAAATGGTAATTAGTGAGCTTAAATCTGAGAAAAAAACAAAAAAACAAAAACCATGTAAAACAATCCCTGTCAATACAACAACAAGTCTAACAGTTGAACAGTGATGAATTCAACAGCCCCCCCCCCATATTTTAAGTAAGAGCATGTGATCCGTGGTCAGTACCACTAAGAGTTCTAACCGACCCTCCTAACGGTCAGTATCGGCTGGTAAGCCTAAAGTGAGAGTCTTAATGGTGTTAGCAATTACTTTCCCAATTCAAGTTTCATTTTCCTCCCTTCGTCTGTCTCCTTGCATGCTCACTGGGGATCTCCTGGTTTGGTCCAGAAATGCTTGCAGATGTTTGGGAGTCTCGAACAACCTCGGGCCTTGTGTCGTTTGCAGTCTCAGCTTAGCTGGATAAAGGAGCGCCACCGATTCTCCTTGAGCAATCAATTCCCTGCAATAAGGAGAGAACTCTCTTCTACGTCTTGCTACATCCGCTGAATAGTCCTGGAAAATGTGTATTCTTTTCCCCTCGTAAGTAACAGAGGGCATCTGCCTGTAGGCTCTAATCAGAAGCATTTTGTCCTTAAAGTTTAAGTACCGTATCATGATCTGTCTTGGGGGTCTGTCTTGGGCATCCCCTTGAATTGGGGTCCCAATTCTATGGGCTCTTTCAACTATACACGGTACATTCTCAGCGGGGAGCTTGAGTAATTTCGGGAGAACTGTCTCTGCAAATTCTATTAGATCCCTTGATGGGATAGATTCTGGAACTCCCACTATGCGAACATTGTTCCTCCTTGATCTGTTCTCCAAATCTTCTAATTTAGTTTGTAGCATCTTGTTCTGCTTCTGGAGGTTGGTAATTGAAGAGGAGGTCTCTCTGAATCTTTCTTTTCCTTCTATTTTTTGCTCGACAGTGGTTAGGCGTGACGAAAGTGCTTTAAAGTCTGTGGATAGTGTATCCATACCCGTTTGGAGTTGTTCAATCTTAGGCAAAAAGAGAGCTGTGCCACAATTGGGTGTGTGTCCTGCACAGTGAGATCTGGAGCCTCTGGTTGTAGCTGGTCAGTTTCTGGAATCTCCGCCTGATTTTTTTTGTCGCCTATCAGGTTGCTTTTGCCTTCCTGACATTTTGTCTGTCTTTTTTTGGTATTGGAGATAGTATCTTTGCATGCAAGTGGCTCTTGGTCGTTGAGTTATCCTATAATATAGATGGAATCGGTGATTTTTGAATGGGATTCAGTGTACCATCGTAAGTTGCAGCGTGGAGGGTCTTCAAAATAAAGGGGGGGTTTATTGACCCCCGCCTAGTGTGTCATGGCTACTTTTACGTCTCAAAGAATAATGTTTAAACTGTCCTTGGTATAGATGGGATTCTCAAGGAGGTGAAACTGCGTGGTACGTGTCACTTCCTGTGTTTCTGGGATCACGGGGTGTTTGTACAGAGTCTATTGTCCCTAACAACCAGTTCAGACTTCTGGCGTGCAGAGCTAATTTCCTATGAAGCCCTCCCCCCCCCATATTAATCAAATGAGGGGTGAGATTATAGAAAAGTCTGCCCAAGGCTAATGTAGTAAGGTCACTTCTGCTATCCCTGATTCTGGGTTTCCAGCTTTCGATGAAGGCTGTTAGGAGTAGGCAGTTTATGTGCAGAGATAGTTACAAGAAGTGTGGGCCGTTTTAAAGATGGCGCTTATTTTCGTGCCTAAGTTTGAGTCTCTTAATTGCGGGTTATATAGCCCTTCCTCCTCTCCTTGCAAACTTTTGTGTCCCTTTTTACTCACAATCCAGGCCGTTTATGCGGTGCTGTTGCCCCGGGATGTGTTTCTGCTGTTGTCCGCCATCCGACTTTTTCTGTTTGCCCTCCGGTGTGGAGCTCGATGTCCGCTCCTAACTCCGATGTCTTCCGACAGCTATCTGCAATCTATGCTGCCTAGGATGTGAGTTGTTGGGCACTTATTAAGGTATTTTACACCTTTTTGTTCACTGCCAGCACGGAGCTCCTCTGTAGTGCATCCTGCTGGTGCGCCCGCCCACCGGAAGTCAGAAAGTTTTGTTTTTAGTAGCTATTTCTTCTGCTCGAAGAGTTTCAGAATTATCTGCTTTACAGTGTGATTCACCCTATCTGGTTTTCCATGCAGATAAGGTTGTTTTGCGTACTAAACCTGGTTTCCTTCCAAAGGTGGTTTCTAATAAGAATATTAACCAGGAAATCATTGTTCCTTCTCTGTGCCCTAATCCAGTTTCTAAGACGGAACGACTGTTGCACAATCTTGATGTGGTTCGTGCTTTAAAGTTCTATTTAAAAGCAACTAAAGATTTCAGACAAACATCAGACAAACATCATCCTTGTTTGTTGTGTATTCTGGTAAGAGGAGAGGTCAGAAAGCGACTGCATTCTGGCTGAAAAGCATCATCCGAGACTGGCTTATGAGACTGCTGGTAAGCAGCCTCCTGAACGAATTACTGCTCATTCCACCAGAGCTGTGGCTTCCACATGGGCTTTCAAGAATGAGGCTTCTGTTGAACAGATTTGTAAGGCAGCGACTTGGTCTTCACTGCATACATTCGCCAAATTTTACAAATTCGATACTTTTGCTTCTTCGGAGGCTATTTTTGGGAGAAAGGTTTTGCAAGCAGTGGTGCCTTCCGTTTAGGTTACCTGACTTGTTCCCTCCCTTCATCCGTGTCCTATTGCTTTGGTATTGGTATCCCACAAGTAAGGATGAATCCGTGGACTGAATACACCAAGTAAGAGAAAACAGAATTTATGCTTACCTGATAAATTACTTTCTCTTACAGGTGTATTCAGTCCACGGCCCGCCCTGATATTTAAGTCAGGTTCAAATTTAATTTTCAATAACTACAGTCACCACTGCACCCTATGGTTCTCCTTTTTCTCCTAACCGTCGGTCGAATGACTGGGGCGGGCGGAGCCTGAGGGGAGCTATATGGACAGCTTTGCTGTGTGCTCTCTTTGCCACTTCCTGTAGGGATTGAGAATATCCCACAAGTAAGGATGAATCCGTGGACTGAATACACCTGTAAGAGAAAGTAATTTATCAGGTAAGCATAAATTCTGTTTTCTAATTTACTTATATAATCTAATTTGCTTCATTCTCCTGATATTCTTTTCTGAAAAGCATATCTAGATATGCTCATTAGCTTCTGATTGGTGGCTGCACGTATTTTGCCTCTTGTGATTGGCTCATCAATGTGTATAGCTATTTCTTTAACAAAAGATATCTAAAGAATGAAGCAAATTAGATAACAGAAATAAATTGGGATGTTGTTTAAAATTGTATTCTCTGTCTGACTCATGAAAGAAAAATTTTGGGTTTAATGTCCCTTTAACTGATTTGTTTGTATAATTTAATCATTGCTAATGCACGTTTAACACTAGAAATACATTTATTATAGTTTACCATTAGTAGGTTCAGGAGGAGTTTGCAACAGTACTTCTTAACAGAAACGGTGGTTGATTCATAGAATAAATTTCCATTCAAATGTGGGGGACTTGAAGAATACCTGTAATAAGCATAAAGCTATCCTACAAACTTATTAAAGGGACAGTGTACTGTAAAATGTTTTTTTCAATAACTTGTTATACCAAGTGCAAGGTATATAGTATACTGAAAAGTATTAGGAACACATTAAATACGAGAAACAATTACAGTACATTATCATTTTAAGCTTTTTTAAAATGGTACATTATTTTTCAAATAAAACTTACAAGGAGAAACTTCATAAGCTTAAAGGGACGCTAAACCCAAATGTTTTTTCTTTCATGATTCAGATAGAGCATGCAATTGTAAGCAAATTTCTAATTTACTCCTATTCTAATGTTTTCTTCGTTCTCTTGCTATCTTTATTTGAAAAAACAGGCATGTAAATCTTTGGAGCCGGCCCATTTTAGGTCCAGCACCTGGGTAGCACTTGCTGATTGGTAGCTAAATGTAGTCGCCAATCAGCAAGCACTATCCAGGGTGCTGAACCAAAAATGTTCCGACTCCTAAGCTTTTATTCCTGCGTTTTCAAATAAGATAGCAAGAGATCAAAGACAAAATGATAATAGGAGTAATTTATAAAGTTGCTTAAAAAAGCATGCTCTATCTGAATCATGAAAGAAAAAACTTGGGTTTAGTATCCCTTTAAAGAGACATTGTACACTAGATTTTTCTTTGCATAATTTTTTTGTAGATGATCCATTCATATAGCCTATCTGGGAGTGTTTTTGTAACAATCTATAGTTTTTGTTTATTTTTATAATACAATTTTCTAATTTTCAGACTCCTAACCAGGCCCCACTCATTGGATGTAGACCAAAGTCTGCAGACTCCTGCTTGCTCCTGTTTGTGTAATGGGTCTTTTCATATGTAGGGGGTGGTGGGTGTCTGCTCTTCCTGCTTTCCCAGCCCCCTTCACTGGGTGTCCAAGCCTAACCTTATCTAAACTGGGAGCTTCTAAGTAAGTTTTAAAAAGATTTTATACTGGATTTTTAGATCAATATCTGTGCATATTCTTCTTTATAGTAGTACTAGAAGACAATAAAAGAAGGCGCCGCAATAGTGTGAAATCCGTGGTAAAGTCTACCCACGCAAACAATGAATATCACTTACTAGATATAGAGCACTTGAGAAGTGCCACAGGTACAGGCTGGACTATTAATAGCTGCCCAGCGAGCTATCTTTACGAACTGCAGATCGACATGCAGATTCCGGCGTCTCAGTCTCATGTATATCAGTCACGATCTTAGTGTCTTGATCAGCAGCTGCTCTGAATACACCCGCTTACATATATCCAGCAGACTTGCAGTGGAAAAGATCGTGTAGTAAAAACTTCGTGATGACAAATGGTTTTAAAAAACACAGTAAAAGTTTATTAAAAACCAAATACACAACGCGTTTCCTGGTTAGACAACCGTTTCATCAGGTGTATAGTGTTCAAATGCCATCACGACTTATAAAACAAATTCGGCGTCTCTGGCCGATTAGTGCGCATGCGCACTAGGAATATGAACCAATAGAATCACTGCAATGAGCCGGCTTGATGGGGATAGGATAGCTGAATGTGGGTGTGTTCCCTATCCCCCCAACAGCTGGTAAATCTTACTGACAGCCGGTACAATGACAGCTGATCGTTAAAATACCTGTTACCAGCAAGATACAAGTTTGTATGTGGACCAATGATTATATAGAGATTACTTTCTTTCTTTCTTAATTCTTCGTATTTGCGCTAGCCACTACTCAATAGTAAACAAGATACTAACCAACAAGGGATAAACCATAGTTATAAAACAGCTTATGTTATAACTCATAAGTCAGGATTATAAATACATAAATATATTAATAGGAACATATATTGCAGTATATTAAATTGATATATTAGGATCATATAATGGGACTACTATATCTTACAGTCCGCCATATATATATTAAAAAAATAATAATAATAATAATAATAAAAAAAAAATATATATATATATATATATATATATATATATATATATATATATATATATATATATATATATATATATATATATATATATATATATATATATAGACAGCGAAATAGACAATTTTAAATCCTACAAAAACAACAAGTAAATCAATTCAAGATTATAATTTGATAATAGGAGTAAATTAGAAAATTGCTTAAAATTTCATGCTCAATCTGAATCACGAAAGAGAAAATTTTTGGGACAGTGTCCCTTTTAAGTATCGGATCACTTTTCAAAATGAACCAATATTTTTTTATGTTCTTAATTAAACCATGGTTATTATTATATCTAGTAATAAAACGTGGGTTATTATTATTTTTTAACTTCAATGACGTAGTATCTATAAGACTACACTGACTCTGTTCAATAGAAGTAAAAAATTCTGATCTATCTTTTAATTTCGCTTTTATATAGCTATCTTCTACTAGTTTCAATGGATAGTTCCTTTCCAAAAACCTTTTCTTTAAAGTCTTGGACTGTTCCTCAAATACTACAATATCTGTACAGTTTCTGCGTATTCTGCATAACTGATTATATGGAATATTTTCTTTCCATGGTCTATAATGGGTTACTCTTGTAGTTTAAGTAGCTATTTGTATCTACACTTTAAAAAAAAAAAGTTTTGGTAAGAATAGAACCCTTTGTATCCCAATACAAAATTAAATCTTTTCTCTTGACATATTGGAAGTAAAGGTCAAACCCATATCATTCTTATTAAGTGATTCTACAAACTCTACAGCTGAGGATTCCGTTCCACTCCATAAAAATACCAGGTCATCTATAAAACGGCCATAGAAGACCAGGTTCGCTCCCAGTGGGGAACTATAAATGTATCTTTCTTCAAAAATCCCCATAAAAAGATTTGCGAAACTAGGGGCGAACCTGGTCCCCATGGCCGTTCCTTTGATCTGTAGGAAAAACTGTTCTTGGAACACAAAATAATTGTGCTTCAACACAAATGAAATAGCATCCAGTAAAAATGCTTTCTGCTCTTCTGGTAGATAAATGTCTCTACTTAGAAATGTATCAACCGCCTTAATTCCTAAATCATGTGCTATGTTAGAATATAATGCTGACACGTCAGCCATAGCAAATTTTTATTATCTAAATTTTTTAGTTTCGATAATTTCTTTATTAGATCTGGTGTATCTTTGATATAAGATGGTAAACATTTCACTTCTTTTTTCAAAAATAGATCTATATATTCAGATAGGTTACATGTAAGGTTACCGATTCCCGAAATAATCGGGCGACCGTGGGGATTTATTTTACATTTATGAATTTTTGGGAGGTGGTAATAGTATGCAAGACTGGGGTACTTGGACTAAGATATTCTTTTTCTTTCTTAGTAAGGATACCTTTGTAGTATCCATCATCTATTAGTTTAATGAGGCTGATCATATATTCTTTTGTAGGATTAAATGTAAGTCTCCTATAGTAATCGGTGTCAAGCAAAATACGATTTGCCTCATTTATATAGTCACCCCAGTCTTGCAATACTATCCCACCTCCCTTGTCCGCCTGTCTGATGATCAAAGAATAATTTTTAGCCAGATTTGACAAAGCCTTAAATTCAAAAACATTCAGATTAGAGGCCTTGCTCTTATTCTTCATTGATCCAAATTCCTCCAAGACTAAATCTTGAAAGAGTTGGATACTATGACTAGTGATAGGGGGATTAAAGTTTGATTTCAGCATTAGATTGGAATGCACAAAATCATTGAATAAGGTATCACATAATTCTTCATGTTCATAATAAATTATATCTGTATAGGGTCTCTCTGTCATGTCATCTGTTACTATTGATATTTGTTTATCTTGTTTAAGTTTTTTATCACAAAAGTAACTAATGACAATTTCCTAATAAACCTATTAAGGTCTACAAATAATTCAAAGATAGTATGTTCATTTGAAGGACAGAAAGATAACCCTCTGTTGAGTACACAGATCTGTTCATTTGTCAAAACATGAATGGAAAGATTAAAAATACCATCTTTCATTCTCTTAAGTTTCTCCTTTTTGGTAGATTTTGCTCTCCCTCTGCTGCCACGTTGGCATATGTTCTCTCTTTTTGGAGGAGTATAAAACTCTCCTTTTGAATAACCTGTTTCCATTTGTTTTAATCTGATTGGTGCATGTGTTTGTTGTTGTTTGTAATAACCTTGTTTCTTGTCCCCTTGAAAAACTTGTGATTTATCTTCCCTATGTTCTACCCTCCTATTAGAATAAGCTGGTTCTGATTGATTATATTGATATCCATCATCATTATACCAATCATTTTCATCAACCTTAGAATTAACAGAATTAATCCTCTCTCTATATTGTATCTGAGGATTGGTTTTATCTTTTTGTCTCCAAGAGGAGTTTTGTTGTTGATATGAATTATATCCCTGATTACTCTTATTAGGATATATATATATACTCATCATCTTTAAATACTACATTTTTTTTCTTTTATCTTTGGGTTTTTTGTATTCCACTTTCACCCATTTATCCTGTTTCACCACATTTTTGCTAATAAATGTCTCTTCTGATTCTCTTCCCTATAAGAAACAGCTTTATCTGTATATATACATCCTTCTAAATAATCCTTTTCATCCCTGGCCAATTTCTTAGCCTTTATTTTAAATAATTTATTTTGATAGTTATCAGTTTTCTCCAAGATCTCTTTACTTTTATTCTCATAATCAGAGTGTTGATCATATTTCACAAGAGCTAATTGAAGCTCCTCTATTATTACTTCAGTATTTTTTAACAACATTTCTCTGTGTTCAATTAATAAATCAATTAGTTTAAAAGAACACTCAGATAATAAATTTTGCCATTTAGATGTTAAATCCATATAGTTTGTAAATGAACACAACTTAGATAATCTAAGGCCTCTATGTCCTTTTAGTTTATATTTTTTTAAAGTGTCAATGTCCCACTAGTGGCGGTGCTTTTGTTTAAGTGCATCTTCAAGTTTAAAAAACAATTGTGTCATAGATAAATTACTATTGTCCACCAATGTAGATATTTCCATAGTGTTTTCACAATTGCTAAGAGTCAAACGACTCTGCGTGCTTCTTTACTCTGACATGGAATGATATTTTAATTATATTATTTATGGACAGCCTGTAATATATATTATATATAGTTTGTACCCCATTTCTCTTGCAAGGTGTATCCAGTCCACGGATCATCCTTTACTTGTGGGATATTCTCATTCCCTACAGGAAGTGGCAGAGAGAGCACACAGCAGAGCTGTCCATATAGCTCCCTCTCTAGCTCCACCCCCCAGTCATTCTCTTTGCCGGCTCTAAGCACTAGGGTCTCTCTACGGGAGGGTAAAGGGAATGTGTTGTTAGATTTCTAGTTTTATATCTTCAATCAAAAGTTTGTTATTTTTAAATGGTACCGGTTTGTACTATTTACTCTCTAGGAGAAAAGTGATGAAGATTTCTGCTGAGAGGAAAATGATTTTAGCATGTTGTAACTAAAATCCACTGCTGTTCCCACACAGGACTGAGGAGTACCAGCAAATTTCAGTTGGGGGGAACAGTTTGCAGGCTTAACTGCAATGAGGTATATTCAGTCATTTATTTCTAGACAAGACTGAGATAATGCTAGAAGACTGACAAGATCCCCATGTGGGGAGGGTAAGCTATGTTCTGAGACTTAGTAAAGAATTGAATGCTTACATAACAGGGCTAATTAGGCTGGTTGACACTAATTCAGGGCAATCGATTATTTGTTTTAAGAAATACTCGTTGGAGACACTTTTTTAAGCACTTTGGAGTGTTTTTCTGGGGTTATTATCCACATGGCAGAAATTTAGTCACTTAGAAGGGATTTTTGTAGGCCTCACAACTGTGGAGTGGGAGGGGCCTAATTTCATGCCTCATATGCGCAGTTAGATTTGAAAGACCGTTCATGCTGCTTCACATGGAGGGTCCAGCTGCTGATTGAGAGCCTAAAAGAAGCTTTATTCCCCCAAAACTGATCCCTAAGGGCAGGTAGGGCCACAGCAGTAAGCTGTGGCAAGGTGCTGTAGTTATTTAACCAGTTGTTGGCTTTAGGCTGCTCCGGTTTGGGCATTAAGGGGTTAATCGTTCTGCAACTTGTGGTGCAATCATATAAAGGCATTAGGTACATACTGTGAAAATTTCAAAAGGATTGCTGCATTTTTCACTGTTTTGTAAAATTGTGTGCTCTTTTTATCTCTTAAAGGCACAGTAACGTTTTTTTCAAATTGTGTTTTTTATTTGATTAAAGTGTTTTCCAAGCCTGCTTGTGTATGCTACTAGTCTGTTAAACATGTCTGACACTAAGAAAAATCCTTGTTCAATGTGTTTAGAAGCCATGGTGGAACCCCCTCTCAGAATGTGTCCCAAATGCACTAATATGTCTATACCAGTGTTAATTTTGACGGCAAATTTCAATTTAGTCTTAGTTTTAGTCTTTTGACTAAAATGCCATTTTAGTTTTAGTCATATTTTAGTCATCTGAATTGTTTTAGTTTTAGTCGACTGAATCTCCAGTAGATTTTAGTCGACTAAATCTCCAGTAGATTTTAGTCAACTAAAATCTAAGGGGTTTAGTTAAAGTGTAATGCATTATTTAAGCATTTCTGTATCATTTGCAAACTGATTACATACTCCAGGAGTAAACATAACACCTGTTAATATTTATGGTATTAAGGTTTAAACATGCAATAAAGACACAGATTTAGCCGTTGTGATATGTAACATCTTTATTAAACTTAAAATTAAATAAAACCAAGTTTCATAAACAAACAGAAGTGCAACTTTAAAATATAAAAAAACAAAACTGTAAACTGTATTGGCTGTATTGAACATATTACCCAATATAAAAACTTTAACAGTTCTCTGTTAATAATTAAAACAAGTATCAAGTAACTTAACACAACAAAAAGTTTCTGCAGCAAGCACAGACACAGCATAACTTAAACCCATACTCGTGGGTTATGCTTATTTCAATAGGAAGAATCAATTGATTGTTCACAGATTCGAAAAAGTTTTGGCAACAATATTAGCACTGCTCTAGAACTTCCAAACTCATTTTTTTGTAAAATGGACAAGTACCTAGAGGTTCCTGTATACACTGATGCGTTTCCGGTCCCTAAGAGGGTTGCGGATATCGTTACTAGGGAGTGGGATAGACCAGGTGTTCCTTTTGTTCCCCCCCTATTTTTAAGAAAATGTTCCCCATAACTGACCCCATGCGGGATTCGTGGCAAACGGTCCCTAAGGTAGAGGGGGCTGTTTCTACACTTGCTAAACGCACAACCATACCGATTGAAGACAGTTGTGCTTTTAAAGACCCTATGGATAAAAAGTTAGAGGGTCTACTTAAGAAAATTTTTGTTCAACAAGGTCTTCTTCTCCAACCTATTGCCTGAATTATTCCTGTAACTACTGCAGCTGCTTTCTGGTTTGAGGCGCTGGAGGACTCGCTCCAGACGGAAACCTCATACGATGAAATTATGGATAGAATTAAGGCTCTAAAGCTGGCTAATTCTTTTATCACAGATGCCGCTTTGCAATTGACTAAGTTAGCTGTGAAAAATTCAGGTTTCGCCATTATGGCGCGCAGAGCGCTGTGGCTCAAGTCCTGGTCGGCCGATGTGTCGTCAAAATCCAAATTATTAAATATCCCTTTCAAAGGAAAGACCCTCTTCGGGCCAGAATTGAAAGAGATTATTTCAGAAATCACCGGGGGAAAGGGCCATGCTCTCCCCCAGGACAAGCCCTTTAAGGCTAAAAACAAAGCTAATTTTCGTTCCTTTCGTAATTTCAGGAACGGTCCCGCTTCAGCCTCTACGGCTGCAAAGCAAGAGACTTCACAGCCCAAGGCAACTTTGGAAACCTTACCAGGGCTGGAACAAGGGTAAACAGGCCAAAAAGCCTGTAGCTGCTAACAAGACAGCATGAAGGGGTAGCCCCCGATCCGGGACCGGATCTAGTAGGGGGCAGACTCTCTCTCTTCGCTCAGGCCTGGGCAAGAGATGGTCACGATCCCTGGGCATTAGAGATTGTTTCCCAGGGATATCTTCTAGAATTCAAGGACTCCCCTCCAAGGGGAAGGTTCTACATTTTGCGTCTGTCTTCAGACCAGACAAAGAAAGAGGCGTTCTTACGCTGTGTAGAAGATCTACTTACAATGGGAGTGATGTACCCAGTTCCAATTGCAGAACAAGGACTGGGTTTTTACTCAAACCTGTTTGTGGTTCCCAAAAAAGAAGGAACTTTCAGGCCAATCCTGGATCTAAAAAGTCTAAACAGATTTCTCAGAGTCCCATCATTCAAGATGGAGACCATTCGGACAATTTTACCTATGATCCAGGAAGGTCAATATATGACTACCGTGGATCTAAAGGACGCGTACCTGCACATTCCTGTCCACAAAGATCATCATCAGTTTCTCAGGTTCGCTTTTCTAGACAAGCATTACCAGTTCGTGGCTCTTCCATTCGGGTTAGCCACTGCTCCCAGAACCTTCACAAAGGTACTAAGGTCCCTTCTGGCGGTTCTAAGACCGCGGGGCATAGTAGTGGCGCCCTACCTGGACGACATCTTAATTCAGGCGCCGTCTTTTCAAAGAGCCAAGTCTCTCACAGAGATTGTATTGGCCTTTCTGAGGTCTCACGGGTGGACCAGAGATTCTCTTCTTTGGTGGTTGTCTCAGGATCACCTGTCTCAGGGAATATGTTTCCGCAGACCATAGTGGATTATTGTAACGACCGACGCCAGTCTGTTAGGCTGGGGTGCAGTCTGGGACTCCCTGAAAGCTCAGGGTTTATGGTCTCGGGAAGAATCTCTTCTCCCGATAAACATTCTGCAACTGAGGGCGATATTCAACGCGCTTCAGGCATGGCCTCAACTAGCTGCGGCCAAATTCATCAGATTTCAGTTGGACAACATCACGACTGTAGCTTACATCAATCATCAGGGGGGAACAAAGAGTTCCCTAGCGATGAAGGAAGTAACCAAAATAATCAGGTGGGCGGAGGACCACTCCTGCCATCTCTCAGCAATTCACATCCCAGGAGTAGACAACGGGGAGGCGGATTTTCTGAGTCGTCAGACTTTTCACCCGGGGGAGTGGGAACTCCACCCGGAGGTATTGCCCAGCTGACTCAGCTATGGGGCATTCCAGAGTTGGATCTGATGGTGTCCCGTCAGAACAACAAGCTTCTTCTCTACGGATCCAGGTCCCGGGACCCCAAGGCGGCATTGATAGATGCTCTAGCAGCGCCTTGGTCCTTTAAATCTGGCTTATGTTTTCCCACTGTTTCCTCTTCTCCCTCGTCTGGTCGCCAGAATCAAGCAGGAGAAGGCTTCAGTGATTTTTATAGCGCCTGCGTGGCCACGCAGGACTTGGTATGCAGACCTAGTGGACATGTCATCTGTCCCACCATGGACACTGCCAATGAGGCAGGACCTTCTAATTCAGGGTCCGTTAAAGCATCCAAATCTAGTTTCTCTACGTCTGACTGCTTGGAGATTGAACGCTTAATTCTATCAAAGCGTGCTTTCTCTGAGTCAGTTATAGATACTCTGATTCAGGCTAGAAAGCCTGTCACCAGGAAAATCTACCATAAGATATGGCGGAAATATCTTTGTTGGTGTGAATCCAAGGGTTACTCATGGAGTAAGATTAGGATTCCCAGGATATTGTCTTTTCTCCAGGACGGATTGGAGAAAGGATTGTCGGCTAGTTCTTTAAAGGGACAGATATCTGCTCTGTCTATCCTTTTACACAAGCGTCTGGCAGAGGTACCAGACGTTCAAGTGTTTGCACAGGCTTTAGTCAGAATCAAGCCTGTCTATAAACCTGTGGCTCCGCCATGGAGTCTAAATCTAGTTCTTTCAGTTCTTCAAGGGGTTCCGTTTGAACCTTTACATTCCATAGATATTAAGTTGTTATCTTGGAAAGTTTTGTTTTTGGTAGCTATCTCTTCTGCTCGAAGAGTCTCAGAATTATCTGCCTTACAGTGTGATTCACCTTACTTGGTGTTCCATGCAGGTAAGGTAGTTTTGCGTACTAAACCTGGTTTTCTTCCTAAAGTGGTTTCTAACAAGAATATTAACCAGGAAATTGTTGTTCCTTCTCTGTGTCCCAATCCTTCTTCGAAGAAGGAACGTCTGTTGCACAATCTTGATGTAGTTCATGCTCTAAAGTTCTATTTGCAAGCAATTAAGGATTTCAGACAAACATCTTCCTTGTTTGTTATCTATTCTGGTAAGAGGAGAGGTCAGAAAGCGACTGCTACCTCTCTTTCCTTTAGGCTGAAAACCATCATCCGTTTGGCCTATGAGACTGCTGGCCAGCAGCCTCCAGAAAGAATTACTGCTCATTCTACCAGAGCAGTGGCTTCCACATGGGCTTTCAAGAATGAGAACAGATTTGTAAGCCAGCGACTTGGTCTTCACTGCATACTTTTGCCAAATTTTACAAATTCAATACTTTTGCTTCTTCGGAGGCTATTTTTGGGAGAAAGGTTTTGCAAGCAGTGGTGCCTTCCGTTTAAGGTACCTGTCTTGTTCCCTCCCTTCATCCGTGTCCTAAAGCTTTGGTATTGGTATCCCACAAGTAAAGGATGAATCCGTGGACTGGATACACCTTGCAAGAGAAAACAGAATTTATGCTTACCTGATAAATTACTTTCTCTTGCGGTGTATCCAGTCCACGGCCCGCCTTGGCAATTAAGTCAGGTAAATATTTTTTGTTTAAACTACAGTCACCACTGCACCCTATGGTTTCTCCTTTTTCTTCCTAACCTTTGGTCGAATGACTGGGGGGTGGAGCTAGAGGGGGAGCTATATGGACAGCTCTGCTGTGTGCTCTCTTTGACACTTCCTGTAGGGAATGAGAATATCCCACAAGTAAAGGATTAATCTGTGGACTGGATAAAGCGCAAGAGAAAGTAATTTATCAGGTAAGCATAAATTCTGTTTTTATCTTATATTGGGTTTTTTTGTTGATGACTTTTGGTCCTCACCGCTCTCAGGCTCCTTCAATATTTTTCACTTTTTGGTATTATCTTATTAGGCTATAGTTGAAAAGCGACTGACTGTTTGTTTTGTTAATTTTTATACACTATACTATTACACCATAATGCAGGGTAAAGAAGCACGCAATCAGAGTTGTTTGACTCTTAGTAATTGTGAAAACACTATGGAAATATCTACATTGGTGGACAATAGTAATTTATCTATGACACAATTGTTTTTTAAACTTGAAGATGCACTTAAACAAGAGCACCGCCACTGGTGGGACATTGACACTTTAAAAAATATAAACTAAAAGGACATATACCTAGAGGCCTTAGATTATCTAAGTTGTGTTCATTTACAAACTATATGGATTTAACATCTAAATGGCAAAATTTATTATCTGAGTGTTCTTTTAAACTAATTGATTTATTAATTGAACACAGAGAAATGTTGTTAAAAAATACTGAAGAAATAATAGAGGAGCTTCAATTAGCTCTTGTGAAATATGATCAACACTCTGATTATGAGAATAAAAGTAAAGAGATCTTGGAGAAAACTGATAACTATCAAAATAAATTAATTAAAATAAAGGCCAAGAAATTAGCCAGGGATGAAAAGGATTATTTAGAAGGATGTATATATATACAGATAAAGCTGTTTCTGATAGGGAAGAGAATCCTAAATCAGAAGAGACATTTATTAGCAAAAATGTGGTGAAACAGGATAAATGGGTGAAAGTGGAATACAAAAAGAAAGAAAAATATGTAGTATTTAAAGATGATGAGTATATATATCCTAATAAGAGTAATCAGGGATATAATTCATATCAACAACAAAACTCCTCTTGGAGACAAACAGGCCCATTTATCAAGCTCCGTACGGAGCTTGAAGGGCCGTGTTTCTGGCGAGTCTTCAGACTCGCCAGAAACACAACTTATGAAGCAGCGGTCTAAAGACCGCTGCTTCATAACCCTGTCCGCCTGCTCTGAGCAGGCGGACAGGAATCGCCGGAAATCAACCCGATCGAATACGATCGGGTTGATTGACAGCTCCCTGCTGGCGGCCGATTGGCCGCGAGTCAGCAGGGGGCGGCGTTGCACCAGCAGCTCTTGTGAGCTGCTGGTGCAATGTTAAATGTGGAGAGCGTATTGCTCTCCGCATTTAGCGAGGTCTTGCGGACCTGATCCGTAGTGACGGATCAGGTCCGCAAGCCCTTTGATAAATGGGCCCCAAAAAGATAAAACCAATCCTCAGATACAATATAGAGAGAGGATTAATTCTGTTAATTCTAAGGTTGATGAAAATGATTGGTACAGAAGGGAACAATATAGAGATTATAATAATGATGGATATCAATATAATCAATCAGAACCAGCTTATTCTAATAGGAGGGTAGAACATAGGGAAGATAAATCGCAGGTTTTTCAAGGGGACAAGAAACAAGGTTATTACAAACAACAACAAACACATGCACCCATCAGATTAAATCAAATGGAAACAGGTTATTCAAAAGGAGAGTTTTATACTCCTCCAAAAAAGAGAACATACGCCAACGTGGCAGCAGAGGGAGAGCAAAATCTACCAAAAAGGAGAAACTTAAGAGAATGAAAGATGGTATTTTTAATCTTTCCATTCATGTTTTGACAAATGAACAGATCTGTGTACTCAACAGAGGGTTATCTTTCTGTCCTTCAAATGAACATACTATCTTTGAATTATTTGTAGACCTTAATAGGTTTATTAGGAAATTGTCATTAGTTACTTTTGTGATAAAAAACATAAACAAGATAAACAAATATCAATAGTAACAGATGACATGACAGATAGACCCTATACAGATATCATTTATTATGAACCTGAAGAATTATGTGATACCTTATTCGATGATTTTGTGCATTCCAATCTAATGCTGAAATCAAACTTTAATCCCCCTATCACTAGTCATAGTATCCAACTCTTTCAAGATTTAGTCTTGGAGGAATTTGGATCAATGAAGAATAAGAGCAAGGCCTCTAATCTGAATGTTTTTGAACTTAAGGCTTTGTCAAATCTGGCTAAAAATTATTCTTTGATCATCAGACAGGCGGACAAGGGAGGTGGGATAGTATTGCAAGACTGGGGTGACTATATAAATGAGGCAAATCGTATTTTGCTTGACACTGATTACTATAGGTGACTTATATTTAATCCTACAAAAGAATATATGATCAGCCTTATTAAACTAATAGATGATGGATACTACAAAGGTATCCTTACTAAGAAAGAAAAAGAATAACTTAGCCCAAGTACCCCCAGTCTTGCATACTATTACCACCTCCCAAAAATTCATAAATGTAAAATAAATCCCCACGGTCGCCCGATTATTTCGGGAATCGGTAACCTTACATGTAACCTATCTGAATATATAGATCTATTTTTGAAAAAAGAAGTGAAATGTTTACCATCTTATATCAAAGATACACCAGATCTAATAAAGAAATTATCAAAACTAAAAAATTTAGATAATAAAAATTTGCTATGGCTGACGTGTGACGTATCTGCATTATATTCTAACATAGCACATGATTTAGGAGTTAAGGCGGTTGATACATTTCTAAGTAGAGACATTTATCTACCAGAAGAGCAGAAAGCATTTTTACTGGATGCTATTTCATATGTGTTGAAGCACAATTATTTTGTGTTCCAAGAACAGTTTTTCCTACAGATCAAAGGAACGACCATGGGGACCAGGTTTGCCCCTAGTTTCGCAAATCTTTTTATGGGGATTTTTGAAGAAAGATACATTTATAGTTCCACACTGGGGGCGAACCTGGTCTTCTATGGCCGTTTTATAGATGACCTGGTATTTTTATGGAGTGGAACGGAATCCTCAGCTGTAGAGTTTGTAGAATCACTTAATAAGAATGATATGGGTTTGACCTTTACTTCCAATATGTCAAGAGAACAGATTTAATTTTGTATTGGGATACAAAGGGTTCTATTCTTACCTTTTTTAAAAAAATGTAGATACAAATAGTTACTTAAACTACAAGAGTAACCATTATAGACCATGGAAAGAATATATTCCATATAATCAGTTCTGCAGAATACGCAGAAACTGTACAGATATTGTAGTATTTGAGGAACAGTCCAAGATTTTAAAGAAAAGGTTTTTGGAAAGGAACTATCCATTGAAACTAGTATAAGATAGCTATATAAAAGCGAAATTAAAAGATAGATCAGAATTTTTTACTTCTATTGAACAGAGTCAGTGTAGTCTTATAGATACTACGTCATTGAAGTTAAAAAATAATAATAACCCATGTTTTATTACTAGATATAATAATAGCCATGGTTTAATTAAGATTATTATATAAAAAAATATTGGTTCATTTTGAAAAGTGATCCGATACTTAAGGAAATTCTTGATGATACTCCTATATGCACATTTAGGAGAGCTCAAACCCTGAAAAACAAGTTAGCACCGAGTAAGATTGTAATGAAAAAAACGATCAATAAAACCAACAAGAAACAAAATATTAACAGTAATTTTTTGGGGACGAAAAATGGTTTCTTCAAATGTAGAAAAGCTAATTGTGGTCTTTGTATGTATACTGTAGGGAATAAAACTGAATTTATCTCCCACTCCACTAAGGAAAGATTTAATATATCATCACACTTTACTTCTGACTCTGCATTTGTTGTATATTTATTACAATGTAAATGTGGGGTTCAGTATATTGGGAGAACTTCAAGACCCATAAAAAAGAGGTGGAGGGAACATTTAAGGAATTTGAAGAAATCACTTGTTAATCATAGTGTGCCTCGTCATAAGGATAGATTCCATACAGGAGAAACAGATACCTTTAAGATTTTTCCAATTGAGTCTGTAGCACCCAAATGGGGTAGAAATAGGTATTTCTCTTGTTAGGTGTATCCAGTCCACGGATCATCCATTACTTGTGGGATATTCTCCTTCCCAACAGGAAGTTGCAAGAGGATCACCCACAGCAGAGCTGCTATATAGCTCCTCCCCTAACTGCCATACCCAGTCATTCTCTTGAAAGCTCTCAACATAGCTGGAGGTAGTAAGAGGAAAGTGATAAAATATAGTTAGTTTTTTCTTCAATCAAAAGTTTATTGTTTTTAAATGGTACCGGAGTGTAACTATTTTATCTCAGGCAGCATTTAGAAGAAGAATCTGCCTGCGTTTTTCTATGATCTTAGCAGAAGTAACTAAGATCCACTGCTATTCTCACATATGTCTGAGGAGTGAGGTAACTTCAGAGGGAGAATGGCGTGCAGGGTATCCTGCAATAAGGTATGTGCAGTTAAGTTTTTCTAGGGATGGAATTTGCTAGAAAATGCTGCTGATACCGAATTAATGTAAGTTAAAGCCTAAATACAGTGATTTAATAGCGACTAGTATCAGGCTTGCTATCAGAGGTATATACTCTGATTAATGTGCAATATAAAACGTGTGCTGGCATGTTTAATCGTTTTTATATATGCTTTGGTGATAAAACTTATTGGGGCCTAGTTTTTTTCCACATGGCTGGCTTTATTTTTGCCTAGAAACAGTTTCCTGAGGCTTTCCACTGTTATAGTATAAAAGTTACAGTTGGTGCAGTTAAAATTACAAACTGTGACATTCAGCTTCCCTCAGCAGTCCCCTGCATGCTATAGGACATCTCTGAAGGGCTCAAAAGGCTTCAAAAGTAGGAGCTGTGGCAGTTGTTATGACTGTTTAACAAAACGAAAAATATGTTTTTAATCTGTTTTTTGTATTAAGGGGTTAATCATCCATTTGCAAGTGGGTGCAATGCTCTGCTAACTTGTTACATACACTGCAAAGATTTTGTTAGTTTAACTGCCTTTTCTCTTGTTAAGTGTATCCAGTCCACGGATCATCCATTACTTGTGGGATATTCTCCTTCCCAACAGGAAGTTGCAAGAGGATCACCCACAGCAGAGCTGCTATATAGCTCCTCCCCTCACTGCCATATCCAGTCATTCTCTTGCAACTCTCAACTAAGATGGAGGTTGTAAGAGGACTGTGGTGTTTTATACTTAGTTTATTTCTTCAATCAAAAGTTTGTTATTTTTAAATGGTACCGGAGTGTACTGTTTATCTCAGGCAGTATTTAGAAGAAGAATCTGCCTGCGTTTTCTATGATCTTAGCAGAAGTAACTAAGATCCTTTGCTGTTCTCACATATTCTGAGGAGTGAGGTAACTTCAGAGGGGGAATAGCATGCAGGTTTTCCTGTAATAAGGTATGTGCAGTTAAAATATTCTAGGGATGGAATTTGCTAGAAAATGCTGCTGATACCGAAGTAATGTAAGTAAAGCCTTAAATGCAGTGATAGCGACTGGTATCAGGCTTATTAATAGAGATACATACTCTTATAAAAGTGTATTTTAAAACGTTTGCTGGCATGTTTAATTGTTTTTTACATATGTTTGGTGATAAAACTTATTGGGGCCTAGTTTTTTCCACATGGCTGGCTTGAATTTTGCCTAGAAACAGTTCCCTGAGGCTTCCCACTGTTGTAATATGAGTGGGAGGGGCCTATTTTAGCATTTTTTTGCACAGCAAAAATTACAGACACAGACATCCAGCTTCTTCCTGCATGATCCAGGACTTCTCTGAAGGGCTCAAAAGGCTTCAAAAGTCGTATTGAGGGAGGTAAAAAGCCACAGTAGAGCTGTGGCAGTTGTTGTGACTGTTTAAAAAACGTTTTTGTCATTTGTTATTCCGTTTTTGGTATTAAGGGGTTAATCATCCATTTGCAAGTGGGTGCAATGCTCTGCTAACTTATTACATACACTGTAAAAATTTTGTTAGTGTAACTGCATTTTTTCACTGTTATTTCAAAATTTGGGAAAATTTGTGTTTCTTAAAGGCGCAGTAACGTTTTTTTATATTGCTTGTAAACTTGTTTTAAAGTGTTTTCCAAGCTTGCTAGTCTCATTGCTAGTCTGTTTAAACATGTCTGACACAGAGGAACCTACTTGTTCATTATGTTTGAAAGCCATGGTGGAGCCCCATAGGAGAATGTGTACTAAATGTATTGATTTCATCTTAAACAGTAAAGATCGGTCTTTATCACCAGAGGGTTCTGTCGAGGGGGAAGTTATGCCGACTAACTCTCCCCTGTGTCAGACCCTTCGCCTACCGCTCAGGGGACGCACGCTAATATGGCGGCAATTACATCAGGGACGCCCATAGCGATTACCTTGCAGGACATGACTGCAATCATGAATAATACCCTGTCAGAGGTATTATCTAGATTGCCTGAATTAAGAGGCAAGCGCGATAGCTCTGGGGTTAGGAGAGATACAGAGCACGCAAATGCTGTTAGAGCCATGTCTGATACTGCGTCACAGTATGCAGAACATGAGGACGGAGTCTGTGGGTGACATCTCTGACTCGGGGAAACCTGATTCAGAGATTTCTAATTTTAAATTTAAGCTTGAGAACCTCCGTGTATTGCTTGGGGAGGTATTAGCTGCTCTGAATGACTGTAACACAGTTGCAATTCCAGAGAAATTGTGTAGGCTGGATAGATACTATGCGGTGCCGGTGTGTACTGACGTTTTTCCTATACCTAAAAGGCTTACAGAAATTATTAGCAAGGAGTGGGATAGACCCGGTGTGCCCTTTTCCCCACCTCCTATATTTAGAAAAATGTTTCCAAATGACGCCACTACAAAGGACTTATGGCAGACGGTCCCTAAGGTGGAGGGAGCAGTTTCTACTTTAGCAAAGCGTACCACTATCCCGGTTGAGGACAGTTGTGCTTTTTCAGATCCAATGGATAAAAAATTTGAGGGTTACCTTAAGAAAATGTTTATTCAACAAGGTTTTATTTTACAGCCCCTTGCATGCATTGCGCCTGTCACTGCTGCGGCGGCATTCTGGTTTGAGGCCCTGGAAGAGGCCATCCAGACAGCTCCATTGAATGAAATTATTGACAAGCTTAGAACGCTTAAGCTAGCTAACTCATTTGTTTCTGATGCCATTGTTCATTTGACTAAACTAATGGCTAAGAATTCCGGATTCGCCATCCAGGCGCGTAGGGCGCTATGGCTTAAATCCTGGTCAGCTGACGTGACTTCAAAGTCTAAATTACTCAACATTCCTTTCAAGGGGCAGACCTTATTCGGGCCTGGCTTGAAGGAAATTATTGCTGACATTACTGGAGGCAAGGGTCATACCCTTCCTCAGGACAGGGCCAAATCAAAGGCCAAACAGTCTAATTTTCGTGCCTTTCGAAATTTCAAGGCAGGAGCAGCATCAACTTCCTCCGCTTCAAAACAAGAGGGAACTGTTGCTCATTCCAGACAGGCCTGGAAACCTAACCAGTCCTGGAACAAGGGCAAGCAGTACAGAAAGCCTGCTGCTGCGCCCAAGACAGCATGAAGGAACGGCCCCCTATCTGGAAACGGATCTAGTGGGGGGGCAGACTTTCTCTCTTTGCCCAGGCGTGGGCAAGAGATGTTCAGGATCCCTGGGCGTTGGAGATCATATCTCAGGGATATCTTCTGGACTTCAAAGCTTCTCCTCCACAAGGGAGATTTCATCTTTCAAGGTTATCAGCAAACCAGATAAAGAAAGAGGCATTCCTAAGCTGTGTGCAAGACCTCCTAGTAATGGGAGTGATCCATCCAGTTCAGCGGACGGAACAAGGACAGGGATTTTATTCAAATCTGTTTGTGGTTCCCAAGAAAGAGGGAACCTTCAGACCAATCTTGGATCTAAAGATCTTAAACAAATTCCTCAGAGTTCCATCATTCAAAATGGAAACTATTCGGACCATCCTACCCATGATCCAAGAGGGTCAGTACATTACCACAGTGGACTTAAAGGATGCCTACCTTCACATACCGATTCACAAAGATCATCATCGTTTGCCTTTCTAGACAGGCATTACCAATTTGTAGCTCTTCCCTTCGGGTTGACCACTGCCCCGAGAATTTTCACAAAGGTTCTGGGCTCACTTCTGGCGGTTCTAAGACCGCGAGGCATAGCGGTGGCTCCGTATCTAGACGACATCCTGATACAGGCGTCAAGCTTTCAAATTGCCAAGTCTCATACAGAGATAGTTCTGGCATTTCTGAGGTCGCATGGGTGGAAAGTGAACGTGGAAAAGAGTTCTTTATCACCACTCACAAGGGTCTCCTTCCTAGGGACTCTTATAGATTCTGTAGAGATGAAAATTTACCTGACGGAGTCCAGGTTATCAAAACTTCTAAATGCTTGCTGTGTCCTTCATTCCATTCCATGCCCGTCAGTGGCTCAGTGCATGGAAGTAATCGGCTTAATGGTAGCGGCAATGGGCATAGTACCATTTGCGCGCCTGCATCTCAGACCGCTGCAATTATGCATGCTAAGTCAGTGGAATGGGGATTACTCAGATTTGTCCCCACTACTAAATCTGGATCAAGAGACCAGAGATTCTCCTCTCTGGTGGCTTTCTCGGGTCCATCTGTCCAAGGGTATGACCTTTCGCAGGCCAGATTGGACGATTGTAACAACAGATGCCAGCCTTCTAGGTTGGGGCGCAGTCTGGAACTCCCTGAGGGCTCAGGGATCGTGGACTCAGGAGGAGAAACTCCTCCCAATAAATATTCTGGAGTTAAGAGCAATATTCAAGGCTCTTCTAGCTTGGCCTCAGTTAGCAACACTGAGGTTCATCAGATTCATCAGTCGGACAACATCACGACTGTGGCTTACATCAACCATCAAGGGGGAACCAGGAGTTCCCTAGCGATGTTAGAAGTCTCAAAGATAATTCGCTGGGCAGAGTCTCACTCTTGCCACCTGTCAGCGATCCACGTCCCAGGCGTAGAGAACTGGGAGGCGGATTTTCTAAGTCATCAGACTTTTCATCCGGGGGAGTGGGAACTCCATCCGGAGGTGTTTGCTCAACTGGTCCATCGTTGGGGCAAACCAGAACTGGATCTCATGGCGTCTCACCAGAACGCCAAGCTTCCTTGTTACGGATCCAGGTCCAGGGACCCGGGAGCAACGCTGATAGATGCTCTAGCGGCTCCTTGGTTCTTCAACCTGGCTTATGTGTTTCCACCGTTTCCTCTGCTCCCTCGACTGATTGCCAAAATCAAACAGGAGAGAGCATCAGTGATTCTGATAGCGCCTGCGTGGCCACACAGGACCTGGTATGCAGACCTAGTGGACATGTCATCTCTTCCACCATGGACTCTGCCTCTGAGGCAGGACCTTCTAATACAAGGTCCTTTCAATCATCCAAATCTAATTTCTCTGAGACTGACTGCATGAAGATTGAACGCTTGATTCTATCAAGGCGTGGTTTCTCAGAGTCAGTCATTGATACCTTAATACAGGCTCGGAAGCCTGTCACCAGGAAAATCTACCATAAGATATGGCTTAAATATCTTTATTGGTGTGAATCCAAGATTTACTCATGGAGTAAGGTTAGGATTCCTAGGATATTGTCCTTTCTCCAAGAGGGTTTCAGCTAGTTCTTTAAAAGGACAGATCTCTGCTCTGTCTATTCTTTTGCACAAGCGTCTGGCAGAAGTTCCAGACGTCCAGGCATTTTGTCAGGCTTTGGTTAGGATTAAGCCTGTGTTTAAAACTGTTGCTCCCCCGTGGAGCTTAAACTTGGTTCTTAAAGTTCTTCAGGGAGTTCCGTTTGAACCCCTTCATTCCATTGATATTAAACTTTTATCTTGGAAAGTTCTGTTTTTGATGGCTATTTCCTCAGCTCGAAGAGTCTCTGAGTTATCTGCCTTACATTGTGATTCTCCTTATCTGATTTTTCATTCAGACAAGGTAGTTCTGCGTACCAAATCTGGGTTTTTACCTAAGGTGGTTTCTAACAGGAATATCAATCAATAGATTGTTGTTCCATCATTGTGTCCTAATCCTTCTTCAAAGAAGGAAGTCTTTTGCATAATCTGGACGTAGTCCGTGCCTTGAAGTTTCACTTACAGGCTACTAAACATTTTCGTCAAACATCTGCCCTGTTTGTCGTTTACTCTGGACAGAGGAGAGGTCAAAAAGCTTCGGCAACCTCTCTCTCCTTTTGGCTTTGGAGCATAATACGCTTAGCCTATGAGACTGCTGGACAGCAGCCCCCTGAAAGGATTACAGCTCATTCTACTAGAGCTGTGGCTTCCACATGGGCCTTTAAAAATGAGGCCTCTATTGAACAGATTTGCAAGGCTGCGACTTGGTCTAAGCTTCACACCTTTTCAAAATTTACAAATTTGACACTTTTGCTTCTTCGGAGGCTGTTTTTGGGAGGTTCTACAGGCAGTGGTTCCTTCCGTTTAAGTTCCTGCCTTGTCCCTCCCATCATCCGTGTACTTTAGCTTTGGTATTGGTATCCCACAAGTTATGGATGATCCGTGGACTGGATACACTTAACAAGAGAAAACATAATTTATGCTTACCTGATACATTTATTTCTCTTGTAGTGTATCCAGTCCACGGCCCGCCCTGTCCTTTTAAGGCAGGTCTAAATTTTAATTAAACTACAGTCACCACTGCACCCTATGGTTTCTCCTTTCTCTGCTTGTTTCGGTCGAATGACAGGATATGGCAGTGAGGGGAGGAGCTATATAGCAGCTCTGCTGTGGGTGATCCTCTTGCAACTTCCTGTTGGGAAGGAGAATATCCCACCAGTAATGGATGATCAGTGGACTGGATACACTACAAGAGAAATAAATTTATCAGGTAAGCATAAATTATGTTTTTTCACTGTTATTTCAAATTTTGGCAAAATTTGTTTCTCCTAAAGGCATAGTAACGTTTTTTTATATTGCTTGTTAACTTGATTTAAAGTGTTTTCCAAGCTTGCTAGTCTCATTGCTAGTCTGTATAAACATGTCTGACATAGAGGAAACTCCTTGTTCATTATGTTTAAAAGCCATGGTGGAACTCCATAGGAGAATGTGTACTAAATGTATTGATTTCACTTTAAACAATAAAGATCAGCTGTTATCTTTTAAAGAATTATCACCAGAGGATTCTGACGAGGGGGAAGTTATGCCGACTAACTCTCCCCACGTGTTGGAACCTTTGACTCCCGCTCAAGGGACTCACGCTAAAATGGCGCCAAGTACATCAAAGACGCCCATAGCGATTACTTTGCAGGACATGGCGGCAATCATGGATAATACCCTGTCAGGAGGAAAGCGCGATAGCTCTGGGGTTAGACCTAATACAGAGCGCGCAGATGTTTTAAGGCCCATGTCTGATACTGCGTCACAATATGCAGAAGCTTCAGAAGAGCTTCAGTCTGTGGGTGAAGTCTCTGACTCGGGGAAACCTGATTCAGATATGTCTACTTTTAAATTTAAGCTTGAGAACCTCCGGGTGTTGCTTGGAGAGGTTTTAGCTGCTCTGAATGACTGTGACACAATTGCAGTGCCAGAGAAATTGTGTAGACTGGATAAATACTACGCGGTGCCGGTGTGTACTGACGTTTTTCCAATACCTAAAAGGTTTACAGAAATTATTACTAAGGAGTGGGACAGACCCGGTGTGCCGTTCCCCCCCCCCTCCTATTTTTAGAAAAATGTTTCCAATAGACACCACCACACAGAACTTATGGCAGACGGTCCCTAAGGTGGAGGGAGCAGTTTCTACTTTAGCAAAGCGTACTACTATCCCTGTCGAGGACAGTTGTGCTTTTTCAGATCCAATGGATAAAAACTTAGAAGGTTACCTTAAGAAAATGTTTATTCAACAAGGTTTTATCCTGCAGCCCTTTGCATGCATTGCTCCTGTCACTGCTGCTGCAGCGTTCTGTTTTGATTCTCTGGAAGAGGCCTTTCAGACAGCTACTCCATTGACTGAAATACTTGACAAGCTTAGAACACTTAAGCTAGCTAATTCTTTTGTTTCTGATGCCATTGTTCATTTGACTAAACTAACGGCTAAGAATTCTGGATTCGCCACCCAGGCGCGTAGGGCCCTATGGCTTAAATCTTGGTCAGCTGACGTGACTTCAAAGTCTAAATTACTTAACATTCCCTTCAAGGGGCAGACCCTATTCGGGCCTGGTTTGAAGGAAATTATTGCTGACATTACTGGAGGTAAGGGTCATACCCTTCCTCAGGACAGGGCCAAATCAAGGTCCAAATAGTCTAATTTTCGTGCCTTTCGAAACTTCAAGGCAGGTGCAGCATCAACTTCCTCTGCTACAAAACAAGAGGGAACTTTTGCGCATTCCAAGCCGGCCTTGAAATCTAACCAGGCCTGGAGCAAAGGCAAGCAGGCCAGAAAGCCTGCTGCTGCCTCTAAGACAGCATGAAGGAACGGCCCCCTATCCGGCAACGGATCTAGTAGGGGGCAGACTTTCTCTCTTCGCCCAGCCGTGGGCAAGAGATGTTCAGGATCCCTGGGCGTTGGAGATCATATCTCAGGGATATCTTCTGGACTTCAAAGCTTCCCCCCCACAAGGGAGATTTCACCTTTCGAGATTATCTGTAAACCAGATAAAGAAAGAGGCATTCTTACGCTGTGTGCAAGACCTCCTAATAATGGGAGTGATCCATCCAGTTCCACAGATGGAACAAGGACAGAGATTTTATTCAAATCTGTTTGTGGTTCCCAAAAAAGAGGGAACCTTCAGACCAATTTTGGATCTAAAGATCTTAAACAAATTCCTCAGAGTTCCATCATTCAAAATGGAAACTATTCGGACAATCCTACCTATGATCCAGGAGGGTCAGTACATGACCCCAGTGGATATGAAGGATGCTTACCTTCACATACCGATTCACAAAGATCATCATCGGTTCCTAAGGTTTGCCTTTCTAGACAGGCATTACCAGTTTGTGGCTCTTCCCTTCGGGTTAGCTACAGCCCGAAGAATTTTTACAAAGGTTCTGGGGTCTCTTCTGGCGGTCCTAAGACCACGGGGCATAGCAGTGGCCCCTTATCTAGACGACATCCTGATACAGGCGTCAAACTTCCAAATTGCCAAATCTCATACGGACATAGTGTTGGTATTTCTGAGGTCGCATGGGTGGAAAGTGAACGAGGGAAAGAGTTCTCTATCACCCCTCACAAGGGTTTCCTTCCTAGGAACTCTGATAGATTCTGTAGAAATGAAAATTTACCTGACGGAGTCCAGGTTATCAAAGCTTCTAAATTCCTGCCGTGTTCTTCACTACATTCCGCGCCCTTCGGTGGCTCAGTGCATGGAAGTGATCGGCTTAATGGTAGCGGCGATGGACATAGTGCCATTTGCGCGCCTACATCTCAGACCGCTGCAATTATGCATGCTCAGTCAGTGGAATGGGGATTACACAGATTTGTCCCCTCTGCTAAATCTGGATCAAGAGACCAGAGATTCTCTTCTCTGGTGGCTATCTCGGGTCCATCTGTCCAAAGGTATGACCTTTCGCAGGCCAGATTGGACAATTGTAACAACAGATGCCAGCCTTCTAGGTTGGGGCGCAGTCTGGAATTCCCTGAAGGCTCAGGGATCGTGGACTCAGGAGGAGAAACTCCTCCCAATAAATATTCTGGAGTTAAGACCAATATTCAATGCTCTTCTAGCTTGGCCTCAGTTAGCAACCCTGAGGTTCATCAGATTTCAGTCGGACAACATCACGACTGTGACTTACATCAACCATCAAGGGGGGGACCAGGAGCTCCCTAGCGATGTTAGAAGTCTCCAAGATAATTCGCTGGGCAGAGACTCACACTTGTCATCTATCAGCGATCCATATCCCAGGTGTAGAGAACTGGGAGGCAGATTTTCGAAGTCGTCAGACTTTTCATCCGGGGGAGTGGGAACTCCATCCGGAGGTGTTTGCTCAATTGGTTCATCGTTGGGGCACACCAGAATTGGATCTCATGGCGTCTCACCAGAACGCCAAGCTTCCTTGTTACGGATCCAGGTCCAGGGACCCAGAAGCGACGCTGATAGATGCTCTAGCAGCACCGTGGTTCTTCAACCTGGCTTATGTGTTTCCACCGTTTCCTCTGCTCCCTCGACTGATTGCCAAAATCAAACAGGAGAGAGCATCGGTTATCTTGATCGCGCCTGCGTGGCCACGCAGGACCTGGTATGCAGACCTGGTGGACATGTCACCCTTTCCACCTTGGCCTCTGCCTCTGAGACAAGACCTTCTACTACAAGGTCCTTTCAATCATCCAAATCTAATTTCTCTGAGACTGACTGCCTGGAGATTGAACGCTTGATTTTATCAAGGCGTGGCTTCTCCGAGTCAGTCATTGATACCTTAATACAGGCACGAAAGCCTGTAACCAGGAAAATCTACCATAAAATATGGCGCAAATATCTTCATTGGTGTGAATCCATGAATTACTCATGGAGTAAGGTTAGGATTCCTAGGATATTGTCCTTTCTCCAAGAGGGTTTGGATAAAGGATTATAAGCTAGTTCTTTAAAGGGACAGATTTCTGCTCTGTCTATCCTTTTGCACAAGCGTCTGGCAGAGGTTCCAGACGTCCAGGCATTTTGTCAGGCTTTGGTTAGAATTAAGCCTGTGTTTAAACCTGTTGCTCCTCCATGGAGCTTAAACTTGGTTCTTAAGGTTCTTCAAGGAGTTCCGTTTGAACCCCTTCATTCCATTGATATCAAACTTTTATCTTGGAAAGTTCTGTTTTTGATGGCTATTTCCTCGGCTCGTATTTTCCATACAGATAAAGTAGTTCTGCGTACAAAACCTGAGTTTTTACCTAAGGTAGTTTCCAACAAGAATATCAATCAAGAGATTGTTGTTCCATCATTGTGTCCTAATCCTTCTTCAAAGAAGGAACGTCTTTTACATAATTTGGATGTAGTCCGTGCTTTAAAGTTTTACTTACAAGCGACTAAAGATTTTCGTCAAACATCTTCCCTGTTTGTTGTTTACTCTGGACCGAGGAGAGGTCAAAAGGCTTCGGCAACCTCTCTTTCTTTTTGGCTTCGGAGCGTAATACGCTTAGCCTATGAGACTGCTGGACAGCAGCCCCCTGAAAGGATTACAGCTCATTCTACTAGAGCTGTGGCTTCCACCTGGGCCTTTAAAAATGAGGCTTCTGTTGAACAGATTTGCAAAGCGGCTACTTGGTCTTCGCTTCATACCTTTTCAAAATGTTACAAATTTGATACTTTTGCTTCTTCGGAGGCTATTTTTGGGAGAAAGGTTCTACAGGCAGTGGTCCCTTCCGTTTAAGTACCTGCCTTGTCCCTCCCTTCATCCGTGTACTTTAGCTTTGGTATTGGTATCCCACAAGTAATGGATGGTCTGTGGACTGGATACACTTAACAAGAGAAAACATAATTTATGCTTACCTGATAAATTTATTTCTCTTGTGGTGTATCCAGTCCACGGCCCGCCCTGTCCTTTTAAGGCAGGTCTAAATTTTAAACTACAGTCACCAGTGGACCCTATGGTTTCTCCTTTCTCGGCTAGTTTCGGTCGAATGACTGGATATGGCAGTTAGGGGAGGAGCTATATAGCAGCTCTGCTGTGGGTGATCCTCTTGCAACTTCCTGTTGGGAAGGAGAATATCCCACAAGTAATGGATGATCCGTGGACTGGATACACCACAAGAGAAATAAATTTTATCAGGTAAGCATAAATTATGTTATTTATTTACGACAACGAGAGACATACTGGATATGGAAGTTGAAAACTCTTAAACCACATGGTCTCAATGAAAATATTGATATGGCTGCATTTAATTGAGTTTTTTTAATTTTTTTTTTATTTATTATATTTTCATTTTACATAAGGTGTCATACAGTCTTTGTACATCATTTAAGTAGGACATTATATCCAAATCAACTGTTTCGATAATGATACATAACCAACGTAACTACTATTTCTTAACTAACTCAGTGTTCCATAAGTAATAAATATTGCTCATCAATGCTACATTACTCAGAATCATAAAAGACATTTTATCTTATCTTATATCTCCTGCTATACTAACTTACCCATTGTCGGTGTACCTCCGCTGCATTACTCCCGGTCCCCGAGCCAGAAGGAGAGGGGGAAACAGGCCAGTCCTCCATCCAGTTATTTCTTTACTTGTGTGAATCTTACTATTGTGCTGCATGTTGTGATGGTGGATGTATGCTTTCCCATAGGAATTTGGCATCTAAGAAAAATGGGAGCTTGCCCCTCTTTAAGAACCCATATTCCTCTAAACTTATGAGTTCAGTAGTTCTATCTAACCACATCTTTTTAGTTGGGGAAAGTGGTGTCTTCCAAGCTCTGGCAATTAAGGATCGGGCTCCATTCAGTCCTATTTGAATTATAAGGGATCTCAATTTGCATGTGATGTGAGTAGCGTCGTTTAGTAATGCTATTCTAGCTGTTAGTCGGAGCCCTTCTCCCACTAGTGTCTGAAAGTCTGTCTCCACCTCCCTCCACAGTCTTGCTATTATGGGACAATCCCACCACATGTGTAACAAACTTCCCTGTTCGCCACATCCTCTCCAGCACATACGTGAAGAGTCAGGGTATATGGTGCTCAGTCTAGTCGGGGTTAGATACCAGCGGGATAAAAGCTTGTAATTCATTTCAAGTATTTGTGGGGAAGAGAATGATTTTTTCGTTCTTTGAAATATGATGTGCCAAGCTTCCCTATCAATATCCATGTGGAGGTCGAGTTCCCATCTGGCCGTGAAACTGGGCAGTGTATTGTTTTGAGATTCTAGTAGAAGACAGCGAGACCGGGATAGAGAGCCCGGAATCGCTTCCTCCCTGTCACATAGTTTTTCAAAAGGGGTGAGTGGGCGAAGGAACTCCTGCCTATGGGGGGTTGTATGTAGGAAATGTTGAAGCTGTGCAAATTTGAGCCATTGTGCATACCGTCCGTCTGCTATAGTCTTCAATCTGTGTCTGTCCATTAATTTCCCATTCTCCAAGAATCTGTTTAGTGGGATTGTATACCCCCATTCTCTGCAACCCCTAAATCCACTATCTAAGCCCCCTGTCATTTCTGTGTTAAGAGCTATTGGGAACAATGGGGATCTAACAGAAGATATATGAGGATACAGGGTTTTTATTCTCTCCCATTCTTTAAAGAAATGTTTGTGTAAGTCTAGGAGTCCGCATTGTTTTGGTCTGAGGTCCGGGGGGACCCAACATAATGCCCTCACGAAAGGGACCTGTAGTATATGGGAGTCAATTGACACCCACGCTTTATGTGATGTTGATCCGTGCCAGTCTAGTACCCTCTGGAGAGTTACCGCGTGATAGTACTCCTCTAGTTTGGGCAGTCCTACTCCGCCTGAGATTGTGGACCTATATAAAGTATGTCTATTAACCCTGGGTCTGATCTTGCCCCAGACATAGTTGTTTATCTGTCCTTGTACCCGTGTTAAGAACCAGGTGGGAAGGTGTATTGGGAGGGCTTGCAGTAAATCTAAAATCTTGGGTAATGTTGTCATTTTAATGGAGTGTATCCTACCCCACCACGTAAGCGTTTTGGTTGCCCAAGTGTTAAGGTCTCTAGATATAGAGTTAAGTAAGGACTCGTAATTTTTCTTAAAGAGAGTGAGGGGGTTAGTGGTGAGATGTATACCCAAATATTTGACTGACTCTAACTGTAAACGTAAGGGGCATATTCGTGAAAGTTTACGAAAGGCTGGTGGGCTGAGTGAAATGTTTAGTACCTCTGACTTGGTTTGATTTACTAAAAAATGTGAGTAAGTGCCAAATCTTTTAATCTCACTAAGTATTACTGGTATAGTGCTACTAGGAGAAGTTACTGAAAAAAGGACATCGTCCGCATACATTGCGATTTTAAATTCATTAGGTCCTATTGTGATACCTTTTATTTCTCTGTTTTTGCGTATGTGGGCTGCAAATACTTCCATTGTTAATATAAACAGGATAGGCGAAAGAGGGCACCCTTGCCGTGTGCCGTTTCGAATGGGGAATGGGTCTGAGAGCATGCTATTCACTCTAACTCTGGCGCTGGGGTATGTATAAAGACTACCAACTCTCTGTCAACTTGGGTCCGAAACCAAATATCTCTAGTGTTTTTTTGAGAAAAAGCCAATTTGTTCTATCGAACGCTTTTTCAGCATCCGTTGTCATTATCACCGCTGGTATATCATGAGCTTTCGCATATGAAGATAGCAATAAAGCCCGTATTGTATTGGCTCGTGCTTCACGACGAGGCTTGAAGCCTACCTGGTCGGTATGTATTATGTCGTTCAACACCGTGTTTATGCGGTTTGCTATAATTTTACTAAATATCTTTATGTCCGAGTTAAGTAGAGAAATGGGCCTGTAACTACCTGGTAATTCCTGTGGCTTATCTGGTTTTAATATAACCGCTATGTGTGCCAATAGCATGTCTGGCGAGAATTTTAAGTCACCGTCTATTGCCTGGAACATTGTCAAGAGGTGGGGGGCTAGGAGAAGCTTAAAAGTTTTATAATACGAATTGGTGAACCCGTCAGGGCCTGGGCTTTTCCCCCCTGGGAGATGGGAGATAACAGTCAGGACCTCTTTTAGAGTTATTGGCATATCTAAGTCTCTTTTTTGTGTTTCTGTCAAGGGGTTAAGGCCAGCAGCCTGAATATATTCTTCCATTCCCTCCATGTGTTTCTGGGTGTCTAATTGTTCTAAGTTGTATAGTCTCTAGCGTAAAATTTTTTAAAGCATTCTGCTATGTCTCTACTGTCATGGGTCTCTGTCCCGTCCTGTTTTTGTATTTTGTATACATGCGTTTGGCCTGTCTTAGTCCTCAAAGGTTTTGCTAGCATTGAGCCTGTTCTATTTCCCTCAAAAAAGAATGTTTTCCTTAGTTTTAGTGCCAACCTCTGAGCCTCCTTCGTGAGTATATTGTTGAGATCCTTCCTAGTGTTAGTTATTAGTGATAGGAGGTTTGAATCTGTTGGTCGTTGTTTATGTTCTATTTCTAAATCCTGTAACTTAGAGACCAGTGAGTTTTTTGCCAAATTATGTACTTTTTTAAGGTAAGCTCTATGTTTAATGCATTCCCCACGAATTACCGCCTTGTGTGCTTCCCAGATGTTAAGTGGTGATACCTCTGTATTAGTGTTAAACTGGAAATACTCAGTGATAGATGTAGTTAGGGATTGGCACGTTGGGGGGTGACGTAAAAGGTATTCGTCTAATCTCCAAATATAAGGACTAACCGGAGCTTCAGGCCAATTTAGATAGATAGAGACTGCTGAGTGATCAGCCCACGTGGTTGGTTGGATGTCGGAGTCATCAACGAGGGATAGATTTGACTGGTCTATAAAGAGGTAGTCTAGCCGTGAGTAGGAAGCCCAGGGGTGGGAGTAAAATGTATAGTTCTGTTGTTGGGGGTGTTGTATCCTCCAAATGTCTATTAACCCTAATTGTCGAAAGCTATGATATACTGAGTCTGGGGGTCTATGAGCTGTATTTGTGTTGTGGGATGTCGTGTCTAGCAGAGGGTCCATAGTCACGTTGAGATCTCCCCCTAGAATCAATAGGCCTTTCTTATTTTCTAGGACTAATGAGAGCAGTCTCTTAAAAAAGGGTGTCCTGTTAGCGTTTGGTGCATATACGTTGACTAACGTCACGGGTCTGTTATGTATTAAACCAGTCACTATGAGTATTCTACCTTCCTTATCCCCCACTTTACTTATCAGCTGGAAGGGTGTATTGCGGTTTATCAAGATACCCACCCCGTTTTTTTTCTTCTCATTGGAATTAAAGTACCCCGTGGGAAACTTTCGGGAATGGAATTTGGGTTCTGAGCTTTTTGCAAAATGGGTTTCCTGTATAAATATGACCGAGCTATCTTGCCTCGCAAACCAGTTTAGCGCTATAGATCTTTTTGAGGGGGAATTTAGTCCTTTAGTGTTCTGTGATAATATGCAGATTTTTCTATGCATTGTGTCTCACTAAAAAATAAGTGTGTAGTCTTACCTTGCAGAATGTTACCGTCCCCTGGAGGTGTCTGGCTCTCCCCCCAGCCCAGAGGACCACGAGAAATCCCGGGTAGTTGCGAGAGATAACCTTTGTATCATAGCAATGTTTCTGTAATTGAATCAAAAGGAACACTTTAATACCTAATAACTTTTTAACAACAAACTTAACAATAATAATTTCTAACTTATCATAGAGTCTCATACTAGTACAAATGGGAGGAAACAGCAGTCTTAAAGCTGCTGCCGCTCCTGCCTTTTAAATAAAAATTGCATGTGAGTCCAATGCTTGAATGTTTATATCTGGGTTCTTGACTATTCACTTATGGTAGAAGTGGGGGAAAAGGGGGGGGAAGGGAAACATTTATAAAACGGTTATGGATATTAAGTGGCCCAATTCTACCTCATGGGCCTCACAAATTACAAAACCTGTAAATATTATTATTTATATCTTCATGGTGGGACTGTGTCTTTAGAGTCTTTATGTGCATGCTTCAGCGTCGTCGATTTGTTTTTCCGCTGGACCGTTGTCCATTTCTGCCTCTGCGTTCTCGATGGTGGGTGTTGTGCTGGATCTTCTGTCTGCCTTTCGTTACCCTCTTCAGGTATTTTTGGTTGTGTAATATTTAGTTTCGTACAGAAAGAGTCCAAATCTTCCAGATCTCTGTAAATGGCTTCTTTGTTGTCCTTTAGTGCTCTCAGGGAGAAGGGGAATCCCCACCTATATGGTATCCCTAGTTCTCTTAGATGTGTTGTTAAGAATCCCACTTCTCTGCGTTTTGATAGAGTAATAGGGCTTAAATCTGCATATATTTGAAGGGCAGTGTCTAGATAGCGGACAGGTGACTTTTTTTCTTGCTGCTGCTAAGATGTTCTCCTTGTCTTGAAAATAATGGCATTTTAAGATGACATCTCTAGGTGGTGCAGAGGGCTGTGGTTTCGGCCTCAACGCCCTATGGGCTCTGTCTAGTAGTATGTCTTTGTCTGGGTCTGTGTCAAGCAGGAAGCGAAATAAGTTCTGCAGGTATTGTGGTAGTGCAGTGGGCAGGGTGGTTTCCGGGATTCCCCTGATTCTTAAATTCTGTCTGCAGCCCCTGTTGTCCAGATCTTCAATCTGGCTCTGCAAATGTGTAATCTCTGTGGCCTGGTGTTGAAGCTGCATTGTTGCGAGATTTGTGCTTTCCGACACTTCTTCAGCGTATTCTTCAAGCTGTACTACTCTATTCCCCAACTCAGTGATGTCCTTTTTCACTTCCGCCAGACCATCCCGTATTATTTGGCTGACTTGTTGCATAAAGGTTGTAAAATCCTCTTTGGAGGGTAGTGCACTCAGGTCTGCTCTAGTAAGGGGAGATTCATCTTCAGGAGAGATGTCATCTGCACTACCCTCGTCTGTCTCAGAGATGGGAGAGGCCGGTGAAGCTGCACTAGGTGTAACTACCGTCTTAAAGAAAGAGTTCATCTTAGAGCCCGCAGAGCTTGCTGGTTTTTGAGGCTTATCCATTTTTTGTTGTCTTCTAGACGCCATGTTTGTGTGGTTGCTCAGTATGGCACAGATATCAGGTGGTAGGATGCGTTATGAGGTGCAACTGTTTAGATAAATTATACCTCTTTGTCCTAGAAAGTTCACTTCATAAATAAAGGTACTCCCTGTAGCTATAATTATTATGTTTGCATGCACTTTTCTTTCCTCTTTATTGGTTGAGTATTGTGAGTATCTCAGTATTCTGTCTAGGATTGGTGTGACTGCTATCGACTGCTAGCTTGTTTGAGTGGTATGAATGTGATAGTCTCTGAATAGCAGCCCACTGTTTAGTTTCTTAATGTTCTCGATGAAGACTGTGATCCAAGAGATGGTGTGCTGTTAGGGTTATTCCCCAGTGCACTGAGTTTGCATGCCCCACGTTCTGTAATGTGTGATTGCTGGGGTTGTCTTTTATTCAGTTTAAAACATTACTTTCTTCTGTGTAACTGCAGAGTTGTGTTTGAGGCCTGACATCATTTAACCAGATTTGACGTGACCGCTGTCCCCTGTTAACTTGTCTGTACCATATAAGTATGTAAGTCTCTATGTTGCAGTTCGCATCTCAGGCCTCTTATGTTCCCGGGGAAAAACTATGAACTAAACAATGATTTGCAGAAAAAAGTTCTCACCTCCGGCTCTCTCTATTCATGTCACTTTTGTGTCAGGCGCCATAACGGCTGATCTATCTGGTTACTTAGAGTGGCGGGCCACCACCTTTCTCTCTCCTTACCCTTCAAGGCTGTGCGTTAGTGAAATCTCTTTGTTCTCGGCACCGGTGTGTTGCCCCATCTGTCACTGAAGTTCCGGGAAGGTCGGAGCTATACCCCTCTCTTCTCCTCTGCACTGTTAAGCTCCGGCGATAATGGCGATTCGCGCCACTGACAAGATTTCACAGGGCCTGAGTTTCAGCAGTTCAGGGATTAATATCTTTGCCCCCGGTGGGTTGTTAGATTCTCACATGACGGGGTTTTGTCCCCCAGAGGTTCAACTTTCACTTGCCCAGTTGTAAACTTAGAAGTCCTCTCCTGGACTGTCGGTAAATGTTGCGGCAGGAGTCAGCTACTCGGAGCACTATATTTTTGCGGCCATGCTGGTCCGTGGCCGGCTCCGCCCCCCCGAGTTTTTTTTTATACCCCTATATGTAGGTTTTTTTATACCCCTATATGTGTGTTTTTATATTTATCCCAATCAGATATGTAAAGGTTCATGAAACAACAGTTTACCTCTGAGCCGGTTATAATCATTAGAATTATTATGACATTGTAATCAGTGCCCACTTACTTTGGGTACATCTTGGCAATTGTTAATAATTTGAAATAGTTTGACATTTCCATTTATTCTATTATAATAATTCTTCATCTTATAGTGAGCACTCTTTAAGTGGATAGCTATTATCCTGATTGGGAGCTCATCGTTTTGAGCATATGACTCACCATTTCTTTACAAAATCTGTGAGGTTAGTTATATATTGCAGTAGTCTTAAGTGGCTATAATACTCTAAATTATATTTACAAGATTATTGAAAAATATATATTTTTTTTAGGATGTTATTGTATTAGTACATCAATTTATTATAATCTTGAATTGATTGTTTTTTTAGGATTTAAAATGGTCAATTTCGTAGTCCGCATACATATGGCGGACTGTAAGATATAGTAGTCCCATTATATGATCCTAATATATCAATTTAATTTACCGCAATATATGTTCCTATTAATATAGTTATGTATTTATAATCCTGACTTATGAGTTATAACATGGTTTATCCCCTGTTGGTTAGTATCTTGTTTACTATTGAGTAGTGGCTAGCGCAAATACGAAGAATTAAGAAAGAAAGAAAGTAATCTCTATATAATCATTGGTCCACATACGGACTTGTATCTTGCTGGTAACACGTATTTTAGCGATCAGCTGTCATTGTAGCGGCTGTCAGTAAGATTTACCAGCTGTTGGGGGGGATAGGGAACACACCCACATTCAGCAATCCTATCCCCATCAAGCCGGCTCATTGCAGGGATTCTATTGGTTCATATTCCTAGTGTGCATGCGCACTAATCGGCCAGAGACGCAGAATTTGTTTTATAAGTTGTGATGGCATTTGAACACTATACACCTGATGAAATGGTTATCTAACCGGGAAACGAGTTGTGTATTTGGTTTTTAATAAACTTTTACTGTGTTTTTTAAAACCATTTGTCATCACGAAGTTTTTACTACACGATCTTTTCCACTGCAAGTCTGCTGGATATATGTAAGCGGATGTATTCAGAGCAGCTGCTGATCAAGACACTAAGATCGTGACTGATATATATGAGACGGAGACGCTGGAATCTGCATGTCGATCTGCAGTTCGTGAAGATAGCTCGCTGGGCAGCTATTAATAGTCCAGCCTGTACCTGTGGCACTTCTCAAGTGCTCTATATCTAGTAAGTGATATTCATTGTTTGCGTGGGTAGACTTTACCACGGATTTCACACTATTGTGGCACCTTCTTTTATTGTCTTCTAGTATTCACTCATCATTCTGGTGGCCTATCAGTTTCGGGAGAAGTCTAGCAGCCGCATATCACGTAACCTGTGGATACACAGCCTAATGAGACCCTGGAAAACATTGGGTTCGATTTGAACATTACTATATGACTTTATTTAGCATTTAGGATTTGCTCCTCTATTTCATCAGACACTTTTGTGTCTATATTGGCATCATTGCGGTACATTTGTTTGTCACATAATAATTATATGCCTCTTTCTGAATAGTTTGTGTGCACACACAGTGCAACATATATATACATATTGTAATATTTTGTTTGTATGTGAATGGTACTTTTTTACTAGGTAATTTCCAGATTTATCTGACACACGTATTTCTGACACAGACATATTTTTCTGGCACATGTATACTGACATGGAATGATATTTTAATTATATTATTTATGGACAGCCTGTAATATATATTATATATAGTTTGTACCCCATTTTATCTTATATTGTGGTTTTTTGTTGATGACTTTTGGTCCTCACCGCTCTCAGGCGCCTTCAATATTTTTCACTTTTTTTTTTCTTCTTTATAGTAGTGTCTATTACTTGTAGTTATATGAACATGGTGTACATTGTCCCTTTAATATGTATAGCTTAGGTGAAGAGATTTAGTAAAGCTGAAGATGAATGCATATTTTCACAAAAAATAGTAGTAGGATTCATTTTTGGAAGCACTCCTTTATAGAATTGGACTCTCTCTTCACAAGTACAAGATATACCCAATTTAGCATAGAGGTCCTTAAAGTAGACTTGAAAGACCACAATAAGGCAAAAATAATATAGAAATAGTGGGGAATAGAAATGCTAAAACGTACCTTAAACAACTGGAAGCCTAATATAACATCCTATTTTAGAGGGTGATTTTTTTATCTCTTGTGGTTAAATTCGTTTTGATACATACTGAAATATGAACTTAAAGGGACACTGAACCCAATTTTTTTCTTTCATGATTTAGATAGAGCATGACATTTTAAGCAACTTTCTAATTTACTCCTATTATCAAATTTTCTTCATTCTCTTGGCCTATTTATTTGAAATGCAAGAATGTAAGTTTAGATGCCGGCCCATTTTTGGTGAACATCCTGGGTTGTCCTTTCTGATTGGTGGATAAATTCATCCACCAATAAAAAAATGCTGTCCAGAGTTCTGAACAAAAAAAAAAGCTTAGATGCCTTAGATAGCAAGCGAACAAAGTAAAATTGATAATAGGAGTAAATTGGAAAGTTGATTAAAATTACATGCTTTATCTGAATCACAAAAGAAAAAAAATTGGGTTCAGTTTCCCTTTTAAAGGATTTTTAAACTCAAAATTTACACCAAAATGTCCATTATTGAAAGTATAATACAATTGCAATACATACTCATTTATTTTGCAGCCTTTTTCTGTAAAATACACATGAAAATTGTGCTTGTTAATATATACTTTTCTGTGAGCTAATGTTTGCTCCCCACACCTTGTCTTTCTAGTCATTTCAGTTTTGCATCAACAATCATGCTAGGAAAAGCATTTTTGCAATAGTAGTGGGTACACCAGGTAATTTAGATGTGACTGTTATTGTTTATATATAAATATACAATTTATATTTAGCCATTAAATTGAAAGCAGAATATTTGTCTGTTTTGTTTAAATACTGAATCCGGTCCCAACCACCTCAGGAAAATTTATTGAAAACATAAAAACATAAGAAATATAAAAAATATATTTAATAGACAAAATAAAGCTGCATTATTTTATTACAAACTTCTTTTCAGATATGAAGTTACATTATCATGTATTTTATAATTTGTGTATAATGTCCCTTTAAGTTTTAGTAAAATGCAGACATCCCAACCTGCAAAAACTAATTTCAGGGAGGTGACTTCACCCGCTACTACGACACCGTCCCCCCCTCCTTCCCTCCCAGTTATATATTGGACACCCACATACAATAAACCTATTTTTCAGTGATCGTACGCTTGTTGAATGCTTAAATATTTTAGAATACAAAGTTTAATTACGTGCAGTAAATAAGGTAGTATTTGTGTTTTATTTTATTAAAATCAGTGGGGGCTTTTTGGTTACTGATGCATGCTTTAAAGGTTCTATAACGTCCCAGCAACTAAAGGCATTCCTTAAAGAAACACTTTTCCGTATTTGTGCCACATTGGATCATGGTACTTGGAGTTTCAGGGAGATTGCATTCCATTTGCTGGCATCAGGAGACTCCCTGAACTTCAGGGAGAGTTGGGATGTCTGAAAATGTATACAAGTTAGTTGTTTTTTTTTTAATTTAGATTTTTTTTAATTTTGAGGAATTGCTTCCTCTCTTCTCCTTTACAAATATCAACCTGTTTTCCTACTTGAAATAAGCGAGTAATAAGAAAGATTAATTTAAAGTAATCCCTGTAATACATACATTTCTACAAAGCTTTTATAACTATTTCATACAGAGAAGTAAAGTGAGACAAATTAAAATAATTTCAACTGAAATAACTAATTTTCTTGGTGACATCTATTGAAGGATTTTCTGAGGAAATGTTTCTCGACATGCTGTTTTTCTCTGGACCGGTTAAATACACTTTAAAACTAGGCTGTATGGTGGTATTTATTAATTAACTCATACTTTTATAGAAAAAGCATTTTATGAGAATATGTTTCTAAATTGTTTTGTGTTTTTGATTCTTCAATCAGGCACCATCTTGAAGCAGCTGGTCACACAATTGTTCTCAAAGATGCCACTGCCATAGAAAGCTCAAGCGAAGTTTCAAAGCTGATCTTTAAAGAGAATATTGAAGGAGCCCTGGTGATACATTTATATAAAGCAGGACGATTTATTTTGGGTAACATTTATTTTGCTTTTGAGCTTTATGTGTATGTTAAAACAAATGCCATGAACATACATAACCATGACATGGCTAGAGATGCGCTGTCAACCCTATAACTCTTAATATGTTAAATTGATAGCAATAGGCATTATAAGATCCTGTAGGAATAAAGACTGTCCATTCTTCTACATTTTTTAAATCACAACCTATATTATGAACTTACCACTATAAACCAAGTATTTCTCTAAACCATGTTTCCTCAATTCCAATCCTCAGAAAATCTTAAAGGGACAATATAGTCAAAATTAATTTTTTTTTATTTAAATAGGGCATGCAATTTTTTACATTTTGCTTTTATTATCAAATTGTCTTTGTTCTCTTGGTATTCTTTTTTTGAACGCTAAACCTAGGTAGGCTCATATGCTAATTTCTAAACCCTTGATGGCCGCCTCTTAGCTCAGTGCATTTACATGGTTTTCCACAGCTAGACAGTGCTGGTTCATGTGTGACATATAGATAACATTGTGCTCAATCCCATGGAGTTACTTATGAGAGGACACTGAATAGCTAAAATGCAAGTCTGTTAAAATAACTGAAATAAGGGGGCAGTCTGCAGAGGCTTAAACGCAAGGTTATCACAGAGGTAAAAAGTATATTAATATAAGTGTGTTGCTTTTGCAAAACTATGGAATGGGTAATGAAGGGATTATCTATCTTTTTAAACAATAAACATTCTGTAATAGGCTTTCTCTTTAAGGGGACAATGAACACTCAATACAGTTCATGTACCTACCTCTAATTACGGCTGCTGATATTTTAGAACCTAGGTTTCACTGTGGGTATCTGAAAGAAAGTTGCAGTACTTGTGCAAACACGTCAGCACAGGATTGAAAGCTAGATTTCAACATGGCTTCACCCATGACTAGATGGAGGTGGGGAAAACCTAAGTACTATGCTTATAAAATGTATTTAGCCTGATATTAAAGATTTCCCTTCTCTTGTCTGTTCTTAATCCAGTTGTAACAATCTCAACTGCACTCAATCAGGGAATAATTTAATTGCGGGCCTGTTGGGGTTCCTTGAAGACTAGAATTAAAGAATACTGTCACACGTTTCCTTCTATTTACCACATTTACTATACTAGATTAGTAATGCTCAAACTTTTTTTTAGGTAATGAAGGTCACTAATGACTTTTTCTCCTACATTGGTGTATCCGGTCCACGGCTTCATCCTTACTTGTGGGATATTCTCAATCTCTACAGGAAGTGGCAAAGAGGGCACACAGCAGAGCTGTCCATATAGCTCCCCTCAGGCTCCGCCCCCCAGTCATTCTCTTTGCCGCTCTAACTAGTAGCATCTCCACGGGGGTGGTAAAGAGTATGTTGTGTTAGTTGTAGTTTTTTATTTCTTCTATCAAGAGTTTGTTATTTTAAAATAGTGCCGGCTTGTACTATTTACTCTGAAGCAGAAAGTGATGAAGATTTCTGCTGAGAGGAATATGATTTTAGCACCAGTAACTAAAATCCATTGCTGTTCCCACGCAGGACTGTTGAATACCAGAGAACTTCAGTTGGGGGGAACAGTTTGCAGGCTTAACTGCTTCAGGTATGATCAGTCATTTTTCTAACAAGACCAAGTAATGCTAGAAGACTGTCAGAAATCCCCTCAGGGATAGGTAAGCCATTTTTCTCAGACTCTGTATAAAATGATGGCTTATATTAAGGGCTCTATGCTGGTTGACACTATTGTGGGCTTAATCGATTGCTTTTTAGCATGTTTCAGTATGAATAAGGTGTTTTTTGAGACTTTTGAAACACTTATGGGGTTTAATATTGCGCCTGGCACTTAATTGGACACCTAATCTAGTCTGAAAGGCCCCTCCACTCTGGAATGAAGAGGGAGGAGGCCTCATTTTCGCGCCTCAATTGCGCAGTTGTTTTGACTAGACAGTTCATGCAGCTTCACGTGGGGAGTCCAGAGACATCAGAAAGCACTTCAGAGAGCTTATTTCCTACTTAAATAATCCCTAAGGAAGGTAAAAGCCACAGTAGAGGCTGTGGCATTGTACTGTAGTGTTTTTAACTGGTTAACTGCTGTTATTAGCTCCGGTTTGGGCATTAAGGGGTTAATTGGTCTGAAAATTTGTGTGCAATCTTTTCAAAGCATTAAGACACTGTGGTTTTCATTAAAATATTTCATTAAAATCGGATGTTTATTTGATGTTTTTTTGATGTTTTTTTGATGTTTCAGTAATAAAGTGCACTTTTATTATTTAAAGACACAGTAACGTGTTTGTCAAAAATAATTTTTATTGCATTGAAGTTCTGTCTAAGTCTGTTAAACATGTCTGACCCTTCAGATAGCCTATGTTCTGTATGTTTAAAGGTCAAGGTGGTTCCCCCATTAAATTTATGTGTGAAGTGTGCCATAGCGTCCAAACAGCTTAAGGACCGTACAATCACGCTTAAAGATGTAGCCCAAGATGATTCTTTAGCTGAAGGTAGTGAGGATAGCCCGCTATCCCCTCCTTCTGTGTCAACACCAGCTATGCCCGCGCAAGCGATGCCCAGTACATCTAGCGCACCAATTGCTATTACTATGCAACAGTTAGCAGCAGTAATGGATAATTCTCTCGCAGCATTTTTATCCAAACTGCCAGCTTTTCCAAGGAAGCGTGATTGCTCAGTTTTAAATACAGAGAATGAGCAAGCTGACGCAGAGGATAATTTATCTTTAGTGCCCTCACATCAATCTGACTTGGAAAAGTTTCTCAGCAGGCAGAGCCTGATACCATAGCATTTAAATTTAAGCTAGAACACCTCCGCGCCCTACTTAAGGAGGTCCTAGCTACACTTGATGATTGTGACCCTTTGGTGGTCCCAGAAAAATTGTGTAAAATGGACAGATTCTTAGAGGTTCCAGTACACACTGATGCGTTTCCGATACCTAAGAGGGTGGTGGATATCGTGACTAAGGAGTGGGAGAAGCCAGGTGTACCTTTTTGTTCCCCCTCCTTTATTTAAGAAAATGTTCCCAATTGTTGACCCCAGAAGGGACGCGTGGCAGACGGTCCCTAAGGTAGAGGGGGCAGTTTCAACGCTAGCTAAGCGCACGACTATACCAATAGAAGACAGTTGCGCTTTCAAAGACCCTATGGATAAAAAATTAGAAGGTTTACTTAAGAAAATTTTTGTTAAACAGGGTTTTCTTCTTCAACCAATTTCTTGCATTATTCCTGTAACCACTGCAGCGGCTTTTTGGTTTGAGGAACTAGAAAACTCGCTCCATAAGGAGACTTCATATGATGAAGTCATGGACAGAATTCACGCCCTGAAGTTCGCTAATTCTTTCATTACAGATGCCGCCTTGCAGTTAGCTAAATTAGCGGCGAAAAATTCTGGTTTCGCAATCGTGGCGCGTAGAGCGCTTTGGCTAAAATCTTGGTCGGCGGATGTGTCGTCCGAAACAAAATTGCTTAATATTCCTTTCAAGGGTAAGACCCTATTCGGGCCAAAGTTGAAAGAAATGATTTCAGATATCACTGGGGGAAAGGGCCATGCCCTTCCACAGGATAGACCTTTCAAAGCTAAAAATAAGTCTAATTTTCGTTCCTTTCGCAATTTCAGGAACGGACCTGCTTCTACCTCTACAGCCACTAGGCAAGAGGGTAACGCATCCCAGCCCAAACCAGCATGGAAACCATTGCAAGGCTGGAACAAGGGTAAACAGGCCAAGAAGCCTGCTGCTGCTACCAAGACAGCATGAAGGGGTAGCCCCCGATCCGGGACCGGATCTAGTAGGGGGCAGACTTTCTCTCTTTGCTCAGGCTTGGGCATTAGATGTTCCGGACCCCTGGGCACTAGAAATTGTCTCTCAGGGGTATCTTCTAGAGTTCAAGGACTTTCCTCCAAAGGGAAGGTTTCACATGTCTCGCTTATCTTTAGACCAGATAAAGAGACAGGCATTCTTACATTGCGTAGAAGACCTTTTAAAATTGGGAGTGATACACCCAGTTCCAACAGCAGAACAAGGACTGAGTTTTTACTCAAACCTGTTTGTAGTTCCCAAAAAGGAAGGATCTTAAAGGCCAATTCTGGATTTAAAAATCCTAAACAAATTCCTCAGGGTTCCATCATTCAAAATGGAAACCATTCGACAATTTTACCAATGATCCAAGAGGGTAAATATATGACTACCGTGGACTTAAAGGATTCGTACCTGCATATTCCTATCCACAAAGATCACCATCAGTTCCTAAGGTTCGCCTTGCTGGACAAGCATTACCAGTTCGTGGCTCTTCCCTTCGGATTGTCCACTGCTCCCAGAATTTTCACAAAGGTGTTAGGGTCCCTTCTAGCGGTGCTAAGGCCAAGGGGCATTGCAGTAGCACCTTACCTAGACGACATCTTAATACAAGCGTCGTCCTTTCACAAAGCAAAGGCTCATACGGACATTGTTTTAGCCTTTCTAAGGTCTCACAGGTGGAAGGTGAACATAGAAAAGAGTTCTCTGTCCCCGTTCACAAGGGTTCCCTTCCTGGGAACAATAATAGACTCGGTAGAAATGAAAATCTTTCTGACGGAGGTCAGGAAGTTAAAACTTTTGAACACTTGTCGAGTTCTTCAATCCATTCCTCAACCCTCCATAGCTCAGTGCATGGAGGTAATAGGACTAATGGTTGCGGCAATGGACGTGGTTCCCTTTGCTCGAATTCATTTAAGACCACTGCAACTGTGCATGCTCAAACAGTGGAATGGGGATTATGCAGATTTGTCTCCCCAGATACAAATGGATCAGAAAACCAGAGACTCACTCCTCTGGTGGTTGTCTCAGGATCACCTGTGTTACAGAAGCATTAGTTATTTTGTTGTGAAGAAACTTATTTCCCAGCAGCAATGCCTGAACCAGCCAAGCCAGCGCCTAAGAAGGGCTCCAAGAAAACTGTAACAAGTATCATTTCATAAAGGGTTAACTCTGTTCAGTTTTGAGAAAACTATTTTCTGAGGCAGGTTTCCTAGCATATTGTGTACTGTAATTAAGTTTGTGATAAGCATTCACTGCTAGGTGATAAGAAGGACTCAATTGTTTTCTTGTGTGTACTTGTTATCTGCGGTGGCCTGTCCAAGGGCTTTGTCTAAATGTGTGATGGGGGATTTTATGCTTCCCCCCCTGGGAGTGCCCTGTGTGCATGTAACCTAAATAAAAAGCAGGCTGGGCATCCCAGTCCTCAGTTCTTGGTTGTCCCTCAATCGCAGCGTTGACTCGTTTTTGTGGGCAGAAGGGTATCCTAGCTGTACTACAGCTAAGGGGGATTATTCTACATTTGCGAGACTCATATAGAATACTATGGAAAGCAGTTTCTCCCCTCTTCAGCAATAGGAATCCAGGCTACTAAGCGGTCCATCTCTCAGCGAGACTAAGGGTAACCGTAACAACCTGTCTCAGGGAATGAGTTTCCGCAGACCGGAGTGGATCATTGTCACGACCGACGCCAGCCTCTTAGGCTGGGGTGCGGTCTGGGAGTCCCTGAAAGCTCAGGGTCTTTGGTCTCGGGAAGAATCTCTTCTCCCGATAAACATTTTGGAATTGAGAGCGATATTCAATGCGCTCCAGGCATGGCCTCAACTAGCGGAGGCCAAATTCATCAGATTTAAGTCGGACAACATGACGACTGTAGCGTACATCAATCATCAGGGAGGAACAAAGAGTTCCCTGGCGATGAGGGAGGTATCCAAGATCATCAAATGGGCAGAGGATCACTCCTGCCATCTATCAGCAATTCACATCCCAGGAGTGGACAACTGGGAAGCGGATTATCTGAGTTGTCAGACTTTCCATCCGGGGGAGTGGGAACTTCACCCGGAGGTTTTTGCCCAGTTAACTCAACTATGGGGCCATCCAGATCTGGATCTGATGGCGTAACGTCAGAACTCCAAAGTTCCACGTTACGTGCCAGGTCCAGGGATCCCAAGGCGACATTGGTAGATGCCTTAGTGGCGCCTTGGTCGTTCAAACTAGCTTATGTCTTTCCACCGTTTCCTCTTCTCCCCCGGCTAGTAGCCAGGATCAAACAGGAGAAGGCTTCGGTAATTCTAATAGCTCCTGCGTGGCCACGCAGGACTTGGTATGCAGACCTGGTGAATATGTCATCGGTTCCACCATGGAAGCTACCTTTTGAGGCAGGACCTTCTAATCCAAGGTCCATTCGAACATCCAAATCTAGTTTCTCTGCAACTGACTGCTTGGAGATTGAACGCTTGATTCTAGCTAAGCGTGGGTTTTCGGAATCAGTTATAGATACTCTGATCCAGGCTAGAAAGCCTGTCACCAGGAAAATTTACCATAAGATATGGCAGAAATATCTTTGCTGGTGCGAATCCAAGGGTTACTCATGGAGTAAGATTAGGATTCCAAGGATACTATCTTTTCTCCAAGAAGGATTGGAGAAAGGTCTGTCAGCTAGTTCCTTAAAAGGACAGATATCTGCTCTGTCTGTTTTGTTGCAAAAGCGTCTGGCAGCCGTGCCAGATGTTCAGGCGTTTGTACAGGCTTTAGTCAGAATCAAGCCTGTCTACAGACCTGTGGCTCCTCCATGGAGTCTAAATTTAGTTCTTTCAGTTCTTCAAGGGGTTCCGTTTGAACCTCTACATTCCATAGATATTAAGTTACTATCTTGGAAAGTTTTGTTTTTGGTAGCTATTTCTTCTGCTAGAAGAGTTTCTGAATTGTCTGCTTTGCAGTGTAATTCACCCTATCTGGTGTTTCATACAGATAAGGTCGTTTTACGTACCAAGCCTGGTTTTCTTCCAAAAGTGGTTTCCAATAAGAATATTAACCAGGAAATAGTTGTTCCTTCTCTGTGTCCTAATCCAGTTTCTAACAAGGAACGTCTGTTATACAATCTTGATGTGGTTCGTGCTTTGAAGTTTTATCTAAAAGCAACTAAAGACTTCAGACAAACATCGTCCTTGTTTGTCGTCTATTCTGGCAAGAGGAGAGGTCAAAAGGCGACTGCGACCTCTCTGTCTTTCTGGCTGAAAAGCATCATCCGGTTGGCTTATGAGACTGCTGGAAGGCAGCCTCCTGAACGAATTACAGCTCTACTAGAGCTGTGGCTTCCACATGGGCTTTCAAGAATGAGGCTTCTGTTGAACAGATCTGTAAGGCAGCGACTTGGTCTTCACTGCATACATACAAATTTTACAAATTCGATACTTTTGCTTCTTCGGAGGCTCTTTTTGGGAGAAAGGTTTTACAAGCAGTGGTGCCTTCCGTTTAGGTTACCTGACTTGTTCCCTCCCTTCATCCGTGTCCTAAAGCTTTGGTATTGGTTCCCACAAGTAAGGATGAAGCCGTGGACCGGATACACCAATGTAGGAGAAAACAGAATTTATGTTTACCTGATAAATTTCTTTCTCCTACGGTGTATCCGGTCCACGGCCCACCCTGGCATTTAGTCAGGTTTAAATTTATTTTTGTAAACTACAGTCACCACTGCACCCTATGGTTCTCCTTTTTCTCCTAACCGTCGGTCGAATGACTGGGGGGGCGGAGCCTGAGGGGAGCTATATGGACAGCTCTGCTGTGTGCTCTCTTTGCCACTTCCTGTAGGGATTGAGAATATCCCACAAGTAAGGATGAAGCCGTGGACCGGATACACCGTAGGAGAAAGAAATTTATCAGGTAAACATAAATTCTGTTTTTTTTTTAGGTGAAATGGTGGTCACTAATGACTTAAATTACTTTAATATTTACTAATGGTGGGATTAGAGGTATATCTTGTTATAATATTCTCACTATTAATAATAATAATAATAATGATAATAATAATAATAATATATTATATGTATATATTGCCTTAGAGTATTATATTTTGTTACATGTTTAAACTTTCTTAGTAATTTAGATTTTAGGAAGGGTTCATATGTAAATAAAGTACTGCATCTATTTCAAACTTTAAAAAAGCTTTTCTTCCTAATGGGAAAGAGTCCACAGCCGCATTCATTAGTTTTGGGAAATAAGAACCTGGCCACCAGGAGGAGGCAAAGACACCCCAGCCAAAGGCTTAAATACTGCTCCCACTTCCCTCATCCCACAGTCATTCTTTGCCTTTCGTCCCAGGATCATATTGCCTGATGAACCTTTATTTACAAAATTGAATAGAGTTTGAGGACAGGGTGGTGCCTTCCCTTCCCTGCTCCTCTTGTCCCGGATATTCCACCTTGGACTGTACAGTTCCCTGCAGGTGCGACTGTCCCTGAGTGTTGCACCTTTCGTTACAGAATTGCACGCCTTCGCGTGTTACTCAGACATGTTTTTTCAGTTGTTGAACGGCCCTATCCTTTATCGGATACGGAAATACTCAGTCTGCTCTTCGAATGGCGCACCTCATTAGACATGTGGGGATGATGTAATCTCCTGATTGTCCATGTATTGAGATCTTTTCCAGTTTTTTTTTTTTGAAGATCAGGGCTCCGTTTGGCTGGTCCTGCGGTAGGCCTGTTTCCTTTGGGTTAACCTACGGGTTGCCTTGTATTTTTTTTTCATCCGATAGGATGTCCTCTCTGTTTCCTTCTTCCCCTTTGAGGGAGGATTTATGGGGCTTGACGGTTAGGACCCGGATTGCAGGCTGGTCCTGTTTGGGTTCAGTTCTGTCTGGTAGCTGTTTGGACACGTGGCGCCGCTCTGCTTGGCTGGTCCGGTAGAGGTGCCGAGTGCTCATGTTATCCTCTGTGTTCAACTAAGCATTCTAGAGGACCGGTGGACTCGTGAGGCAGGAAGGATTGTCTCAGTCCTTATAGCCTTCAATTGGATGACTGGGTCAGTGGAGTTCCACTGCGTCTCTCTCTCTTGGGTGTCTGGGGTTGTCAGACCCTAGAGCTCCTTCCGTGTAGTGGAGGGTTGGTGGGCTTGCACCCTCTTGCCGCCGAGTTGGGCGGTTTGGCCTTTTTTCTTTTGAGGCCCTGGGAATTGTCCTTCTGAATTTAGTTCTCAGCAGCTAGTAGTTTATTGGGTAGTTCAGCTGCAGCGGATGGGTTGCAGAATGTGACTAGATGCAACTATTGCGTATTGACTGTGTTCTGTCTAGCTTTTTTTTATGAGACCTTTTGGTCTTCCTCTGTTGTCTCCATGTGAGTTGGGTCTTTTAGGGACCTGGGTTCCCCTCCGGGATATGGTCGTTCCCTGTTAGGGGCACTGGGCGTGGTCTCCTTGGGCTCTGCTCGTGCTTCCTTTTCCCTCAATGATCCACTGATTGTATGGAGGTGATGCGGAGACCAGCCTTTGCTCGAGTGATTTTGGCCTTTTGGTATCCCCTTGCTTGTTGTCCTGCGGCTGTTTGAGAGTCTATGGGCTCTAGTGTCGTTGTACAACTTTTAAGGCCTTAGCTCCTTTGGAGCATTGGACTTTGGCAAGGGGTGGTCTCTTCCTTGGGTTCGGGACTTGTGAGTTATCTAGTTATCTGGGTTGATCTGGATATTGCATTGATATCTCCCTGTGGTCTGTGGTTTTTTTTTTTTTATATCAGATGAGATATTAAGTTCTCGAATATTGTTTGTTTAAACAATTGGGGGCTCAGATCTGTTTTCTACCTGGTGCTTCCGGTTGCTGAGGCTTCGCTCAGTGTTTTCCTTTGTGGTGTTGTTGCCGGACTTTTTGGCTCTAGGTCTGGTTCAGGGTTCCCCAGTTCCTGGGAACTTGGGCTATGTCCTTTTACTTGGTCTAATTGACCTAGTCACGGTTGGCCAGGTTTTCTGTGTGCTGATGCTCATTGGGCTGGACTTACGCCTTTATGGTCGGTTTCCCTTGGTCAGCTTGCTGTGGTAACCTTATGGATTCACTACTCTGCATGCGAATGGGTTTGCAGTGTCTCTGCTGCAGCTATTGCACATTGGATGTGTGTTAGCAAGCTAATTTCCTTAGGGGGATTCCTTCCAAGTTCATCTGCGTTGGAGATCTCTCCTTTAGCCTGTGGCTTTGTGTCTTGTGGGCAGGTGCTCTGCCTTTTTGGTTCCATCCCTTTTCTTAGGGTGGGTGTTTATTCCCCTTCTTATGAAGGTGTGGTCCTTTTTCTAGGAATTCTCTTGGATTCAGGAGGTTGGAACTGAGAGTTAACCTTTCAGAGAGGGGTGTTTTTCTCTGGATTGTTACGTTCCATCTGTAGTCTTGCTGGCTCATTTTTATGACTATGGTGGGCCTTTTGTTAGATTCCTTTGGGTCTTCGGCCTTGTCGTCTGTTTCTAAGGAGTCAGGTTGACACCCGTGCTTTGATGGGATGGCTGTGGTCATTCTACCGCTCATTTTTGAGCTGGTGTTGGGGTTCTTCTGTTCCCCTGTTTCAGACCTGCCGATGCTTGAGCTGGCCTGACTGGGAATGGGTTCTGGGATGTGTTGTCATCTTCAGGATCTAGGTTGGCATAGTAGCTAGCTCGCTGGGCTTGCAAGCAGAAGGTCCAGGGTTACCATACACCTTCGGGTTCTGGGTTTAATCTCTCTCTCTCTTTCTCTCTCTCTTTCTCTTTTTTTTTCTCTTTTTTTTCTCTCTTTTTTTTCTCTTTTTTTTCTCTCTCTCTCCTTGTGCAATCTGTTCTCTTCCTGGCCGCTTTTTACTTCTCAGCAAGTATTCTTCTATACCATCCTGATGATGGCTATGTGTTCTTGACTCAGGGTTTGTCGTCCGGGTCTGTTACACGTTCTTTTTTGTCTGAATACTTTAGTATTCTTAGTCCTGACTATGTGAGAACTCCGTCTTCAGTTGTCTTTCGGTGCTTTGCACGATGTTGAGAGAAGGGTTTCTCTGCTTAGATGCCTGGTCCTAAACCTCTGGTTTTTGCTTAGTCTGGGCGTAGCCTCCCCTTGTCTGTCAGGATCCATTTGGATCTTTGTTAGCTGGGCTCACTTTTGGGGGTTTTCCTTTTATGGATTTTGTGGTGACCTTTCGGTTTCCCCTTGGTTCTTCCTTGCCCTATCCCTTGGGGAGTTTAGGTTGGTGTTCCCCTCTTTAGTGAGGGGTGAGCGGTGGGGGACCGACTGTTGGGCGATGGTGTCTCCTGGAGGACTGTTGGCTCAGTTGAGTCTGATTTTGCGGTCTCTAGCTAGCCTTCTGGACTTTATGCTGGTCAGTGTCATTGGGGCCTTTACTTTTTAAAGTTTTCTCGGCTTCGGACGAAGGAGGGTAGTACTTTTCGGCATGTCAGTCTCTCAGTGAGTGCTTGGATGAAAGTTAGAGTCCGGAGATGCAGGGAGTTTCTTCCTGCAAAACCATCCCGACTCATATTAACAGCTCCTCAAGCAATCGTCATTGTTGAGCTTCGCTTCGCTGCCTGCTTTATTCTCTCAAGTCCATGGCGGAGGCGATGCTATTATCCGTCACACTTGAAGGGCCGTGTTCCTGTTCCACGGCGTAGATTCCGGTAAGATAGTTTCATTTTACTTTAATCGTCAATGTACTGTAATGTGAATGTTTCCAGAGAGGCTACCACCTTGCAGGTCTAACTTATACATAAGTGTCTCAATGAGTCTCTTTTAGTATCTTGGAATCGTGGGTTAATATCTCCTGAGGGGGCTTATTGAACAGGGGGGGTTTATAATCATGTTTGTTATGTGTTTCAACCTGCTTATGTGTGATGTTTACTGGGCTCGTGGTTGGAACATTGAGGCCTTTGGAAGTGATGCAGCCTTTTGGTTGGGCGCACTTTTTTTGGACTGTATGGTTTACTTTGTGTTCGGCCGTGGTTACGTTCCGTTTTTTCATTTCTGCATTGCCGACCGCGTGGTGAAGGAAATTTTCTAGTCCGCAGGGGTCTGGTCATAGGAGGTTGTGAGTGCCCCAGCCATTGGGGGTGTCAGGTATTGTTTTTGTTTTTGCTACTTTAGTCCATAATTAAATATCATCTATCTAGTTATGGAGGATTCTGATGCTGAGACTGTGTTAATTTCAGATTCAGTTACGGAGGATTCTGATACTGAGACTATTTTGATTTCATATTCTATGTCCGGTGATGAATCCGTAGTGGCCTTGTTGACTCCTGTCAACCAGTTTTGTTCCGTATGCCAAGGGACTACTGAGCCATCCACCTTTGGGGGTCCTGTCCTCCGAGAGGCAAGTTCCCTACCGAATCATACTTCTGCACATGCGGGCACATGCGGGTAACCCAGTTTATGGTTCCTCTATGCAGGGTTGGCGTGTTTCCCCCGTAGGTTGCAGCTTGTTTGCATTTCCACATAATGTTGGCGATTATTCGTCTTCAGAGTCCCAGATGTTTCTTTGAGAATGTTCTCGTGCCCTATTGTCCCAGGCCTTCCGCCTTAGGCATGGCCTTTACAGTTCCCACGGGTGTATCTGTCCCTGAGTGTTGTGCCTTTCGTTATAGGATTGCACGCTTTCGTGTGTTGCTCAGACATGGTTTTTCAGTTATTGAATGACCCTATCGTTACCAGTTACAGGGATTTTCAGTCTTATAATTTGAATGGTGCACCTCATTAGACATGTGGGGATGAAGTAATCTCCTAATTGTCATTTGTTTGAGATCTTTCCCAGTTTTGTAAGATAGTGCTCCGTTTGGCTGGTCCTGCGGGTAGGCCTGTGTCTTTTTGGGCGTTAACCTCCAGGTTGCCTTATATTTTATTTATATCCGATGGGATGTCTTTCATTTGTTTTTGTTTCCTTCTGGAACCTTCTGGGATTGATACTCTTTATTACTTCTTCAGAAGTTGTTTTGGACATGCTAGTCCTATGTTAAAAATGTCTGTTTTCTGTTTTTTCTCCTACGAGGGAGAATTTATGCAGCTTGCCGGTTGGGACCCTAGGTGAAGGCTGGTCCTGTCGGGTTCGTTCGGTCTTGTGGCTGTTCAGAAACGTGGCGCTTTTCTGCTCGGCTGGTTCGGTAGAAGCGCCGAGTGATCAGGTTATCATTGTTTTTCATGTTCAACTAAGCATTTAAGAGGACCTGTGGGTCCATGAGGTGGGAAGGATTGTTTCAGTCCTTAAAGCCTTCAGTCATAGTTGACTGGGCAGGGGAGTTTTTCGCTGCGTCACTCTATCTGACATCTGATTTAATCAGAATTAAGTGTTTTCCTCCCCCATATGGTGGAGGGTGGGAGGGCTTAATGCCCCTTACCACTATTAAGCGGTTTGGCCTTCATTTTTAGGCCTCTGGATTTGTCCTTTTGGGCTTGATCCAACAGCTTGTACAGGATAGCTGTCTAGCATGTAGAAGGTTTGCAGTTTGAAACCAGTTGCAGCTCTGGACACCTTGCAGGTGTTCGCGTGAGCTGTTTATAGTGTATCTAGATGCAGCTTTTACTCTTGACGTGTACTGTCTGAGTTATAAGAGACCTGGGGTGGGATTGGTTACCCCTGGGGTCTTGCTGGCTCCAAGCAGACTTGTTGGGCCTTTATTTTATAGATACTTAGGTCTTTGGCCTTGTTGTCTGTTTTCAGAGTCGGATTGTACTTGTACTCTGTGGGGATGGCTGTGCTATCTTTACGCTAGTTCCTGTACCTGTTCAGGATTCTTTTGTTCCCCTGTCTTGGATCCCTGAGGCTGGGTTGGTCCAGCTGGGTGTGGGTCTGCAGGTCAGGATGGCCAAGCGGTCTAAGGAACTGTTTTCGGTTGCAGTCTCCAATGGATGTGTTAGCTTTGTTGTGTCTATCCTGTTAGCTTAGTCTGCTAGAGTATAGATTTTCCTTCAACTTGCTCTATTGATTAGAAGAGGGTTTACTCTTCCTTTGGGTTCTGAGGGTATACTCTTCTAGGGGGCATCAATTGAGGTTTTGTGTTCCCCTTTTTAGGGACCTCTATGTAGGTCCGGCAACTTAGGTTGCCTGGAACGTGCCCTCTGTCTGGGGGTTGCTTTTGCGGTCTGCTTCTTCTTCCTCGCAAGTACCCTCTGTGTCGCCCTGTTATGGACTCTGTCTTCTCAAACTTTGGGTTTTTCACCTGGGTGTATTACACACTTTTTCATGGTCGAATACTTTGGTATTCTATGGTCAGACACTGGGAGGACTTTGCCTCTTCAGTTGCATTTCGTGCTTGCAGGATGTTGGAGAGACGTCTGTTCTGTCTCTGTGCCCAGTCTTATCCCGGGTTTCGCTTGGTATAGTTTTGGCCTCCTTTCTCTGTTTTGGGCCCCTTTTGGGTCTCTGTGAGCTGGGCTAGCTCATTGAGGTGTTCTTTTTGTATTAGGAGACCTTTTGGTTTCCTTGGTCTCCTTTGCCTTGTTCCCTTGGGGGTTTCGACAGGTGTCTTCTTCATTTGTGGAGATGAGCGGTGGAGGACCGTTTGTTGGGCGATGGTGTCTCCTGGAGGACTGTTGGCTCAGTCGAGTCCGTTTGCGGTCTCTTGTTTGGCTTCTGGACTTACTGTGAGTCAGTGTCATTGGGGCTATTCCTCTTTAAAAATTTTCGGCTTCGGACAAAGCGTTTTTTTTTTTTCTCTTGTAAGGTGTATCCAGTCCACGGATCATCCATTACTTATGGAATATTCTCCTTCCCAACAGGAAGTTGCAAGAGGATCACCCACAGCAGAACTGCTATATAGCTCCTCCCCTAACTGCCATATTTAGTCATTCTCTTGCAACTCTCAACATAGCTGGAGGTAGTAAGAGGAAAGTGGTGTAATATAGTTAGTTTTTTCTTCAATCAAGAGTTTATTGTTTTTAAATGGTACCAGAGTTGTACTATTTTATCTCAGGCAGCATTTAGAAGAATAATCTGCCTGCGTTTTCTATGATCTTAGCAGAAGTAACTAAGATCCACTGCTGTTCTCACATATGTCTGAGGAGTGAGGTAACTTTAGAGGGAGAATAGCATGCAGGGTATCCTGCAATAAGGTATGTGCAGTTTTAAGTTTTTCTAGGGATGGAATTGCTAGAAAATGCTGCTGATACCGGATTAATGTAAGTTAAGCCTAAATACAGTGATTTAATAGCGACTAGTATCAGGCTTGCTATCAGAGGTATATACTCTGATTAATGTGCAATATAAAACGTTTGCTGGCATGTTTAATCGTTTTTATATATGCTTTGGTGATAAAACTTATTGGGGCCTAGTTTTTTCCACATGGCTGGCTTGATTTTTGCCTAGAAACAGTCTCCTGAGGCTTTCCACTGTTGTAATATGAGTGGGAGGGGCCTATTTTAGCGCTTTTTTGCGCAGTTAAAATTACAGACAGAGACATTCCGCTTCCCTCAGCAGTCCCCTGCATGCTATAGGACATCTCTGAAGGGCTCAAAAGGCTTCAAAAGTCGTGTATTGAGGAAGGTAAAGCCACAGTGGAGCTGTGGCAGTTGTTATGACTGTTTAAAAACGTATTTTCGTTAATCTGTTTTTTGTATTAAGGGGTTAATCTTCCATTTGCAAGTGGGTGCAATGCTCTGCTAACTTGTTACATACACTGTAAACATTTCGTTAGTTTAACTGCATTTTTTCACTGTTATTTCAAATTTTGGCAAAATTTGTTTCTCTTAAAGGCACAGTAACGTTTTTTAATATTGCTTGTTAACTTGATTTAAAGTGTTTTCCAAGCTTGCTAGTCTGTATAAACATGTCTGACATAGAGGAAACTCCTTGTTCATTATGTTTAAAAGCTATGGTTGAACCCCATAGGAGAATGTGTACTAAATTTATTGATTTCACTTTAAACAATAAAGATCAGCTGTTATCTTTAAAAGAATTATCACCAGAGGATTCTGACGAGGGGGAAGTTATGCCGACTAACTCTCCCCACGTGTCGGACCCTTTGACTCCCGCTCTAGGGACTCACGCTAAAATGGCGCCAAGTACATCAAAGACGCCCATAGCGATTACTCAATCATGGATTATACCCTGTCAGCGGTATTAGCCAGACTGCCTGAATTCAGAGGAAAGCGCGATAGCTCTGGGGTTAGACGTCATACAGAGCGCGCAGATGCTTTAAGGCCTATGTCTGATACTGCGTCACAATATGCAGAAGCTGAGGAAGGAGAACTTCAGTCTGTGGGTGACATTTCTGATTCGGGGAAACCTGATTCAGATATTTCTACTTTTAAATTTAAGCTTGAGAACCTCCGTGTATTGCTTGGGGAGGTATTAGCTGCTCTGAATGACTGTGACACAATTACAGTGCCAGAGAAATTGTGTAGACTGGATAAATACTATGCAGTGCCGGTGTGTACTGATGTTTTTCCAATTCCTAAAAGGTTTACAGAAATTATTAATAAGGAGTGGGATAGACCCGGTGTGCCGTTTTCCCCTCCTCCTATTTTTAGATTTTTTTTTCCAATAGACGCCACCACACGGGACTTATGGAAGACGGTTCCTAAGGTGGATGGAGCAGTTTCTACTTTAGCAAAGCGTACCACTATCCCTGTCGAGGACAGTTGTGCTTTTTCAGATCCAATGGATAAAAAATTAGAAGGTTACCTTAAGAAAATATTTATTCAACAAGGTTTTATCCTGCAGCCCCTTGCATGCATTGCGCCTGTCACTGCTGCTGCGGCGTTCTGGTTTGAGTCTCTGGAAGAGGCCTTTCAGACAGCTACTCCATTGACTGAAATACTTGACAAGCTTAGAACTCTTAAGCTAGCTAATTCTTTTGTTTCTGATGCCATTGTTCATTTGACTAAACTAACGGCTAAGAATTCTGGATTCGCCATCCAGGCGCGTAGGGCGCTATGGCTTAAATCTTGGTCAGCTGACGTGACTTCAAAGTCTAAATTACTCAACATTCCCTTCAAGGGGCAGACCCTATTCGGGCCTGGTTTGAAGGAAGTTATTGCTGACATTACTGGAGGTAAGGGTCATACCCTTCCTCAGGACAGGGCCAAATCAAGGCCCAAACAGTCTAATTTTCGTGCCTTTCGAAATTTCAAGGCAGGTGCAGCATCAACTTCCTCTGCTACAAAATAAGAGGGAACTTTTGCTCAATCCAAGCCGGGCGGGAAACCTAACCAGTCCTGGAACAAAGGCAAGCAGGCCAGAAAGCCTGCTGCTGCCTCTAAGACGGCATGAAGGAACGGCACCCTATCCGGTAACGGATCTAGTAGGGGGCAGACTTTCTCTCTTCGCCCAGGCGTGGGCAGGAGATGTTCAGGATCCCTGGGCGTTGGAGATCATATCTCAGGGATATCTTCTGGACTTCAAAGCTTCCCCCCCACAAGGGAGATTTCACCTTTCGAGATTATCTGTAAACCAGATAAAGAAAGAGGCATTCTTACGCTGTGTGCAAGACCTCCTAGTTATGGGAGTGATCTGTCCAGTTCCACAGACGGAACAGGGACAGGGCTTTTTTTCAAATCTGTTTGTGGTTCCCAAAAAAGAGGGAACCTTCAGACCCATTTTGGATCTAAAGATCTTAAACAAATTCCTCAGAGTTCCATTGTTCAAAATGGAAACTATTCGGACCATCCTACCTATGATCCAGGAGGGTCAGTACATGACCACAGTGGATTTGAAGGATGCTTACCTTCACATACCGATTCACAAAGATCATCATCGGTTCCTAAGGTTTGCCTTTCTAGACAGGCATTACCAGTTTGTGGCTGTTCCCTTCGGGTTAGCTACAGCTCCAAGAATCTTTACAAAGGTTCTGGGATCGCTTCTGGCGGTTCTAAGACCGCGAGGTATATCAGTGTCCCCTTATCTGGACGACATCCTGATACAGGCGCCAAGCTTTCAGATTGCCAAGTCACATACGGACATAGTTCTGGCATTTCTGAGGTCACATGGGTGGAAGGTGAACGAGGAAAAGAGTTCTCTATCCCCACTCACAAGAGTCTCCTTCCTAGGGACTCTGATAGATTCTGTAGAAATAAAGATTTACCTGACAGAATCCAGGTTATCAAAGCTTCTAGAATCTTGCCGTGTTCTTCATTCTATTCCGCGCCCTTCGGTGGCTCAGTGTATGGAAGTAATCGGCTTGATGGTAGCGGCGATGGACATAGTGCCATTTGCGCGCCTACATCTCACACCGCTGCAATTATGCATGCTCAGTCAGTGGAATGGGGATTACACAGATTTGTCCCCTCTGCTAAATCTGGATCAAGAGACCAGAGATTCTCTTCTCTGGTGGCTTTCTCGGGTCCATCTGTCCAAAGGTATGACCTTTCGCAGGCCAGATTGGACAATTGTAACAACAGATGCCAGCCTTCTAGGTTGAGGTGCAGTCTGGAATTCCCTGAAGGCTCAGGGATCGTGGACTCAGGAGGAGAAACTCCTCCCAATAAATATTCTGGAGTTAAGAGCAATATTCAATGCTCTTCTAGCTTGGCCTCAGTTAGCAACCCTGAGGTTCATCAGATTTCAGTCGGACAACATCACGACTGTGGCTTACATCAACCATCAAGGGGAACCAGGAGTTCCCTAGCAATGTTAGAAGTCTCCAAGATAATTCGCTGGGCAGAGACTCACTCTTGCCACCATCAGCAATCCATATCCCAGGTGTAGAGAACTGGGAGGCGGATTTTCTAAGTCGTCAGACTTTTCATCCGGGGGAGTGGGAACTCCATCCGGAGGTGTTTGCTCAATTGGTTCATCGTTGGGGCAAACCAGAACTGGATCTCATGGCGTCTCACCAGAACGCCAAGCTTCCTTGTTACGGATCCAGATCCAGGGACCCAGAAGCGGCACTGATAGATGCTCTAGCAGCGCCTTGGTTCTTCAACCTGGCTTATGTGTTTCCACCGTTTCCTCTGCTCCCTCGACTGATTGCCAAAATCAAACAGGAGAGAGCATCGGTGATCTTGATAGAGCCTGCGTGGCCACGCAGGACCTGGTATGCAGACCTAGTGGACATGTCATCCTTTCCACCATGGACCCTGCCTCTGAGACAAGACCTTCTACTACAAGGTCCTTTCAATCATCCGAATCTAATTTCTCTGAGACTGACTGCATGGAGATTGAACGCTTGATTTTATCAAAGCGTGGCTTCTCCAAGTCAGTCATTGATACCCTTATACAGGCACGAAAGCCTGTTACCTGGAAAATCTACCATTAGATATGGCGTAAATACCTTTATTGGTGTGAATCCAAGAATTACTCATGGAGTAAGGTTAGGATTCCTAGGATATTGTCCTTTCTCCAAGAGGGTTTGGAAAAAGGATTATCAGCTAGTTCTTTAAAGGGACAGATTTCTGCTCTGTCTATTCTTTTGCACAAGCGTCTGGCAGAAGTTCCAGACGTTCAAGCTTTTTGTCAGGCTTTGGTTATAATTAAGCCTGTGTTTAAACCTGTTGCTCCCCCATGGAGCTTAAACTTGGTTCTTAAAGTTCTTCAAGGGGTTCCGTTTGAACCCCTTCATTCCATTGATATTAAACTTTTATCTTGGAAAGTTCTGTTTTTGATGGCTATTTCCTCGGCTCGGAGAGTCTCTGAGTTATCTGCCTTACAATGTGATTCTCCTTATCTGATTTTCCATTCAGATAAAGTAGTTCTGCGTACAAAACCTGGGTTTTTACCTAAGGTAGTTTCTAACAAGAATATCAATCAAGAGATTGTTGTTCCATCATTGTGTCCTATTCCTTCTTCAAAGAAGGAACGTCTTTTACATAATTTGAACGTAGTCCGTGCTTTAAAGTTTTACTTACAAGCGACTAAAGATTTTCGCCAAACATCTACACTGTTTGTTGTTTACTCTGGACAGAGGAGAGGTCAAAAAGCTTTGGCAACCTCTCTTTCTTTTTGGCTTCGGAGCGTAATACGCTTAGCCTATGAGAATGCTGGACAGCAGCCCCCTGAAAGAATTACAGCTCATTCTACTAGAGCTGTGGCTTCCACCTGGGCCTTTAAGAATGAGGCTTCTGTTGAACAGATTTGCAAGGCGGCAAATTGGTCTTCGCTTCATACCTTTTCAAAATTTTACAAATTTGATACTTTTGCTTCTTCGGAGGCTATTTTTGGGAGAAAGGTTCTACAAACAGTGGTTCCTTCCATTTAAGCCTGCCTTGTCCCTCCCTTCATCCGTGTACTTTAGCTTTGGTATTGGTATCCCACAAGTAATGGATGATCCGTGGACTGGATACACCTTACAAGAGAAAACATAATTTATGCTTACCTGATAAATTTATTTCTCTTGTGGTGTATCCAGTCCACGGCCTGCCCTGTCTTTTTAAGGCAGGTCTAAATTTTAATTTAAACTACAGTCACCACTGCACCCTATGGTTTCTCCTTTCTCGGCTTGTTTCGGTCAAATGACTGGATATGGCAGTTAGGGGAGGAGCTATATAGCAGCTCTGCTGTGGGTGATCCTCTTGCAACTTCCTGTTGGGAAGGAGAATATCCCACAAGTAATGGATGATCCGTGGACTGGATTCACCACAAGAGAAATAAATTTATCAGGTAAGCATAAATTATGGTTTTTTTTTAAATTGGGTAGAGGTTCAGTATGGGCCACCTATTGTACCCTCCAGTCTTTGCATTCTATAGCTTGGGTATTGTTTTCCCCAATGTAATGAATGAGGGGAATGGGAGGAGTATTTAAGCCTTTGGCTGGGTTGTCTTTGCCTCCTCCTGGTGGCCAGGTTCTTATTTCCCAAAAGTAATGAACGCAGCTGTGGACTCTTTTCATCAGAAGAAAAGGAAATTATCAGGTAAGCATAATTTATACATGAAGGATGACCGGGACCAGATAGCCAGTGCAAGACAGGATTTATTCGTTCAGGTAGGAGACCTCAATGGTGTGCAGCTCCTGTTATCTGACTCGTTTCGCACATGCGCTTCATCAGAGATAATCGGATAAGCATAATTTATGTTTTTCTGCTTTGTAGGATATCAGATACAGATCATGTCAAAAAATGAGTAACAACCTCTATCTTTTCACTTTCGCTCTCTCCGCTCTCTCTCTCGCACGCTCTCTCTCTCTCTCTGTGTCTCTCTCTCTCTCTCTCTCTCTCTCTTTGTCTCTCTCTCTCTCTCTGTCGCACTCTCGCTCTCTGTCGCACTCTCGCTCTCTCTTTCTATCTGTCATGCTCTCTCTCTCAAGCGCTCTCTCTCTGTCGTGTTCTCTCTCTCTATCTCTCGCTCTCTCTTTCTCTCTCTTTCTCTCTCTCTGTCTCTCTTTCTCTCTCTCTCTGTCTCTCTCTGTCTCTCTCTGTCTCTCTGTCGCGCGCTCTCTCTGTCGCGCGCTCTCTCTGTCGCGCTCTCTCTCTCTCTGTCGCGCTCTCTCTCTCTCTGTCGCGCTCTCTCTCTCTCTGTCGCGCTCTCTCTGTCGCGCTCTCTCTCTCTCTGTCGCGCTCTCTCTCTCTCTGTCGCGCTCTCTCTCTCTCTGTCGCGCTCTCTCTCTCTCTGTCGCGCTCTCTCTCTCTCTGTCGCGCTCTCTCTCTCTCTGTCGCGCTCTCTCTCTCTCTGTCGCGCTCTCTCTCTCTCTGTCGTGCGCTCTCTCTCTCTCTGTCGTGCGCTCTCTCTCTCTCTGTCGCGCTCTCTCTCTCTGTCGCGCTCTCTCTCTCTGTCGCGCTCTCTCTCTCTGTCGCGCTCTCTCTCTCTGTCGCGCTCTCTCTCTCTGTCGCGCTCTCTCTCTCTCTGTCGCGCTCTCTCTCTCTGTCGCGCTCTCTCTCTCTCTGTCGCGCTCTCTCTCTCTGTCGCGCTCTCTCTCTCTCTGTCGCGCTCTCTCTCTCTCTTTCGCGCTCTCTCTCTGTCGCGTTCTCTCTCTCTGTCGCTCTCTCTCTGTCGCACTCTGTCTTTTATTCTCTCTCTCTGTCACTCTCACACTCTGTTTTCACTCTCTCGCTCTGTCACTCTGTCTGTCTGTCTCTCTCTGTCTGTCTGTGTGTGTGTCTCTCTCTCTTTCTCTCTCTCTCTCTTTCTCTCTCTCTCTGTCTGTGTCTGTGTCTCTATCATAGACGAAAAATGTAGATGAATGAATGCATATGCTGTTTGAAAAGATAACATTGTAATTGTTTTGATTGCAGGGAATATAATACCGTTTGGAACAATATTTGGTGGAACAGACATTAATGAAGATGCCAAGGATGATCAGAAATTCAGAGTAATGGGAGCAGTACTTGAAGAAGCTAGGTACCTCAACAGTTTGATGTCATTAAATATATACGTGAATGCAATTTCAGAGTCCTCTCCCATAGTGCATAAACAGCCCATATCTATAACTGGTCTGTGTGGTGCAAAAAGACAAACACAACTATATTTTTCACTTTATATTTTGTTGCATATTTTCAAGACAACCCTGGGATACTGAGTGCTTCTGTCTTGCACCTTTCAGCCTGTCCCTAGTTTGGCAAGTATTACTATCAGAGGTTTATGCTACATTTAGCCACCAATAAGCAAGTATAACCCAGGTTCTGAATCAAAAATGGGCCAGCTGCTAAGCTTTACATTTCTACTTTTTTAACTAGATAGCAAGAGAACGAATTATAAATTGATTATAGGAGTAAATTAGAAAGTTGGTTAAAAATTGCCTGTTCTGTCTAAACCATTAAAGAAAAAAAATGGTGTTTAGTAAAACCCTTTAATATGGTGATATAAAATGGTCAATTGCACACATGTCCTGTAAATTGAATTCAATAAATATACATTAATATTTTATTTTTATTTATTTTTTTACTTTTTTTTAGATCTTTTCTTTCTAATGACACGGTGAGTCCATGGACCATCATCAATTACTGTTGGGAATATCATTCTGACCAGCAGGAGGATGCAAAGAGCACCACAGCAAAGCTGTTAAGTATCGCTTCCCTACCCACAAACCCCAGTCATTCTCTTTGCCTGCGGTGCATGGAGGAGGTGAAGTTTGTTGTATCTGATTATTCCGCTTCAATCAAGATTTTTCTTTATTTTGTAACCAGAGTAGGTTTACTCTGATCTATCCTCTCAGATTCGGTGTAGCCATGCTCCACGTCAGTCTCTTCAGTAGGGCAGTGGTGGCTTTAAAGCAGCTAGGAACTTGTGAGCTGGGGCTCACTGCATTTTTCTAACATGTTGCTGCCCTTGTATAGACAGCCAAAGTAGGTTTACTTTGATCTTTTTTTTTTTGTCACAGGTCTCTGTAAGGAGTGGCATCCTTCCATACCAGGTGAGTCGTCCTCCTTCCGGACAACTAGATGTACAGGTAAGTGCCTTTTTGTCTTCTGGGGAAGAAGACTGGCACTGAAGGAGTTAAGGACTCTAATATTATCCTGTCATTTATTTGGGACACAAACTCCTTAGGAAGGGGGTTTTCTGGCAGCGTGCAAGCACTATATGTTTTTATGATAGTGGAGACTTTAGGGTTAATCTCCTGCAAGGCAAGGAGTCAACCCTTTTTGAGACTCAGCGTTTATGTTCAGTTTTTATTGTAAAGAGTAGGGCGCTTTTGCTGACGACCTGGCGCCATTAATATGGGGGGAGTACTATCAGGGAAAGTGCTCTTTATTATCGGTCTGAGCGAGTATAGAGCAATAGAGCCTCTATTGCTTAGTATTCCTGTTTCTCCTTGTTCAGATCTCTGCAAAAAATATGGGATCCGTTTTATTTTTAGAAGTGACCAGTGCTCTTTATTATCGGCAGGATGAAACGCCATTTTTGCGCGCTTCATCTCTATGCCGTTCTGGGTATGTCTCCGCCTCCTTTTTTGTAGTAAGAGGAGCGGCGCCATTTTGGGCTGTTCCTTAAGCAAGTTGCCTGGCCCCATCTTTGCTCCGGTTGAGATCGGAGCGGCGATCTTCTGTGGTAGCTCTCTGAGTCGGCTTGACTGCAGAGTCAGTATAGACTCAGGTTTTCAGCAATGTGCAGATATATTTCTATGTCCTGCGCCAGGGCAATAGGCCCCAAGTAACACACGGGTAGATTACGAGTCTTGCGTTATGAGGGTTGCAGTGCTAACTTGCAGATTATTCTCACCACTCACTTACCCGCAGCGCTGGTATTACCGGTTTTTATAAACCCGGCGTTAACAGGCAAGAAGTGAGCGTAGAGCATACTTGTGCTCCATACCGCACTCCAATACCAGCGCTGCTTAAGTCAGTGGTGAGTTGGTTGTACGTGCTCGTGCACGATTTCCATATAGACATCAATGGGGAGAGCCGGCTGAGAAAAAGTCTAACACCTGCAAAAAAGCAGCGTAAAGCTCCGTAACGCAGCCCCATTGATTCCTATGGGGAAACACTTTTTAAGTTTACACCTAACACCCTAACATGAACCCTGAGTCTAAACACCCCTAATCTTACACTTATTAACCCCTAATCTGCTGCCCCCAACATCGCCGACACCGACATTATCATTATTAACCCCTAATCTGCCGTCCCCAACATCACCGCCACTATTCTAAATTTATTAACCCCTAAACCTAAGTCTAACCCTAACACCCCATAACTTAAATATAATTAAAATAAATTTAAAGAATATTCCTTTCATTACCTAAATTATTCCTATTTAAAACGAAATACTTACCTATAAAAAAAACCCTAAGCTACCTACAATATAACTAATGGTTACATTGTATCTAGCTTAGGGTTTATTTTTATTTTACAGGCAAGTTTGTATTTATTTTAACTAAGTAGAATAGTTACCAAATAGTTATTAACTATTTAATAACTACCTAGCTAAAATAAATACAAATTTACCTGTAAAATAAAACCTAACCTAAGTTACCATAACACCTAACACTACACTACAATTATATAACTTACATAAATGAAATACAATTAAATAAATTAAATACAATTAGCTAAATTACAAAAACAAACATACACTAAATTACAGAAAATAAAAAAAACTAATTACAAGATATTTAAACTAATTACACCTAATCTAAGAGCCCTATCAAAATAAACCCCCCCCCCCAAAATAAAAAAAACCTAAGCTAAACTAAACTATCAATAGCCCTTAAAAGGGCCTTTTGCGGGGCATTGCCCCAAAGAAATCGGCTCTTTTACCTGAAAAAGAAATACAAACAACCCCTCCAACAGTAAAACCCACCACCCACACAACCAACCCCCCAAATAAAGCCCTAACTAAAAAAACCTAAGCTCCCCATTGCCCTGAAATGGGAACACTAACCCCCAAAGATTCACTTACCGGGAGAAATCTTCATCCAAGTGGCAAGATGTCCTCAACGAAGCCGGCAGAAGTGGTCCTCCAGACGGGCAGAAGTCTTCACCTAGACGGCATCTTCTGTCTTCATCCTTCCGACGCGGAGTGGCTCCATCTTCAAGACATCCGGCGTGGAGCATCCTCCTCTTCTTCCGACGTCTTCTTGCTGAATGAAGGTCCCTTAGATTCCGATTGGCTGATAGAATTCTATCAGCCAATTGGAATTAAGGTTGAAAAAATCATATTGGCTGATGCAATCAGCCAATAGGATTGAACTTCAATCCTATTGGCTGATCCAATCAGCCAATAGGATTGAGCTTGCGTTCTATTGGCTAATTGGAACAGCCAATAGAACGCAAGCTCAATCCTATTGGCTGATTGGATCAGCCAGTAGGATTGAAGTTCAATCCTATTGGCTGATTGCATCAGCCAATAGGATTTTTTCAACCTTATTTCCGATTGGCTGATCGAATTCTATCAGCCAATCGGAATCTAAGGGACGTCGGAAGAAGAGGATGTCTTGAAGATGGAGCCGCTCCGCGTCGGAAGGATGAAGATAGACGATGCCGTCTGGGTGAAGACTTCTGCCTGTCTGGAGGACCACTTCTGCCGGCTTTGTTGAGGACATCTTGTCGCTTGGATGAAAACTTCTCCCGGTAAGTGAATCTTCGGGGGTTAGTGTTAGGATTTTTAAGGGTGTATTGGGTGGGTTTTATTTTTAGGTTAGGGCTTTGGGCAGCAATAGAGCTAAATGCCCTTTTAAGGGCAATGCCCATACAAATGCCCTTTTCAGGGCAATGAGGAGCTTAGTTTTTTTTTAGTTAGGGTTTTATTTGGGGGGTTGGTTGTGTGGGTGGTGGGTTTTACTGTTGGGGGGGTTGTTCGTATTTCTTTATCAGGTAAAAGAGCTGATTTCTTTGGGGCAATGCCCCGCAAAAGCCCCTTTAGTTTAGGCTAGGGTTTTTTTTATTTTGGGGGGGGGGGGCTTTTTTATTTTGATAGGGCTCTTAGATTAGGTGTAATTAGTTTAAATATCTTTTAATTTGTTTATTATTTTCTATAATTTAGTGTTTTTTTTGTAATTTAGCTAATTGTATTTAATTTATTTAATTGTATTTAATTTATGTAAGTTATTTAATTGTAGTGTTAGGTGTTAGTGTAACTTAGGTTAGGTTTTATTTTACAGGTAAATTTGTATTTATTTTAGCTAGGTAGTTATTAAATAGTTAATAACTATTTAGTAACTATTCTACTTGGTTAAAATAAATACAAACTTGCCTGTAAAATAAAAATAAACCATAAGCTAGATACAATGTAACTATTAGTTATATTGTAGCTAGCTTAGAGTTTATTTTATAGGCAAGTATTTAGTTTTAAATAGGAATAATTTAGGTAATGATAGGAATTTTATTTAGTTTTATTTTAATTATATTTGTTAGGGGGTGTCAGGGTTAGGGTTAGACTTAGGTTTAAAAGGTTAATAAATTTAGAATAGTGGCGGCCACGTTGGGGACGGCAGATTAGGGGTTAATAAGTATAATGTAGGTGGCGGCGATGTTAGGGGCGGCAGATTAGGGGTTAATAAGGTGTTAATAATATTTAACTAGTGTTTGCGAGGCATGAGTGCAACGGTTTAGGGGTTAATATGTTCTAGTGGCGGCGATGTCCAGAGCGGCAGATTAGGGGTTAATATTTTTATTATAGTGTTTGCGATGTGGGAGGGCCTCGGTTTAGGGGTTAATAGGTAGTTTATGAGTGTTAGTGTACTTTTTAGCACTTTAGTTATGAGTTTTATGCTACAGCTTTGTAGCGTAAAACTCATAACTACTGACTTTAAAATGCGCTAGGAATCTTGGCGGTAGAGAGTGTACCGCTCACTTCTCACTTTTAGGCCTCCCAGGACAAACTCGTAATACCGGCGTTATGAAATTCCCATAGAAAAAAGCCTTTACGAAATTTACGTAAATTGTTTTGCGGTAAGGCCAAAAAAGTGTGCGGTACACCTATACCTGCAAGACTTGTAATAGCAGCGGGCGTAAAAAAGCAGCGTTAGGACCTGTTAACACTGCTTTTTCAACTTACCGCAAAACTCGTAATCTAGGCGACAGTTATTAAGGGCTTATTGACACATTGGTATAGTGTAACACACATGTTCTATTGAACGGCCGGTGTGGGGATTTATCTGCATGAAGTTAAATCCTCCTTTAGGTAAACCACTGTTGTTAGTGATAAACAACCGGTTTGGAATCAATTATCTTAACGCATCAAATAATGCAGGGGATTTTTATTTATGTACTAAGTTTGATCAGGGATCTGTTCCTAAAAAAATAAGTTTTCTTTGTCCTTTATTTTTGTGTGTATTTTTTTAACAATAATAAAGTTTTCTCTTTTTTTTTTTCATGCTCCTCTGCAATTTTGAAATATAATTATATAGTGCTACCTGAATTTTCCTTTCAGAGCCCTCTATACTGGTTAGATGTATTTCTCCTGTTAAGTGTGGTCAGTCCACGGGTCATCATTACTTCTGGGATATTAACTCCTCCCCAACAGGAAGTGCAAGAGGATCACCCAGCAGAGCTGCTATATAGCTCCTCCCCTCTACGTCACACCCAGTCATTCTCTTGCACCCAACTAATAGATAGGATGTGTGAGAGGACTGTGGTGATTATACTTAGTTTTATACCTTCAATCAAAAGTTTGTTATTTTAAAACAGCACCGGAGTGTGTTGTTCCCTCTCAGGTAGAATTTGAAGAAGAATCTACCTGAGTTTTTGTATGATTTTAGCCGGCGTAGTTAATATCATCTTGCTGTTCTCGGCCATCTGAGGAGTGAGGTAAACTTCAGATCAGGGGACAGCGGGCAGGTTAACCTGCAAAGAGGTATGTAGCAGCATATTATTTTTTGAGAATGGAATTGACTGAGAAAATACTGCCAATACCGATATAATGTAAGTTCAGCCTTAAATACAGTAGTAGCAACTGGTATCAGGCTGTCATGTATGTATATTTACACTTCAGTATTCTGGGGAATGGCACTTCACTGGAATAATACTGTATGCATAAGACTTTAGCCTAACTTGCAGTGGGAACGACTAGCAACAGGCTTTCTAATGACATTTCATTTATTTGATGTTAAACGTTTTTGCTGGCATGTTAAATCGTTTAATTATCTGAGGTACTGGGTGAAAAATTGTTTTGGGCACTGTTTTTTTCCACTTGGCGGTCGTTTTATTTAATTTAAGACAGTTTACTGATCTCCCTCACTGTTGTGTGTGAGGGGGAGGGGCCTATTTTGGCGCTTTTGCTACGCATCAGAAAATTCAGTCACAAGTCTGTTTTCTTCCCTGCATGATCCGGTTCGTCTCTACAGAGCTCAAGGGTCTTCAAAAGTTAGTTTGAGGGAGGTAATCACTCACAGCAGACCTGTGAGATTGTGCTTTTGACTGTGATAAAAAACGTTTATATTCTGTACATTTTTTCTGCTATTCAGGGTTAGTTATCCATTACTAATGGGGGCAATCCTTTGCTAAAATTGTGTTTTTACCGGAAAGAATTGATGTTATAGTTTCTCCGGTTTATTGTTACTCAACTGTCATAACTTTTTTCTGTGCTTCTTAAAGGCACAGTACGTTTTTTTTCATATTATTTGTAAATTGAATTGAAAAGTATTTCCAAGTTTGCTAGTTTAATTGCTAGTGTGTTAAACATGTCTGACTCAGAGGAATATCTCTGTGCTATATGTGCTAAAGCCAAAGTGGAGCCCAATAGAAATGTATGTACTAATTGTATTGATGTTACTTTAAATAAAAGTCAATCTGTACAAATTGAACATCATTCACCAAACAACGAGGGGAGAGTTATGCCGACTAACTCGCCTTACGTGTCAGTACCTGCATCTCCCGCTCGGCAGGTGCGTGATATTGTAGCGCCGAGTACATCAGGGCGGCCATTACAAATCACATTACAGGATATGGCTAATGTTATGACTGAGGTTTTGTCTAAATTACCAGAACTTAGAGGTAAGCGTGATCACTCTGGGGTGAGAACAGAGTGCGCTGTTAATAATAGGGCCATGTCTGATATTGCGTCACAGTATGCAGAACATGAAGACGGAGAGCTTCAATCTGCAGGTAACGGTTCTGATCCCAATAGAATGGATTCAGACATTTCTAATTTTAAGTTTAAGCTCGAAAACCTCCATGTACTGTTAGGGGAGGTATTAGCAGCTCTGAATGATTGTAACACCGTTGCAATCCCAGAGAAATTATGTAGGCTGGATAGATACTATGCGGTACCGGCGAGTACTGACGTATTTCCTATACCTAAGAGGCTTACAGAGATAATTACTAAGGAGTGGGATAGGCCCGGTGTACCCTTTTCCCCCCCTTCTGTGTTTAGAAAAATGTTTCCAATAGACGCCACCACACGGGACTTATGGCAGACTGTCCCTAAGGTGGAGGGAGCGGTTTCTACTCTGGCTAAGCGTACCACTATCCCGGTGGAGGATAGCTGTGCCTTTTCAGATCCAATGGATAAAAAATTAGAGGGTTACCTTAAGAAAATGTTTGTTCAACAAGGTTTTATATTGCAACCCCTTGCATGTATTGCGTCTGTCACGGCCGCGGCCGCTTTTTGGTCCGAGTCCCTGGAAGAGACTCTTGACTCAATAACTATAGATGAGATTTCAAGCAAGCTTAAAACACTTAAGCTAGCTAATTCATTTGTTTCAGATACCGTAGTACATTTAACCAAACTTACGGCTAAGAATTCCGGATTCGCCATTCAGGCACGCAGAGCACTGTGGCTAAAATCCTGGTCAGCTGACGTTACTTCTAAATCTAAATTACTTAACATACCTCTCAAAGGGCAGACCTTATTCGGGCCCGGTTTGAAAGAAATTTTCGCTGACATTACAGGAGGTAAAGGCCATGCCCTGCCTCAAGACAGAGCCAAACCTAAGGCTAGACAGTCTAATTTTCGTTCCTTTCGTAATTTCAAGGCAGGAGCAGCATCAACTTCCTCTTAGGAAGGAGCTGTTGCTCGCTACAGACAAGGCTGGAGACCCAACCAGTCCTGGAACAAGGGCAAGCAGGCCAGAAAACCTGCTGCTGCCCCTAAGACAGCATGAATTGAGGGCCCCCGATCCGGGAACGGATCTAGTGGGGGGCAGACTTTCTCTCTTCGCCCACGCTGTGTACAAGATCTTTTACTAATGGGAGTGATCCATCCGGTTCCGCGGTCGGAACATGGCCAGGGGTTTTACTCAAATCTGTTTGTGGTTCCCAAAAAAGAGGGAACCTTCAGGCCAATCTTGGATTTAAAGATCCTAAACAAATTCCTAAGAGTTCCATCGTTCAAAATGGAAACTATTCGGACAATCCTACCCATGATCCAAAAGGGTCAGTACATGACCACAGTGGATTTAAAGGATGCTTACCTTCACATACCGATTCACAAAGATCATTACCGGTATCTAAGGTTTGCCTTCCTAGACAGGCATTACCAGTTTGTAGCTCTTCTGTTCGGATTGGCTACGGCTCCAAGAATCTTCACAAAGGTTCTGGGTGCTCTTCTGGCGGTACTAAGACCGCGAGGAATTTCGGTAGCTCCGTACCTAGACGACATTCTGATACAAGCTTCAAGCTTTCAAACTGCCAGGTCTCATACAGAGTTAGTACTGGCGTTTCTAAGGTCGCATGGATGGAAGGTGAACGAAAAGAAGAGTTCTCTCTTTCCACTCACAAGAGTTCCCTTCTTGGGGACTCTTATAGATTCTGTAGAAATGAAGATCTACCTGACAGAAGACAGGTTAACAAAACTTCAAAATGCATGCCGTGTCCTTCATTCCATTCAACACCCGTCAGTGGCTCAATGCATGGAGGTGATCGGCTTAATGGTAGCGGCAATGGACATAGTACCCTTTGCACGCCTACATCTCAGACCGCTGCAATTGTGCATGCTAAGTCAGTGGAATGGGGATTACTCAGATTTGTCCCCTACTCTGAATCTGGATCAAGAGACCAGAAATTCTCTTCTATGGTGGCTTTCTCGGCCACATCTGTCCAGGGGGATGCCATTCAGCAGGCCAGATTGGACAATTGTAACAACAGACGCCAGCCTACTAGGTTGGGGCGCTGTCTGGAATTCTCTGAAGGCTCAGGGATCATGGACTCAGGAGGAGAGTCTCCTGCCAATAAACATTCTGGAGTTGAGAGCAGTCCCAGTTAACAACTCGGGGGTTCATCAGGTTTCAGTCGGACAACATCACGACTGTAGCTTACATCAACCATCAAGGAGGGACAAGAAGCTCCCTAGCGATGATGGAAGTATCAAAGATAATTCGCTGGGCAGAGTCTCACTCTTGCCACCTGTCAGCAATCCACATCCCGGGAGTGGAGAACTGGGAGGCGGATTTCCTAAGTCGTCAGACTTTTCATCTGGGGGAGTGGGAGCTTCATCCGGAGGTCTTTGCCCAAATACTTCGACGTTGGGGCAAACCAGAGATAGATCTCATGGCGTCTCGACAGAACGCCAAGCTTCCTTGTTACGGGTCCAGATCCAGGGATCCGGGAGCGGTTCTGATAGATGCCTTGACAGCACCTTGGACCTTCGGGATGGCTTATGTGTTTCCACCCTTCCCGATGCTTCCTCGATTGATTGCCAGAATCAAACAGGAGAGAGCATCGGTGATTCTAATAGCGCCTGCGTGGCCACGCAGGACTTGGTATGCAGATCTAGTGGACATGTCATCCTGTCCACCTTGGTCTCTGCCTCTGAGACAGGACCTTCTGATCCAGGGTCCCTTCAAACATCAAAATCTAATTTCTCTGAAGCTGACTGCTTGGAAATTGAACGCTTGATTTTATCAAAACGTGGTTTTTCTGAGTCAGTAATTGATACCTTAATACAGGCTAGGAAGCCTGTTACCAGAAAGATTTACCATAAAATATGGCGTAAATACTTATATTGGTGCGAATCCAAAAGTTACTCATGGAGTAAGGTTAGGATTCCTAGGATATTGTCTTTTCTACAAGAAGGTTTAGAAAAGGGTTTATCCGCTAGTTCCTTAAAGGGACAGATTTCAGCTCTGTCCATTCTTTTACACAAACGTCTGTCAGAGGTTCCAGACGTTCAGGCTTTTTGTCAGGCTTTGGCCAGGATTAAGCCTGTGTTTAAAACTGTTGCTCCACCATGGAGTTTGAACTTAGTTCTTAATGTTTTACAGGGTGTTCCGTTTGAACCCCTTCATTCCATTGATATCAAATTGTTATCTTGGAAAGTTCTGTTTTTAATGGCTATTTCCTCGGCTCGAAGAGTCTCTGAGTTATCTGCCTTACATTGTGATTCTCCTTATCTGATTTTTCATTCAGACAAGGTAGTTCTGCGTACTAAACCTGGGTTCTTACCTAAGGTGGTCACTAACAGGAATATCAATCAAGAGATTGTTGTTCCATCTTTGTGTCCTAATCCTTCTTCGAAGAAGGAACGTCTTCTACACAATCTAGATGTAGTCCGTGCCCTGAAATTTTATCTACAGGCAACTAAGGATTTTCGACAAACGTCTTCCCTGTTTGTCGTTTATTCTGGTCAGAGGAGAGGTCAAAAAGCTTCTGCTACCTCTCTCTCTTTTTGGCTTCGTAGCATAATACGTTTAGCTTATGAGACTGCTGGACAGCAGCCTCCTGAAAGAATTACAGCTCATTCTACTAGAGCTGTGGCTTCCACTTGGGCCTTTAAGAATGAGGCTTCTGTTGAACAGATTTGCAAGGCTGCAACTTGGTCTTCTCTTCATACTTTTTCCAAATTTTACAAATTTGACACTTTTGCTTCTTCGGAGGCTGTTTTTGGGAGAAAGGTTCTTCAGGCAGTGGTTCCTTCCGTATAAAGATCCTGCCTGTCCCTCCCGTCATCCGTGTACTTTAGCTTTGGTATTGGTATCCCAGAAGTAATGATGACCCGTGGACTGACCACACTTAACAGGAGAAAACATAATTTATGCTTACCTGATAAATTCCTTTCTCCTGTAGTGTGGTCAGTCCACGGCCCGCCCTGTTTTTATGGCAGGTCTAAATTTTTAAATTATACTCCAGTCACCACTGCACCCTTTGGCTTCTCCTTTCTCGTTGGTTCTCGGTCGAATGACTGGGTGTGACGTAGAGGGGAGGAGCTATATAGCAGCTCTGCTGGGTGATCCTCTTGCACTTCCTGTTGGGGAGGAGTTAATATCCCAGAAGTAATGATGACCCGTGGACTGACCACACTACAGGAGAAAGGAATTTATCAGGTAAGCATAAATTATGTTTTTTTTCTATAAAGATTTCCTTCTGAGTCTCATGTCTCCCATTGAAGATTTATCTCCAGGGGATTCTCTGTCTAAAAAGAGGGAGATTATGCTATCTAACTCTCCCCATGTGTCAGAACCTATAACTCCCGCTCAAGTGACGCCAAGTGACGCCAAGTACATCTAGTGCGTCTAATTCTTTTACCTTACAGGACATGGCGGCAGTTATGAATGCTACCTTCACAGAGGTATTCTCCAAACTGCCAGGGCTACAAGGAAAGCGAGACAGCTCTGGGGCTAGAATTAATACAGAGCTTTCTGATGCTTTATTGCCTGTGTCCGATATACCCTCACAATGCTCAGAAGCCGAGGCAGGTGAGCATCTATCTGTGGGTGACATTTCAGACTCAGGGAAGGCGTGCCGTTCTCTCCCACTCCTGCTTTTAAAAAGATGTTTCCCATAGATGCCACGATACGGGACTCGTGGCAGACGGTTCCTAAGGTGGAGGGAGCAGTCTCCACCCTAGCTAAGCGTACAACTATCCCCGTCGAGGACAGTTGTGCTTTCCTAGATCCTATGGATAAAAAATTGGGTCTCTTTAAGAAAATTTTTATACATCAAGGTTTTATTCTCCAGCCTCTTGCATGTATTGCCCCAGTTACTGCTGCAGCGGCTTTTTGGTTTGAGTCTCTTGAGGAGGCTCTACAGGTAGAGACCCCGTCAGATGATATTCTAGACAGGATTAAAGCTCTTAAGTTAGCTAACGCCTTTATTTCTGACGCCATTTTTCATTTAGCCAAGCTAACGGCTAAGAATTCAGGTTTTGCCATTTTGGCGCATAGGGCACTATGGCTTAAAGGGCCACTAAACCCAAAATCTTTCTTTCATGATTAAGATAGAGAATAGAAATTTAAACAACATTACAATTTACTTCCATTATTTATTTTGCTTCATTTTTTAAATATCCTTAGTTGAAGAAATAGCAATGCACATGGTGAGCCAATCACACGAGGCTTCTATGTGCAGCAACCAATCAGCAGCTAGTGAGCATATCTAGATATGCTTTTTATCAAAGAATATCAAGAGAATAAAACAAATTAGATAATATAAGTAAATTTAAAAGATGTTTAAAATTGCATTCTCTTTCTAAATCAGAAAAGAAAAAATGAGGGTGGCATGTCCCTTTAAGTCCTGGTCAGCAGACGTTACTTCAAAGTCTAAGCTTCTTAACATCCCCTTCTAGGGACAGACCCTATTCGGGCCCGGTCTGAAGGAGATCATTTCTGATATTACTGGAGGAAAAGGTCACGCCCTTCCTCAGGATAGGTCCAATAAGTTAAGGACCAAACAGAATAATTTTCGTTCCTTTCGAAACTTCAAGAGTGGCGCAGCTTCAGTTTCCTCTAATGCAAAACAAGAGGGAAATTTCGCCCAGTCCAAACCAGGCTGGAGACCTAACCAGGCTTGGAATAAGGGGGGAAGCAGGCCAAGAAACCTGCGGCTGCCTTTAAGACAGCATGAAGGAGTAGCCCCCGATCCGGGACCGGATCTAGTGGGGGGCAGACTCTCTCTCTCTTCGCCCAGGCTTGGGCAAGAGACGTCCAGGATCCCTGGGCATTAAAGATTGTTTCCCAGGGATATCTTCTGGACTTCAAAGCTTCATCTCCCAAGGGGAGATTTCATCTCTCACAATTATCTGTAAACCAGATAAAGAGAGGCATTCTTACGTTGTCTTCAAGACCTGCTGGTTATGGGAGTGATCCACCCAGTTCCAAGGGAGGAACAGGGGCAGGGCTTCTATTCAAATCTGTTTATAGTTCCCAAAAAAGAGGGAACTTTCAGACCAATCTTGGATCTCAAGATCCTAAACAAATTTCTCAGGGTCCCATCCTTCAAGATGGAGACTATCCGAGCCATCCTCCCTATTATCCAGGAGGGTCAATATATGACTACCATGGACTTAAAGGATGCTTATGTCCACATTCCGATTCACAGAGATCATCATCAGTTCCTCAGGTTCGCCTTCTTAGACGGGCATTACCAGTTTGTGGCTCTTCCCTTCGGGTTAGCCACTGCACCAAGAATCTTTACGAAGGTTCTAGGGTCCCTACTGGAGGTTCTAAGGCCACGGGGCATAGCGGTGGCTCCTTACCTAGACAACATTCTGATACAGGTGTCGACTTTTCAAATCGCCATATCCCATATGGACATTGTTCTGGCTTTTCTGAGGTCTCACGGGTGGAAGGTGAACAAAGAAAAGAGTTCTCTCTCCCCTCTCACAAGCGTTTCCTTCCTAGGAACACTGATAGATTCAGTAGAAATGAAAATTTTTCTGACAGAGGTCAGGTTATCAAAGCTTCTATCTTCCTGCCTTGCTTTTCATTCCACTTCTCGGCCGTCAGTGGCTCAGTGTATGGAAGTAATCGGCCTAATGGTAGCGGCAATGGACATAGTTCTGTTTGCCCGCCTTCATCTCAGACCACTGCAACTTTGCATGCTCAATCAGTGGAATGGCAATTACACAGATTTGTCCCCTCTGCTAAATCTGGATCAAGAGACCAGGGATTCTCTTCTCTGGTGGTTCTCTCGGGTCCATCTGTCCAGGGGAATGAGTTTCGGCAGGCCAGAGTGGACTATAGTCACGACAGATGCCAGCCTTCTGGGCTGGGGCGCAGTCTGGAACTCCCTGAAGGCTCAGGGTTCGTGGACTCAGGAGGAAGCCCTCCTTCCGATAAACATTCTGGAACTGAGAGCGATATTCAATGTTCTTCAGGCTTGGCCTCAACTAGCTGCGGTCAGGTTCATCAGATTTCAGTCAGACAATATCACGACTGTAGCCTATATCAACCATCAGGGGGGTGCAAGAAGCCCCCTGGCAATGTTGGAGGTTTCAAAGATAATTCTATGGGCAAAGGTTCACTCTTGCCATCTCTCAGCTATCCATATCCCAGGAGTAGAGAACTGGGAGACGGATTTTCTAAGTCGGCAGACTTTTCATCCGGGGGAGTGGGAGCTCCATCCGGAGGTATTTGCCCAGCTGATTCAACTATGGGGCAAACCAGAAGTGGATCTGATGGCGTCTCGTCAGAACGCCAAGCTTCCCTGTTACAGGTCCAGGTCAAGGGATCCCCAGGCAGCGCTGATAGATGCTCTAGCAGTGCCCTGGTCCTTCAGCCTGGCTTATGTGTTCCCACCATTTCCTCTCCTCCCTTGCCTGATTGCCAAGATCAAGCAGGAGAGAGCTTCGTGATTTTGATAGCACCTGCGTGGCCACGCAGGACTTGGTATGCAGATCTGGTGGACATGTCATCCCTTCCACCATGGACTCTGCCGCTGAGGCAGGACCTTCTACTCCAAGGTCCATTCAAACATCCAAATCTAATTTCTCTGCGGCTGACTGCTTGTAGATTGAACGCTTGATTTTATCAAAACGTGGTTTCTCCGAGTCGGTCATTGATACCTTAATTCAGGCTCGAAAGCCTGTCACCAGGAAAATCTATCATAAGATATGGTGTAAATATCTTCATTGGTGTGAATCCAAGGGTTACTCATGGAGTAAAGTCAGGATTCCTAGGATATTATCCTTTCTCCAAGAAGGATTGGAGAAGGGATTGTCAGCTAGTTCCTTAAAGGGACAGATTTCTGCTCTGTCTATTCTTCTGCACAAGCGTCTGGCAGATGTTCCAGACGTTCAGGCGTTTTGCCAGGCTTTAGTTAGAATCAAGCCTGTGTTTAAACCTGTTGCTCCGCCATGGAGTTTAAATTTAGTTCTTAAAGTTCTTCAAGGGGTTCCGTTTGAACCTCTGCATTCCATAGATATCAAGCTTTTATCTTGGAAAGTTCTGTTTTTGGTAGCTATCTCTTCGGCTCGAAGAGTTTCAGAGTTATCTGCCTTACAGTGTGATTCCCCTTATCTGATATTCCATACAGATAAGGTAGTGTTGCGTACCAAACCTGGATTTCTTCCTAAAGTGGTATCTAATAAGAATATCAATCAGGAGATTGTAGTTCCGTCACTGTGTCCTAATCCTTCTTCAAAGAAGGAATGTCTTTTACACAATCTTGACGTGGTTCGTGCTTTAAAGTTTTATTTAGAAGCTACTAAGGATTTTCGTCAAACATCTGCATTGTTTGTTGTCTACTCTGGACAGAGGAGAAGCCAAAAGGCTTCGGCATCTTCTCTTTCTTTTTGGCTGAGAAGTTTAATCCGTTTAGCTTATGAGACTGCTGGCCAGCAGCCTCCTGAAAGAATTACAGCTCATTCCACTAGAGCGGTAGCTTCCACATGGGCTTTTAAAAATGAGGCCTCTGTTGAAAAGATTTGTAAGGCGGCGACTTGGTCTTCGCTTCATACTTTTTCTAATCTCTACAAATTTGATACTTTTGCTTCCTCGGAGGCTATTTTTGGGAGAAAGGTCTTGCAGGCAGTGGTGCCCACGGCCCGCCCTGTCACTTTAAGGCAGGTGTTTTTTTATTTTTAAACTACAGTCACCACTGCACCCTATAGTTTCTCCTTTTTCTTGCTTGTCTTCGGTCGAATGACTGGGGGTGGCAGTTAGGGGAGGAGTTATATAGACAGCTCTGCTGTGGGTGTCCTCTTGCAACTTCCTGTTGGGAAGGAGAATATCCCACAAGTAATGGATGAACCCGTGGACTGGATACACCACAAGAGAAAGAAATTCATCAGGTAAGCATAAATTTTGTTTTTATGATTCAGATAGAGAATAGAAAATTAAACAACATTACAATTTACTTCCATTATTTATTTTGCTTCATTTTTTAAATATCCTTAGTTGAAGAAAAAGCAATGCACATGGTGAGCCAATCACACGAGGCTTCTATGTGCAGCAACCAATCAGCAGCTAGTGAGCATATCTAGATATGCTTTTCATCAAAGAATATCAAGAGAATAAAACAAATTAGATAATATAAGTAAATTAGAAAGATGTTTAAAATTGCATTCTCTTTCTAAATCATAAAAGAAAAAATGTGGGTGGCATGTCCCTTTAAGATAAAACCTTTATAAATCTAATGCCAAATCACAATATTATAATGATATGATACAGGGGATATTTAGGTGGTAACTCAGTAATAAACATCATTGGTACGCACAGTAGCAGGGTGTTTGGTCACCAATATTTACTAACTAACGCTTGCGAAATCTACAAACTATTTGTTTGGCCGAATAAAAATAGGTAATTTTGGCAGTTATACGGCGCACAAGCGTTATTGCTCACAGTGCAATCTATATGCTAAAAGAGTAATAAAACTCATGGTTATTCGATATTATCAAAAACTGATATTAGTAGAAATTTACTTGTAATAGTGATTAACCTCTTCATGTGCTGAATAATACTTCGTAAGGGTAATTCTCTTTGGTCAAATATTGGTCATTTTTAACCTAGTAGATACATCGAACATAAAACAAAAGGTGAATACAAACTTACCGATACCTGTGGATTTTAGATTAACAGGGCTAAAAGCAAAGAATATTGGATAACATATACCAGCTCATTAAGACACCGACTGCTGGCTGAATAACAACATACAAACTTGATAAATAGTAACATTGTAATCACATACGGGATAACTGAAAGATACAGTTACTAAAGAATATTGATACCGCTGCAACAGTATTTAACCCATGCACGTGCAGTATAGCACATTTTAAATATGTTTACCTTGACTCAATAATAGCATACAAAGTCTAGAGATATGCTAAAGACAAGTGCCACTGTACATAACACAATAATAGTGAAATCGTAGGTGAACATATGGGAAAATCCAACAAGGACAATAATAACGGACATTATCTATGTGCACTGCACAGTAAAGAGAGAAATTTACTGTTGACCTATTAATGGCATAATAAACCAACAAGTGATATCAGTACATGTACATATAATATAACATCGAGATATTCTTTACCACCGGAATTTCATATATAACAGCCGGAATACGGCAGATTAATTTCATAACATCAGCTTGAATATATCCAAACTAGTATTATATATCATAAACGCATGTCAATACACGCAATGATTTAGTACTCGCCCTATTGTGATATACGTATGTTTATACTAGTGAGAATTAGTACAACCCAGCACATATCAGAATCTTCTGATTGCGAATATCCATCCTATTTTAGCTAAATACAGTCTATTCAAGACAGGATTAGGACGTTAAAACACCCACATCAGTCTGACAGATCAGACAGGAGGAATACACCCTCAAAGAGGATAATACGATAGCAACAAGTCATGAGCTGTTAAACCTAAATCCTAACAGACTAGTATAGTGGAGCATATAGTATGCCCAGATATCCAGATGCCCTATTAACCCTTCTGATGTTATTTACATACTAGTGATTTGCCACTATATCCCATCCTACTAAGCTAGATACTATATCTGACTAATTGAATATATAGGCATTGGAGGAGATTATTTATTGTACAGTGATACCTAGGTACTGATAATAAAGTATCACATTTACTATTATCTTGGTTCTATCTTACATTTGGGATTTTAATTGTTTGAATGTTGTTTGTTGTTCTAACATAAATTTTAAAAGTAATAATAAAAGTTAAATTTTAATTTAAATCTGTGAAGTTTTGCCTTCGAGTCTGGGCACCAGAGTGCTATAAGTGCATACTTTCTAGTGGATCAACTCTAGCTCCACAATCTTCCAGTATATATTCTCCTAGAGTATCTGCAATCCAGGTTTGATGAGAAGCATTCCTTGAACTGGGTTCAAGATCTTCATCTTTGGGAATAATGGTTCCAGTCTGGGTACGAGATCTAGGTATTTCCTCAAGTTCTCTCAGGTTCTGACCTTCAAAGAAGTATCCATTCTCCTTTGGTTCAAGAAGGGCCTGTTCATATCGAACATAGACCTGAAGGATGTGTATTTTTGTTCCCACAATCGTTATCTTCTCAAGTTTCTGAGTTTTGTCATCCTAGAAGGACTTGTAGATCTCGGGAATATTGCAAGGGGGATTCTGGATCATATATGATCAGATGTCATCCTTTCTCTTTCAAGAGACCTTGTCCAGTCTTCTTTCCCATGGTTGGGAAATAATTCTGGAGAAGAGTTCTTTTGCTCCATCTGCAAGGATGAATTATTTGGGGACCTTTATAGATTTTCTATATAGAAGAATATCTCTAACAGGGACCAGATAATCAAGGAGTTTTTTCTTTTTTTCTCCCTGCAGTCTGCCCGGCCATCAGCAAGCTCTGGTGGTCCGGTAGATAGCTTAGTCGCTTTGTAACCAAATGGTTTGGAGGGAATTGGTCTGATGGCTGCCATGGACATCATTGGTGTGTTGGGTTAACCTGCTCTTCAACAAAAGATTATAAAAGAATGAACACTAAAAATAAATAAATTACAAAAATAGGAATTAAAATTCCGGAACCAATAATAATGCATGTTTCATATACTTGCACCAAAGCAATAATAATGGAAATAACGATTATTAATAAAAAAACCTGCTTTTTAACAAACGATTACTAAAGATCAAACAAGAACACGCAAAATTGAAATTTCCCATTCCACTGTTATAGTAAATTGCATCATCAAAACAAATGACTAAACCTCTAATTTACCAACCCTAGAATTGAACCAACAATAAAATATGCGTTCTTGCACTAAAGGACTAAAAAGAACATAATAAATATTCAAATTGGCATATACCAAAAACCTTATACTGACTCACAAACCCTGTAAGGACAGATTATCTGATGTACAAAAAAGTTATTTATGTTTTTATTATAACAATACATTCGTATTTGTGTTTACTACTGGAACAAGTTTTCATAACGTTTTATGCATTTACTTGGTCATCTGATACAAATAAGTGAAAATTCCCCCATCACCGTGATAAACTGAACCATTAATAGGTCACATGCTAAGGAATGACCAATCAAAAGCACCGACACAAGAACCAATAGGATCACAGATTGTAAAGATACAACTACCTAGGGGATCCAATAGAATTAAATCACAGAATACAAAAACCCACTGTTTACAACTGTAAGGATATGCTTGATAAAGGCTGTATTAATCAGCTGAAACGCGTTGCCTACTCCTTGCTACACTAAACATTTTCATAGTCCACTTTCGAAGTGGACCGCCAAGACTACATCAAACCACGGACTAACAAATACGCTTGAAAGATATTCTGAAGCGTTCAAAAACAACCTTCAAAGCACCTAGTCCTCTTTTTAAAGGACCGCCAAGAACAACTGAAATACCTTACCTAAAATTGGGCCTAAAGAAACCTGTGTACACCTGCAGATCGGATACTCTGAAACAAATAGAGTACGGATCTAAACAGAACACATTAGCAACAATTCAAGAGGTTTTGAAAACCTGAACCGGGCAAAAAGACCAGCCATCTGACGAAAGGATTAACGGTTAAAGCACACTACCACATTACTCCAGCATCTACTCCTTCAAGTGTGTGTATTAGCGGAGACAAACCAACGCGACATACTGAAACCACTACAACACCGGCAGCGGCTATCCCGGCTTCCAATCCACATTTATCACAGTAAAGATTGAATTGGGTACAAAAAGAAACTAGAGCAGAAACAAAGTATCCCAAAAGAAACAACGGGTAAGATTTATTATACCTACACCAACTAAGGAAGTTAATGTGAAGGACAGATAACCAAAACTACTTAACAGTGACTTATAATCGCAACATATATAGCAATTAGACAAAAACGTGTTGCAGCACGCCCACACATACTATCCCCACGGAGGACTTAACAACAGCGCTTTTAACAAAAAGCAATTAACAATTACTCTAACGATCACGGCAGAAAGACTTTATCTTTTATAACTTATTATACGATTTTTACTGTATCACTTTATTTTTGTTTCACTTTTATTATTTGTTACTAATGTTGATACCATTGACGCTATTTTAATTATGTATGTTCAGCTTTAAACAAACGAATATGGTAAATATGGTAATTAAGAATTAATATTGCGAATATTCTTTGTGGATACCATACTTCTTCACAAGTCCACTATATCAAATCCATAAAAAATATCTGCAATTAAACCAAAATTCAAAAATTCAAATATACAGATATGTTTGTATAATACACTAAGTAACAGGGATTGGAAAACATATTATATCATTTTATTCACACTGTATGGTTGGCCAACCAGTTAGATTTGTTTTAAGAATCAATTTCTATTGTTTTAAATTTTATTGTATGTATTTATAATTCTAAAAATAAATAGATCTCATTGAATCCAACTACATAGTAAGACTATCTTTCCTTATTGGGTAATTAAGCACAAGCGCTTAAGAGTCTCATCCAATCCAGATTTTGCCATGGACATCATTCCCTTTACTATTTTTTCTGAAATGGAGAATTTTCGGATCTGTCTCAGTGGATAGATCTAGATCAGTAGATAAGAGACTTCTTCCAAAACTGTTTTTTCAGGAGTACCTGTCTCAGGGCGTGTGCTTCTGGAGACATTCCTGGGAGGCACAGGGATTATTAATCTCGGAAGTGTCTGTGTTCCTCTTTTACAGTTGAGGGCCAGTTACATTGCTCTGATGACTTGGCCTCAGTCGTCATTAAATTTGCAATTTCACTTCTATGGCTTACATCATCTTCCAGGGTGGAACTCAGAGTTCCTTAGCCTTGTAGCAGGGTCATTTGATTTGTTCAGTGGATGGCAGCTTACAATTGCTGTCTGTTTTCCTCTCTTTAGGGGTGAGCAATTTGACTTCTGAACAGACAGATAATTCACCTAAGGGAGTGGGCTCTCCATCTGGAGGTGTTTTCTAGGTAAACCCTATAATGGGGGGTTCTGGAGTTGGCTTCTGAGGGAGTTTCGGCAGACCGCCAAGCTTATGAGGTCAAGTGATTCGCAGACCTCCTTGATAAATGTTCTGGTGGTTTTTTCTTGGGAATCAGTCTTGCATACCTAATTCCTCCGTTTTTCTCTCCTTTCACGAGTCATTATTCGTATCAAACAGGAGAGAGAGTCAGTGATTCTAATAGCCCCTGCGTGGCCTCGCAGGATCTGGTATGCAGACCTAATGGAATGGTCTCCTCTCCCTCCTTAGAGACTGCCTCTGAGGAAGGACCTTCTGAATCAGGGTCCCTTCCTTCATTCTATTTTCATTTCTTTAAAGCCGACTGCTTGGAGATGATCGCTTAGTTGGTCTAAGTGTGGTTTTTCTGACTCGGTCTTTAAAACCACGTTTCAAGCTTGCATGAAAGTTGCTAGAAAGTTTTACCATAAGACATGGCGTAAATATCATCTTATATGTGTGAATCCAAGGGTTAGTCTTTTAAGTAGGGTCAGGATTCCTGGGAATTTGTCTTTTTTCCAGGAAGGCCTGGAGAAGGTGTTTTCGGTCAGTACCCTCAGGGGTCAGATCTCTGCCCTATTCATTCGGCTGTACAAGGGTCTGGCGGACGTCCTGGATGTCCAATCCTTTTTGTCAGGCCCTGGTCAACATCAGGCCTGTGTTTAAATCAGTTGCTCCGCCTTGGAGTATTAACCTTGTTCTTAAAGTTTTGCAACAGGCTCCATTTGAGCCTATGCATTTCTTAGATGTTAAGATGTTATCTTGGAAGGTTTTGTTTCTTGTTGACATTTCTTCTGCTAGGAGAGTCTCTGAACTCTCGGAGTTGCATTATGATTCCCCTTATCTTATCTTTCATTCTGATAAGGTGGTTCTGCGTACTTAGTTAGGTTTCCTTCCTAAAGTTGTTTCAAATAGGAATATTGAGCAGGTAATTGTTGTGCCTTCTTTGTGTCCTAATCCTTCTTTCTCTTGTTAAGTGTAGTCAGTCCACGGGTCATCCATTACTTATGGGATTATATCTCCTTCCCAACAGGAAGTTGCAAGAGGATCACCCAAGCAGAGCTGCTATATAGCCCCTCCCCTCACATGTCATATCCAGTCATTCTCTTGCAACTCAACATAGATAGGTCGTTGTGAGAGGTCTGTGGTGTTTTTTAAACTTAGTTTATGTCTTCAATCAAAAGTTTGTTATTTTAAATGGCACCGGAGTGTGCTGTTTGTTCTCAGGCAGTATTAGAAGAAGAATCTGCCTGCGTTTTCTATGATCTTAGCAGAAGTAACTAAGATCCACTGGCTGTTTCTCGCACATTCTGAGGAGTGAGGTAACTTCAGAAAGGGGAATAGCATGCGGGGGCCCCCTGCAAACGAGGTATGTGCAGTAAATTATTTTTCTAAGGAATGGAATTGACTAGAAAATACTGCTGTTACCAATGTAATGTAAGTACAGCCTTGAATGCAGTGGTAGCGACTGGTATTAGGCTGATGAGTGTACGTGCACTGAAGTATTTTTCTAGGGAATGGAATTTGTCTAAGAAAATACTGTTAATGCTGAAGTAATGTTTGAGCCTTAACTGCAGTAAAAGCGACTGGTAGCAGGCTTATTAATAACACTTCATAATCTTTTAATGTTTAAAACGTTTACTGGCATGTTAATCGTTTTTTGTGAGGTACTTGGTGATAAAACTTATTGGGGCATGATTTTTCCACATGGCTAACGTTTATTTCTGCATAGAAACAGTTAACTGAGATTTCCCACTGTTGTAATATGAGTGGGAGGGGCCTATTTTAGCGCTTTTTTGCGCAGTAAAAATTAAGTCACAGTATTCCTACTTCATCCTCCATGATCCAGGACGTCCCTAGAGAGCTCAGGGGTCTTCAAAATTCATTTTGAGGGAGGTAATCAGTCACAGCAGACCTGTGACAGTGTGTTTGACTGTGATAAAAACGTTATTTGTTAAATTGATATCCGTTTTTGGGTATTAAGGGGTTAATCATCCATTTGCTGGTGGGTGCAATCCTTTGCTAATTTAATACATTTACTGTGAAATTTTGGTTGCTATAACTGATTTGGTTCATTGTTATTTCAACTGTGACAGCTTTTTTTGCTTCTTAAAGGCGCAGTAGCGTTTTTTATATTGCTTGTAAATTTATTTGAAAGTATTTTCCAAGCTTGATAGTCTCATTGCTAGTCTGTTTAAACATGTCTGACACAGATGAATCTACGTGTTCACTATGTTTGAAGGCCAATGTGGAGCCCCATAGAAATTTGTGTACTAAATGCATTGATGTCACTTTAAATAAAAGTCAATCTTTACATGTAAAGAAATTATCACCAGACAACGAGGGGGAAGTTATGCCGACTAACTCTCCTCACGTGTCAGTACCTTCGCCTCCCGCTGAGGAGGAGCGTGATATTGTGGCGCCAAGTACATCATAGAGGCCCATACAAATCACTTTGCAAGACATGGCTACTGTTATGACCGAGGTATTATCTAAATTGCCAGAATTAAGAGGCAAGCGCGATTGCTCGGGGTTAAGGACAGAGCGCGCTGATGATGGGAGAGCCATGTCTGATACTGCGTCACAATTTGCAGAACATGAGGACGGAGAGCTTCATTCTGTGGGTGACGGATCTGATCCAGGGAGACTGGATTCAGAGATTTCTAATTTTAAATTTAAGCTTGAAAACCTCCGCGTACTGCTAGGAGAGGTATTAGCAGCTCTGAATGATTGTTACACGGTTGCAATTCCAGAGAAATTATGTAGGCTGGATAGATACTATGCGGTACCGGTGTGTACTGACGTTTTTCCTATACCTAATAGGCTTACAGAGATTATTAGCAAGGAGTGGGATAGGCCCGGTGTGCCCTTTTCCCCCCCTCCTATATTTAGGAAAATGTTTCCAATAGACGCCACCACACGGGACTTATGGCAGACGGTCCCTAAGGTGGAGGGAGCAGTTTCTACTTTGGCTAAGCGTACCACTATCCCGGTGGAGGATAGTTGTGCTTTTTCAGATCCAATGGATAAAAAATTAGAAGGTTACCTTAAGAAAATTTTTGTTCAACAAGGTTTTATCTTACAGCCCCTTGCATGCATTGCGCCTGTCACTGCTGCTGCGGCATTCTGGTTTGAGTCTCTGGAAGAGGCCATTCGCACAGCTCCATTGGATGAAATTATGAACAATCTTAAAGCACTTAAGCTAGCTAACGCATTTGTTTCTGATGCTGTTGTACATTTAACCAAATTAACGGCTAAGAACTCTGGTTTCGCCATTCAAGCGCGCAGAGCGCTATGGCTTAAATCATGGTCAGCTGACGTGACTTCTAAATCTAAATTGCTTAATATTCCTTTCAAAGGGCAGACCTTGTTCGGGCCCGGCTTGAAAGAAATTATTGCTGACATTACTGGGGGTAAGGGTCATACTCTTCCTCAGGACAAGGCCAAATCAAAGGCCAAACAGTCTAATTTTCGTGCCTTTCGTAACTTCAAGGCAGGAGCAGCATCAACTTCCTCCGCTCCAAAACAGGAAGGAACTGTTGCTCGTTACAGACAGGGCTGGAAAGCTAACCAGTCCTGGAACAAGGGCAAGCAGGCCAGAAAACCTGCTTCTGCCCCTAAGACAGCATGAAGGGAGGGCCCCCTATCCGGAAACGGATCTAGTGGGGGGCAGACTATCTCTCTCCGCCCAGGCTTGGGCAAGAGATGTCCAGGATCCCTGGGCGTTGGAGATCATATCTCAGGGATACCTTCTGGACTTCAAAGCTTCTCCTCCACAAGGGAGATTTCATCTTTCAAGGTTATCAGCAAACCAAATAAAGAAAGAGGCGTTTCTAAGCTGTGTACAAGACCTCTTATTAATGGGGGTGATCCACCCAGTTCCGCGGACGGAACAAGGGCAAGGATTTTACTCAAATCTGTTTGTGGTCCCCAAGAAAGAGGGAACCTTCAGACCAATCTTGGACCTAAAGATCTTAAACAAATTCCTAAGAGTTCCATCATTCAAAATGGAAACTATTCGAACCATCCTACCCATGATCCAAGAGGGTCAATACATGACCACAGTGGATTTAAAGGATGCCTACCTTCACATACCGATTCACAAAGATCATTATCGGTACCTAAGATTTGCCTTTCTAGACAGGCATTACCAGTTTGTAGCTCTTCCCTTCGGGTTAGCTACGGCCCCGAGAATCTTTACAAAGGTTCTGGGCTCTCTTCTGGCGGTACTAAGACCGCGAGGCATAGCGGTGGCTCCGTACCTAGACGACATTCTGATACAAGCGTCAAGTTTTCAAATTGCCAAGTCTCACACAGAGATAGTTCTGGCGTTTCTGAGGTTGCATGGGTGGAAGGTGAACGTGGAAAAGAGTTCTCTATTACCACTCACAAGGGTTCCCTTCCTAGGGACTCTTATAGATTCTATAGAGATGAAAATTTACCTGACGGAGCCCAGGCTATTAAAGCTTCAAAATACTTGCCATGCCCTTCATTCCATTCCACACCCATCAGTAGCTCAGTGCATGGAAGTAATCGGCTTAATGGTTGCGGCAATGGACATAGTACCATTTGCGCGCCTGCATCTCAGACCACTGCAATTGTGCATGCTCAGTCAGTGGAATGGGGATTACTCAGATTTGTCCCCTCTACTAAATCTGGATCAAGAGACCAGAGATTCTCTTCTATGGGGGCTTTCTCTGCCCCATCTGTCCAAGGGGATGACCTTTCGCAGGCCAGATTGGACGATTGTAACAACAGACGCCAGCCTTCTAGGTTGGGGCGCAGTCTGGAATTCCCTGAAGGCTCAGGGATCATGGACTCAGGAGGAGAAACTCCTTCCAATAAATATTCTGGAGTTAAGAGCAATATTCAATGCTCTTCTAGCTTGGCCTCAGTTAGCAACACTGAGGTTCATCAGATTCATCAGTCGGACAACATCACGACTGTGGCTTACATCAACCATCAAGGGGGAACCAGGAGTTCCCTAGCGATGTTAGAAGTCTCCAAGATAATTCGCTGGGCAGAGTCTCACTCTTGCCACCTGTCAGCGATCTACATCCCAGGCGTGGAGAACTGGGAGGCGGATTTTCTAAGTCGCCAGACTTTTCATCCGGGGGAGTGGGAACTTCATCCGGAGGTCTTCGCTCAACTGATTCATCGTTGGGGCAAACCAGATCTGGATCTCATGGCGTCTCGCCAGAACGCCAAGCTTCCTTGTTACGGATCCAGATCCAGGGACCCGGGAGCGGCGCTGATAGATGCTCTGACAGCCCCTTGGGTCTTCAACATGGCTTATGTGTTTCCACCATTCCCGATGCTGCCTCAACTGATTGCCAAGATCAAACAGGAGAGAGCATCAGTGATTTTGGTAGCGCCTGCGTGGCCACGCAGGACCTGGTATGCAGACCTAGTGGACATGTCGTCCTGTCCACCATGGTCTCTGCCTCTGAGGCAGGACCTTCTAATTCAGGGTCCTTTCAACCATCCAAATCTAATTTCTCTGAGACTGACTGCATGGAGATTGAACGCTTGATTCTATCAAAGCGTGGCTTCTCGGAGTCGGTTATTGATACTTTAATACAGGCTCGGAAACCTGTTACCAGAAAAATTTACCATAAAATATGGCGTAAATATGTATATTGGTGCGAATCCAAGAGTTACTCATGGAGTAAGGTTAGGATTCCTAGGATATTGTCTTTTCTACAAGAGGGTTTAGAAAAGGGCTTATCTGCTAGTTCGTTAAAGGGACAGATTTCGGCTCTGTCTATTCTTCTACACAAACGTCTGGCAGAAGTTCCAGATGTTCAGGCTTTTTGTCAGGCTTTGGCTAGGATTAAGCCTGTGTTTAAGACTGTTGCTCCGCCGTGGAGCTTAAACTTAGTTCTTAACGTTTTGCAAGGTGTTCCATTTGAACCCCTTCATTCCATTGATATCAAGCTGTTATCTTGGAAAGTTCTGTTTTTGATGGCTATTTCCTCGGCTCGAAGAGTCTCTGAGTTATCTGCCTTACATTGTGATTCTCCTTATCTAATTTTTCATTCAGACAAGGTAGTTCTGCGTACTAAACCTGGGTTCTTACCTAAGGTAGTTTCTAACAGGAATATCAATCAAGAGATTGTTTTTCCATCTTTGTGTCCTAACCCTTCTTCAAAGAAGGAACGACTTTTGCATAATCTGGACGTAGTCCGTGCCCTGAAGTTCTATTTGCAGGCAACTAAGGAGTTTTGTCAAACTTCTTCTCTGTTTGTCGTTTACTCTGGACAGAGGAGAGGTCAAAAGGCTTTGGCTACCTCTCTCTCTTTTTGGCTTCGTAGCATAATACGTTTAGCCTATGAGACTGCTGGACAGCAGCCTCCTGAAAGAATTACAGCTCATTCCACTAGAGCTGTGGCTTCCACCTGGGCCTTTAAGAATGAGGCCTCTGTTGAACAGATTTGCAAGGCTGCAACTTGGTCTTCACTTCACACTTTTTCGAAATTTTACAAATTTGACACTTTTGCTTCTTCGGAGGCTGTGTTTGGGAGAAAGGTTCTTCAGGCAGTGGTTCCTTCCGTTTAAAGTTCCTGCCTTGTCCCTCCCATCATCCGTGTACTTTTTGCTTTGGTATTGGTATCCCATAAGTAATGGATGACCCGTGGACTGACTACACTTAACAAGAGAAAACATAATTTATGCTTACCTGATAAATTTATTTCTCTTGTAGTGTAGTCAGTCCACGGCCCGCCCTGTCTTTGAGGCAGGTTTAAATTTTAATTTAACTCCAGTCACCACTGCACCCTATGGTTTCTCCTTTCTTGTCTTGTTTCGGTCGAATGACTGGATATGACATGTGAGGGGAGGGGCTATATAGCAGCTTTGCTTGGGTGATCCTCTTGCAACTTCCTGTTGGGAAGGAGATATAATCCCATAAGTAATGGATGACCTGTGGACTGACTACACTACAAGAGAAATAAATTTATCAGGTAAGCATAAATTATGTTTTTCATAATGAGCACAACCTAGATGTGGTGTGTGCGCTGAAATTATACTTGCAGGGGACTAAGGACTTCCGCCAGTCTTCTGCTTTGTTTGTCTGTTTCTCTGAGAAACGCAAGGGTCAGAAAGCTACGGCTACTTATCTTTCGCTCTGGCTGAAGAGTATTATTCGTTTGGCCTATGAAGCTGCTGGACATCAGCATCCTGAGAGAATCACGACTCATTTTACAAGGGCTGTTTCTTCTTTCTGGGTTTCAAACATGAAGCTTCTGTTGAACAAGTTTGCAAGGCTGCAACTTTGTCCTCTATGCATATTTTTTCTAAATTTGATACTTTTACTTCTGAGGCTTCTTTTGGGAGAAAGGTTCTTCAGGCAGTGGTGCCTTCTGTTTAGGTTACCTGTCTTATCCCTCCCTTATCATCTGTGTCCTCTAGCTTGGGTATTGATTCCCAACAGTAATTGATGATGATTCATGGACTCATCGTATCATTAGAAAGAAAACGAAATTTATGCTTACCTGATACATTTCTTTCTTTCTTGACACGGTGAGTCCACGGCTAGCCCTGTTTTTCATGCAGTTTTTTAGTATATAAACCTCAGGCACCTCTGCACCTGGTGTCATTTCCTTTTTTCCTTTCCTTTGGTCGATTGACTATCGTTTGTGGGTATTGAAGTGATACTTAACAGCTTTGCTGTGGTGCTCTTTAACTCCTCCTGCTGGCCAGGAGTGATATTCCCAACAGTAATTGATAATGATCCGTGGACTCACCGTGTCAAGAAAGAAAGAAATTTATCAGGTAAGCATACGTTTTTTTTTTTGTTTTGTTTAATATTAAACATAAACATATTTCAGTTAGAATTTTATGTGTTTTACCTTCTATGGGGCAAAAAACTTTTTTATTCCTAGTTAAATGATTAGTTTTGGAGAAGTGTTGCAACATAAATAAAGGTGGAGTGTTTTTTGGACAAACCTGCCCTATAACTTGTGTCACTAAACTCATGTAATTTTATCTGGCTATAACTTAAATGTTATCTAATAGAGAAGTATATTGGCTTTCACCCCACCTTTATAAACAATGTAATGCATACACTGCAACAGAACACTATCAGATCTTCAAGCAATAAAACCATAAACGTTACAGAATACAGAATCTTGTTAAGCTGAATTGCGATGAAAAGATCACATGAGAAATAGGGATCAACTTGAGTAGCTGCACTTCTGGTTGAAACAGCATACCTTGTTTTTTTTACCAATAAGTACTTTGTGCTATACAGCATATTGAATTTGTGAAGAGCAGCATAACAAACTCTAGCACAGGGCTTCACAAAAATCATTACATCTTACTCTGGGTTTGAAGGAATTTAATGTCAGAATTTTCTTGATTTGTATAGTTTTATTTGGGAATTTAAATTCTCACTTTTTTTTTTATTGTGAATATTATTATATATTTGTGTATGTGCGGTTTGTGCTTTTAGTGTTGGGTGTTATGTAGTATTGGAGGGTGTGTATTGTAGTGTTTATGAAGTCTCACTTATCTTGTTTTGTCCTTGTTGTTTCCTATATTTTGCTTAAAATTAAGAGATTACACAATAGTGCATATGCCATGTAGCCTACTACTACTACTTCATTTGTTTCGTATTGATAAACCGTTCTGATGACAAAGCTCAGTTTTTCAAACTTACAATCAGATCCTGGTGGTACTTATGTCCTTTGTATTGCGGGGGCTCTGTCCTTTGAATTTTAATGAAACTTTCCATGATTTTGACTCAGTTAAAGGGACAGTCTACTATAAATTAAACTTTCATTATTCAGATAGGACTTTTAATTTTAATCAACTTTCCAATTTACTTTTATCATCAAATTAGCTTTTTTCTCTTGGTATTCTTAGTTTAAACTAAACATAGGTAGGCTCACCGATCGCGCCATAGCACTAAGTGCAGGTCGCTCCTGTGACAGGAGCGAGCTGCACTTAATGTTATGGCGCGATCGGCCGGGATGTGACTATACAGCTGGCCCGATGCGCTGACTAAAAATAACAGACCCGCTCAGCAGAGAGCAGAGAGCGGGTCTGTAAAAGCGCTGTATTTTAGCAAATTAAACGGTAAAAAAATGCTTTTATGGCTATAGAACCTAAATAATGTTATATAATTCTGCACTATGTGCAGAATTATATAACATTATTTTTAAGGTTTACTGTCCCTTTAAGATTTAGCACAAAACAATGCTAAATTTAAGACAATAGATAATAAACAGTCACAGTCATGTGATCAGGGGGCTGGAAGAAGGTTCCTAGATACAAGGTAATCACAGAGGTAAAAAGTATAATAATATAACTGTGTTGGTTATGCAAAACTGGGGAATGGATAATAAAGGGATTATCTAACTTTTAAAACAATAAAAATTCTATGGTAGACTGTATGGCAGGTAAAATATACCATATAAGAATGCTGCATTTAAAACATGCCAAAGAAATAATTAAAGTTAACACAAGTACCTTTTTGTAGTAGTATCAATATATATAACTAGTTTTAAGCTAAATCTTACATGGACATACAAGTGTTAAAATCATTTTCATTAGAGTATTTTATTTTTCAACAAAAAACATTTTTTAGATCTATTTTGGAGCCCTGTAATAAGCATGTAAGCAGCTTCAGTTTGGCTCACTGGCCACATCCTTCTAAGGAGGAGTGTATTACATTAACTATGCATTTAATTCATTCAAGGGTTAAAAATAAAATCATATCTAGAAATACTCTTATATAAAAACAATTTTTTTATTTGTTTATGTATATATGTGTGGATAAATTGAGTATGTGTGTGTGTATGTATGCGTGTTTATATATATATATATATATATATATATATGTATATATGTGTGTGTGTATGTATGCGTGTTTATATATATATATGTATATATGTATGTGTGTGTGTGTGTGTATGTGTATATATATATGTATATATATATAGTGTGTATGTATGCGTGTGTTTATATATATATATATATATATATATGTATGTATATATATATATATGTGTGTGTGTGTATGTGTATATATATATATATATATATATATATATATATATATATATATATATATATATATATATATATATATAGTGTGTATGTATGCATGTGTTTTTATTTATATATATACACATACATAGTAGAAAAGAAGAAGCCGTCAGCGCCTTAAATTTAAAAAGTCAAACTTTAATGGTCAGGTTAAAAGCTATGACAGAATTCAGTAAGAAAAGTCTGACATGTTTCGGCCAATGGCCTTAATCTTAGACATTAACTCTACAGAAAGAACCGCCAATATTTAAAATCAGTACTGAAATTCTATTGGAAGCTCTTAATTACAATCATTGTATAACAGCTGAGATTGTATGTATTTGTTAAAGAACTTGATATATTGTTGCCTAATGGCTTGAAACACAAAGTGTCAATTCATATTCATTATGATACACATTAGTAAACAACTAAAGAACATTATAAATGTTTGAACCAGAATCTATATATTATTATCAGTATTTTGCAATGAACATTTGCTTATACTTGCAAACTAGACAGAGAATGCATGTAACACCCTATGTACACACTAATGAAATGGATACAAAATCAATGCGAACCAAAATGTATCTATGTATAAATGAACAACTTTCCTACATGGATGTGCAATGTAAATAATCCTGTTATATAATAATATATATAATATATATATATATATATATATATATATATATATATATATATATATATATATAATCTCTTCATTGTCATAATCATGAGGAGTCGTTCATGGCAAAATTAATTTTGTTGGGCCACGTGATTTGTAAGCGTATTTGGAGGTTTTTGCCTCTTCTAGAAAAGTTTGAATCCTCTGATGTAGACTGAGAACAGGAACTGGTCCCAGTTTGTCACAAGCTGCATAGACGTGATTCACACAGTTCCTCAAATATTCTTTGAACAATGAAATTACATCCTATGTTTATATTTCTTTCACTTCCCTTTTCCTTGAAACATGCTGAAAACTAACGTCTTTAACATTTATTAATTAGTGAGTCTCACTGCTTTGTAGAAGAGACAACACCCCTTTTTTTATTTTGTAAATCTGACTTTGAACGGTGTTGACTACCTAGGTAGATTTAGTAGTGCATATGTGTCTCGAACACTATAAGATAGTGGTGCTTTCAACAATGTATAACATTGTTAAAAACATTGCTGCATAAGTGCATATAGACCTAGATTTGGAGTTTGGCGGTAGCTGTGAAAACCAGCGTTAGAGGCTCCTAACGCTGGTTTTAGGCTACCGCCGGTATTTGGAGTCACTCAAAATAGGGTGTAACGCTCACTTTTCAGCCGCAACTTTTCCATACCGCAGATCCCCTTACGTAAATTGCGTATCCTATCTTTTCAATGGGATTTTTATAACTCCGGTATTTAGAGTCGTTTCTGAAGTGAGCGTTAGACATCTAACGACAAAACTCCAGCCGCAGGAAAAAAGTCAGTAGTTAAGAGCTTTCTGGGCTAACGCCGGTTTCTAAAGCTCTTAACTACTGTACTCTAAAGTACACTAACACCCATAAACTACCTATGTACCCCTAAACCGAGGTCCCCCCACATCGCCAACACTCGAATACATTTTTTTAACCCCTAATCTGCCGACCGCCACCTACGTTATCCTTATGTACCCCTAATCTGCTCCCCCTAACACCGCCGACCCCTGTATTATATTTATTAACCCCTAATCTGCCCCCCTCAACGTCGCCTCCATCTGCCTACACTTATTAACCCCTAATCTGCCGACCGCAAAGCGCCGCCAACAAAGTTATCCTTATGTACCCCTAATCTGCTGCCCCTAACACCGCCGACCCCTATATTATATTTATTAACCCCTAATCTGCCCCCTACGTCGTCGCCTCCACCTGCCTCCACTTATTAACCCCTAATCTGCCGAGCGGACCTGAGCGCTACTATAATAAAGTTATTAACCCCTAATCCGCATCACTAACCCTATAATAAATAGTATTAACCCCTAATCTGCCCTCCCTAACATCGCCGACACCTAACTTCAATTATTAACCCCTAATCTGCCGACTGGAGCTCACCGCTACTCTAATAAATGTATTAACCCCTAAAGCTAAGTCTAACCCTAACACTAACACCCCCCTAAGTTAAATATAATTTACATCTAACGAAATTAATTAACTCTTATTAAATAAATTATTCCTATTTAAAGATAAATACTTACCTGTAAAATAAATCCTAATATATCTACAATATAAATTATAATTATATTGTAGCTATTTTAGGATTAATATTTATTTTACAGGCAACTTTGTAATTATTTTAAACAGGTACAATAGCTATTAAATAGTTAAGAACTATTTAATAGCTAAAATAGTTAAAATAATTACAAAATGACCTGTAAAATAAATACTAACCTAAGTTACAATTAAACCTAACACTACACTATCAATAAATTAATTAAATAAACTACCTACAATTACCTACAATTAACCTAACACTACACTATCAATTAATTAATTAAATACAATTCCTACAAATAAATACAATTAAATAAACTAGCTAAAGTACAAAAAATAAAAAAGAACTAAGTTACAAAAAATAAAAAAATATTTACAAACATAAGAAAAATATTACAACAATTTTAAACTAATTACACCTACTCTAAGCCCCCTAAAATAAAAAATGCCCTACCCTATTCTAAATTACTAAAGTTAAAAGCTCTTTTACCTTACCAGCCCTGAACAGGGCCCTTTGCGGGGCATGCCCCAAGAAGTTCAGCTCTTTTGCCTGTAAAAAAAAACATACAATACCCCCCCCCCAACATTACAACCCACCACCCACATACCCCTAATCTAACCCAAACCCCCCTTAAATAAACCTAACACTAAGCCCCTGAAGATCTTCCTACCTTGTCTTCACCTCACCGGGTATCACCGATCGGTCCTGGCTCCGATATCTTCATCCAACCCATGCGGGGGCTAGACATCCACTGAAGAAGTCCAGAAGAGGGTCCAAAGTCTTCATCCTATCCGGGAAGAAGAGGCGATCCGGACCGGCAACCATCTTGATCCAAGCGGCATCTTCTATCTTCATCCGATGACGACCGGCTCCATCCTGAAGACCTCCACCGCGGACCCATCTTCTTCCGGCGACGTCCAACTGAAGAATGACGGTTCCTTTAAGGGACGTCATCCAAGATGGCGTCCCACGAATTCCGATTGGCTGATCGGAACAGCCAATAGAATGCAAGCTCAATCTGATTGGCTGATTGGATCAGCCAATCGGATTGAACTTGATTCTGATTGGCTGATTCCATCAGCCAATCAGAATATTCCTACCTTAATTCCGATTGACTGATAGAATCCTATCAGCCAATCGGAATTCGAGGGACGCCATCTTGGATGACGTCCCTTAAATGAACCGTCATTCTTCAGTTGGACGTCGCCGGAAGAAGATGGGTCCGCGGTGGAGGTCTTCAGGATGGAGCCGGTTGTCATCGGATGAAGATAGAAGATGCCGCTTGGATCAAGATGGTTGCCGGTCCGGATCGCCTCTTCTTCCTGGATAGGATGAAGACTTTGGACCCTCTTCTGGACTTCTTCAGTGGATGTCTAGCCCCCGCTTGGGTTGGATGAAGATATCGGAGCCAGGACCGATCGGTGATACCCGGTGAGGTGAAGACAAGGTAAGAAGATCTTCAGGGGCTTAGTGTTAGGTTTATTTAAGGGGGGGTTTGGGTTAGATTAGGGGTATGTGGGTGGTGGGTTGTAATGTTGGGGGGGGGGGGTATTGTATGTTTTTTTTTACAGGCAAAAGAGCTGAACTTCTTGGGGCATGCCCCGCAAAGGGCCCTGTTCAGGGCTGGAAAGGTAAAAGAGCTTTTAACTTTAGTAATTTAGAATAGGGTAGGGCATTTTTTATTTTGGGGGGCTTTGTTGTTTTATTAGGGGGCTTAGAGTAGGTGTAATTAGTTTAAAATTGTTGTAATATTTTTCTTATGTTTGTAAATATTTTTTTATTTTTTGTAACTTAGTTCTTTTTAATTTTTTGTACTTTAGCTAGTTTATTTAATTGTATTTATTTGTAGGAATTGTATTTAATTAATTTATTGATAGTGTAGTGTTAGGTTAATTGTAGGTAGTTTATTTAATTAATTTATTGATAGTGTAGTGTTAGGTTTAATTGTAACTTAGGTTAGTATTTATTTTACAGGTAATTTTGTAATTATTTTAACTATTTTAGCTATTAAATAGTTCTTAACTATTTAATAGCTATTGTACCTGGCTAAAATAATTACAAAGTTGCCTGTAAAATAAATATTAATCCTAAAATAGCTACAATATAATTATAATTTATATTGTAGCTATATTAGGATTTATTTTACAGGTAAGTATTTATCTTTAAATAGGAATAATTTATTTAATAAGAGTTAATTAATTTCGTTAGATGTAAATTATATTTAAGTTAGGGGGGTGTTAGTGTTAGGGTTAGACTTAGCTTTAGGGGTTAATACATTTATTAGAGTAGCGGTGAGCTCCGGTCGGCAGATTAGGGGTTAATAATTGAAGTTAGGTGTCGGCGATGTTAGGGAGGGCAGATTAGGGGTTAATACTATTTATTATAGGGTTAGTGATGCGGATTAGGGGTTAATAACTTTATTATAGTAGCGCTCAGGTCCGCTCGGAAGATTAGGGGTTAATAAGTGTAGGCAGGTGGAGGCGACGTTGTGGGGGGCAGATTAGGGGTTAATAAATATAATATAGGGGTCGGCGGTGTTAGGGGCAGCAGATTAGGGGTACATAGGGATAATGTAAGTAGCGGCGGTTTACGGAGCGGCAGATTAGGGGTTAAAAATAAAATGCAGGTGTCAGCGATAGCGGGGGCGGCAGATTAGGGGTTAATAAGTGTAAGGTTAGGGGTGTTTAGACTCGGGGTACATGTTAGAGTGTTAGGTGCAGACGTAGAAAGTGTTTCCCCATAGCAAACAATGGGGCTGCGTTAAGAGCTGAACGCGGCTTTTTTGCAGGTGTTAGGTTTTTTTTCAGCTCAAACAGCCCCATTGTTTCCTATGGGGGAATCGTGCACGAGCACGTTTTTGAGGCTGGCCGCGTCCGTAAGCACCGCTGGTATTGAGAGTTGAAGCTGCGTTTAAAAATGCTCTACGCTCCTTTTTTGGAGCCTAACGCAGCCTTTATGTGGACTCTCAATACCAGAGTTATTTTTATGGTGCGGCCAGAAAAAAGCCGGCGTTAGTTTTTCGGGTCGTTACCGACAAAACTCCAAATCTAGCGGATAGTGTCCAAACCACATGCAGGCTCTTAAGCCTACATAGGTATTCTGTCATAAAAAGAAACCAAGTTTTAAGAGTACCAAGGCAAGTATGGTATATACATTTGATATGGAAGTATATTGGATTTTTTTTTTAAATTGCATTCTGTATCTGAATCATGAAACTTAATTTTTACTCCTATCTCTGTTTGCACTTTGCATTGAATGTGGCGTATTGCTGTACAGTCTCCCAACTTGCAGGAAATGGATATTGTCATGTTTGAGCAACGGTTGGGGGCTCCTTTTTTTTTTTTTTAGAACAAATTGTCTGTATATTTTTCCAGTTGTTTTACTGTGTACTTTATTATAGCTAATAATTAATCTTTTTTTTATTTTTTTTGAAGGTTTAAATGGATACTAAAGTTCCAGATTAAACGTTCATGTTTTAGTTAGAACACGCATTTGTAAAAACGTTCCAGTTTACTTCCATTGAAATGTGCACAGTCTTATTATATACAGTCAAGGCACCAGATCCTACTGAGCATGTGCAAGAGTTCACAGTAAAATAAATATATGCATCTTGTGATTGTTTTTTTTAGAGAAAAATTACTAAATTCAGTGTTATTGCTTTGTATTTTTATTATGTATTTGTTGATTTTTGCAATTCACTTGTATATAATGGTCCTATAAATTACCTTCAAATTCCCATAGTCTTTTCCAAGGTCTACTTAAAGGGATACAAAACCCAAATGTTTTCTTTCATGATTCAGATAGAGCATGCAATTTTAATCAACTTTCTAATTTACCCCAATTTTCAGTTTTTCTTTGTTCTCTTGCTATCTTGAAAAAGATAAAGCATGTAAGCTAAGGAACCAGCCAATTTTTGGTTCAGACCCTGGACAGTACTTGCTTATTGGTTGGCTTCATTTAGCCACCAATCAGCAAGCACAACCCAGATTGTGAACCAAAAATAGGCCGGCTTCTAAACTTACATTCTAGCTTTTCAAAAAAAGATAGCAAGAGAATGAATAAAAATTGAAAATAGGAGTAAATTAGGAAGTTGCTTAAAATTGCATGCTCTATCTGGATCAAGAAAGAAAAAAAAAATGGGTTTTGTGTCCCTTTAAAGCAGCAAAGATTGCATATTTCAATTTTTGTTATAAATTGAAATGAACATAATTGATAATGTAATGTTAATAACATGAACCTAAAAGTCAAATTAAAGTAAGGCCTTGATAGAAATGGGCTTGTCTTTGTGACATGATCATAATTTGCTTATCAGAATGATAAACCTGCATCTCTGTCCTGTTTCTTTTTTTCTTTAAACCTATTACACATCACTAAATGTATGAAGCAGAGGGTAGTGGGAAAAATATACTTAAAAATCCCTTTATACATTGAATTACTACATGGAAAAGGAGCTAATTCTATAAATTGTAGAAAACAAGGTTTATTGATTGAGACTCATGTCTTAGGTAAATTATTCTGCTAGTTTAAATGCTTAATAAGAAATGTTGAAAACCTCCAAACTGTTAGTTCGACTTTGTGTACATTTATTTATATGGAAAAAAAACTTTTAAAGAGGATCTGAAACTGCATTAAACAGTAGGGGAACTCAGCTTCTTTGAAAAGAATGTTCAGTGCAGGAGCACAAACTATTAATTCAGACATGAAACCTTTGCTTGATTTTAGAAATTCAGTTAAAGTAGAATGCTCTCCTGAGGATAAATAATTTGTGTTTGAGTTAGTTGAGTGCATTCAACAAATTAAGGACCAACGTGTGGTGTGCCCAAGGGGTCAGTTCCTGGACCTGCATTTAAGCTGTATATTGAAGCTATCATATATGACTTTGCATTATTATATTACCAGATAAATGTATTTATTTTTTTTATTTTATTTTTTATTACTCAAATTGTCGTATTATCTCATGTCTCTCTCACCCGCACACACACACATAGCATCAATATCTATGAATCAATCTTTGTGCAGAATACACTGAATGCGATAAAGGCATCATCTGGGACTATGTATTAATGCACAAAGTCACGATTCAGTGATTAGTTACCATATTAGTTTTTTTTCTTCACCACAAACTTCATGCTAGGTGCTTGCCTTTTGAGATTCTTGTGACTGGAAAGAGCTGGTATTGCTATAAGACTCCTTCATCCAGTATATTATGGTTTCAGATAAATAGGCTAACTTACTAGTACTGTGCTCTGTCCTATGTATCTTACAAATTTTTCATTAGCATCTAAACTGCTAATGGAGTGAGCTTTTTAAGAGCTAGTGAAGCTTCTAAATATCTCATTAAAGGACCATTAAATACAGTAGAATTGCATGATCAACAAATAATGCAGTATCACTCTGAATTTTAAATGAGCAGTAAAAACTTTTCTTTCATGTAAATGGAAAGAGTCCATGAGCTAGTGACGTATGGGATATACATTCCTACCAGGAGGGGGCAAAGTTTCCCAAACCTCAAATGCCTATAAATACACCTCCCACCACACATATACAGTTTTACAAACTTTGCCTTCTATGGAGGTGGTGAAGTAAGTTTGTGCTTGTTTTTTATGATTTCTTCTATGATAAGCGCTTCTAAGCATTCTGAAGCCCGATTCCTCTCAGAGTACAGTGTTTGTCAGAGGGACGTGAAGAGAGTATTGCCTGTTGATTTTTATGGTTTCACTCATGGGAAATTTTTTCAAGGGTTCTCTGTTATCGGTCGTAAGGATTAATCTCCTACCTCCCTTTTCAGATTGACGATATACTCTTAAACCATTACCTCTACTGATAACTGTTTCAGTACTGGTTTGGCTATCTGCTGTATGTGGATGGGTGTCTTTCGGTAAGTATGTATCATTGTTTAAGACACTCTCAGCTATGTTTGGCGCTTTATGTATTAATATAAAGTTTTAAATATATGTATTTACTTGCCATGGGCCAGGTCTATGTGTATTTCCCTTTGCAGTCCAACAGTTTCAGTATGAGAATCATGTTTAAGGAAGTATATTTTTTTTTAAATTTTCTTACCTGGGGTTTAGTCTTTTTTTTAATTTGACTTGTTTGACTTAAATTTGCGGGCAAATCTAGGCTCGCTAGGGCGCAAAATGCTGTTATTTATTGCGTCATGTTTGGCACAATTTTTTTTTGCCGCACATTTACGTCTATAGTGTCGCAAGTTTCGTCATTTCCTGCGTCTTTATTGGCGTTAGTTTGTTTGGCGTGAAGTTTCGCTTGTTATGACGCAAGTTGCGTCATTTCTGGATGCTGTTTGGCGCCAAACAATTTTCACTTTGCATTGTGCATCATACTTGGATGTCAAATATTTTTTTCCTTTATGCACCCTGCTTTATTTATATTCTAGAGGGCTATGCTATTTGCTTTTCTGCTTATTTAGCATATGCATTTTTTCCCATTCCTGAAACTGCTATAAGAGGAAATTGGATATTTTGTTTAAATGGTATTTTTAGTTTTACATTTTGCAAGATGTCTCAATATGATCCAGTCTCAGAAGCTACTATAGGAGCAATGCTGCATGAACACAGTTCTACCAAAGTGTATCTGTTGTAAGCAAGCTGAGATTATATCTCTGGCTATATTATGTAACAGTTGAACTTGCCATGATAAGCTTTTGCATGCCGATAATGTTTCTATTAGTACTAGTACAGCATCTGTTGTTCGCTCAACATCTAATGTACATAATATCCCTGTTGATATGAAAAATAATATTGCTGATGCAATACAGAAGGCTATGTCTGCTTTTCCACCTTCTAATTAAACGTAAAAGGTATTTTAAAACTTCTCATAAAACTGATGAAATTTGTGATGAACGACAACATACTGAAATATCCTCCTCTGAAGAGGATCTCTCTGCTTCAGAAGATCCTACTTCAGACATTGAAATTGATAAATCTTCTTATCTTTTTAAGATTGAATATATTCGATCTTTGTTGAAAGAAGTATTGGTTACATTGGGTATTGAGGAGTCTGATCCTCTTGATAACAAAACCAGTAAATTCTGTTTTTAAACCTTCTGCGATGACTCCGGAGGTTTTTCCTGTTCCAGATGCTGTTTCTGATGTGATAGCTAAAGAATGGTCTAAGCCTGGTGCTTCTTTTAATCCTTTTTCTAGGTTTAAGAAGTTATATAATTTACCAGTGGCTAATTTGGAGTTTTAGGAAAAAGTCCCTAAGGTTGATGGGGCTATTTCTACTCTTGCCAAACGTACTACTATTCCTATGGAAGATAGTACTTCTTTTAAGGATCCTTTAGATAGGAAGATTGAATCTTATCTAAAGAAAGCTTATTTACATTCTGGCTATATTCTCAGTACTGCCATTTTGTATGGCTGATGTTGCGGCTGCATCAACTTTTTGGTTGGCTATCTTAGCACATAGGGAAATAGATCTAGCATTGTTTTTTGCTTAAACATGCTAATCATTTTATCTGTGATGCTATTTTTGATATCATCAAGATTAATGTTAAATCTATGTCTTTAGCTATTCTGGCTAGAGGTGCTTTATGGCTTAAATCATGGAATGCTGACATGGTATCTAAATATAGATTACTATCTCTATCTTTCCAGGGTAATAATTTATTTGGTTCTCAGTTGGACTCTATTATTTCCACTATCGCTGGGGGGAAGAGTTTTTTTGCCCCAAGATAAAAAGTCTAAGAGTAAATCTAAAGCTTCTAATTGTTTTTGTTCCTTTCGTCAGAATAGAGAACAGAAAACCACTCCTTCCCCTAAGTACTCTGGCTCCAATTAGAAGCCATCTTCAAGTTGGAATAAATCCAAGACTTATAAGAAACCAAAGCCAGCCCCCAAGTCTGCATAATGGTGTGGCCCTCAATCCAGTTCAACTGGTGGGGGGCAGATTGAAATTATTTCAAAACATTTGGGCAGATTTTGTTCAGAATCAGTGGATTCAGAGCATTGCTTCTCAAGGTTACTGAATTGGTTTCAGAATAAGACCTCCTGTGAGAAGATTCTTTCTGTCTCATGTTCCAACAAATTTTGTGAAAGCTCAGGCTGTTCTGAAGTGTGTTTCTGATCTGGAGCTTTCAGGAGTGATTACACCAGTTTCGCTTCAGGAACATGGTCTGGGTTTTTATTAAAATCTAGTCATTGTCCAAAAGAAAGAAAATTCATTCAGACCAGTTCTGGATATGAAGTTTTTAAATCGTTTTGTAAGGGTCCCAACTTTCAAGATGGTGACTATAAGGACTATTCTCTAGTATTCTGCATTTTGTTCAGCAAGGTCATTACATGTCCACAATAGACTTACAGAATTCTTATCTTCACATTCCGATTCATCCAGATCACTATCGGTTTCTGAGATTTTCTAGACAAGCATTACCAATTTTTTCCGAAGATTCTCGGTGCCCTTCTATCTGTAATCTGTCTGCCCTGTTATAGCTTGGAATAGTTGTTTAAGGTATTTCTGCAAATCTGTTGATGTTATGGATTCTAGAATGCCTTTGAGTCTTATATTACATCTATGAGAGCGATTTTCAAGATCCTCCATCTTGTGTGTCATCGAGTTCTTGCTGATGTGTGAGGACTTGATGGGATATATATTGCTCACATTCTCTTCCATTGAAGTTTCACTATCTTCTAAAGATGACTCTTGTGCCTAAATCTTGTATTTCTTGCTTTATTTCTGCAAGGCTGCTAGTAACCGTAGCTTGTATGGCATCCATTTTCCCCCGCATTCTTTCAAAATTAACAGTTATATCTTGCTTTGAAACTAAAGCTTTGATGTCTGCTTTTGTGACTGGGGTTAAGTCATCCGTATTTATTTTTGAGCTTACATCCATTTCTAGTTCTTCATCTATCTCCCCTTCCTGTGTGTCTAGAGATTTCCCTCCCTTGGAGGCTCTAAAGAAAATGTTAGCTGTGGCTGATTTCCCTGTTGCAACGGCTTTATTTGGTCTTCTGACTGACATGTTGTCAGGGTTAGAAAAGTGTTTTTCAGGCTTGTACAAGGCCACTTGTTGTGATTTTCAAGGGTTCTTACATATATCAGCTATCTGGAAGACCAATGTCTTTAGCCCTCACTGTCTGTTAGTTTAACTGAAAAATGCCCCCCATAAGTTGAAAAACTGCTCTTTAGGGGTAAGCCAAAAGTTATTTAATGAGGTCAGTGAGACTGTCTCTGCTCTGGTATTGATAAGTGATCTGCTTGTCAGTAAAACATCCTTTGGGCTATTCAGTAGGGCATGTTACTTCTATACTACTTATACAGCCCTTATTTGGCACCTATTCCGCCATTTGCAGCTGCTGCCTGCCACTTTGTAGATATTTTGGTGTGTGGGGAGAACTAGGAGCCACATTATTCACGAGCCCACTCATAACTTAAAGACCTGAGGGCCGTCTGAGACTATATTGTCTGCGCCATCAAGATGTGTCTGCTGCACGTTGCTTGCCAAGATGGTGTCTCCTCACACTACTGCCGGAGCCCCCATTACTCAGAGCGGCATTTTCCTGGTCTGTATTGCCTCGATTTTGCTGACTTGATGCAGATTCAGGAGCTGTAGGGTCACCTGCTCAACATTTATTGTCCCTTTGTTTCAATGGTTGCACAGAGCGGTTCAGTTATGCTTCCGTCTCCGGCCAAGCTCCACCCCCTTTAGAAGCTTCCAGTTTAGCTCTTTTTAAAAGATTACTAAAACACCCACTGCAAGTGGGAAATAGACACTCCCCCTTCCTTTGCGTATGAAAAGACCCTTTACACAAACAGGAGCAAGCTGGAGTAGGTATACATCGGTATTCTCCTAAAACTTTGGGGCTTGGTTAGGAGTCTTGTGTAAACCAATGCTAAAATTCCTAAATGCAATTATGCTGAGAAACGTTTGGCCTTGGGATATTCTAATGTTGATACAGTAAAGAATAAAAGGGTGCAGTTTCATAACACCACTCCTTTTTTCTGACAAGTATTAGTAACACATTATACTTCTATCCCCTCCCTGGTGCTAAACCATCAGACTTGTGGCATTTACATACTACAAGACGACATGTGATTGTGTACGTAATGTTGGCACCATTAGTTGCCTGCCTCAGTTTTTATAATGGCAATTTGCATATACTCCAGAATGTTATGAGAGTGATCAGATCAATTGCAATTGATTGCAAAGTCCCTCTTTGCCATGAAAATGAACTTAATCCCCCAAAAAACAGAGGTTCAATTGTTGTGAAGAAGGCTTCAGGGCGTCCAAGAAATTCCAGCAAGTGCCTGGACCGTCTCCTAAAGTTGATTCAGCTGCGGGATCAGGGTACCACCAGTGCAGAGCTTGCTCGGGAATGGCAGTTGTAGGTGTGAGTGCATCTGCACGCACAGTGAGGCGAAGACTTTTGGATGATTACCTGGGGTCAAGAAGGGCAGCAAATAAACCACTTCTCTCCAGGAAAAATATCAGGGACAGACTGATATTCTGCAAAAGGTTCAATCCTCAAGAGGCGGGTGAACACCCCCCCCCCCACACACACACAAATTCTGACACACTTCAAGCACTGATTATGCAAGAATGGGCGGCAATCAGTCAGGATGTGGCCCAGAAGTTGATTGACCGCATGCCAGGAAGAATTGCAGAGGTCTTGAAAAAGAAGGGACAACACTGCAAATATTGACTCTTTGCATAAACATAATGTAATTGTCAAACACTTTTGACACTTATGAAATGCTTGTAATTATACTTCAGTATACCAGAGTAACATCCGACAAAAAGATCTAAAAACACTGAAGCAGCAGACTTTGTGAAAATTAATATTTGGGTCATTCTCAAAACTTTTTACATTACTGTATTTTATGAATTTGAGCGTGATATACAGGAAAATCATATTCTAGGCTGCCATATAGTTAATTATTTTAAAAATAAGTTAGTCACATGCTTTGAAACTCTTTTTTTCACATTGTGTTTTGAAGATTACTGATGTCAATTATTGTAAGTATAGGTGCTTTACTCTTAAAGGGACAGTCTACTCAAAATTAAACATTCACGATTCAGATAGGGCATGTAATTTTAAACAACTTTCCAATTTACTTTTATCATCAAATTTGCTTTGTTCTCTTGGTATTCTTTGTTGAAAGCTAAACATAGGTAGGTTCACATAATAATTTCTACGCCTTTAAAGCCGCCTCTTATCTCATGGTCATTTGACAGTTTTTTTAGTTAGACTGTGCTAGTTCATGTGTGCCATATAGATACCATTGTGCTCACTCCCGTGGAGTTACCAAGGGGTCAGCACTAATTGACTAAACTGAACTGAAATAAGGGGGCAGTCTGCAGAGGCTTAGATACAAGGTAATCACAAAGGAAAAATGTATATTAATATAACCGTGTTGGTTATGCAAAACTAGAGAATGGCTAATAAAGGGATTATCTATCTTTTTAAACAATACAAATTCTGGAAACTTCTGCAGTTTAATTTCTCATTGCATGAATATCTGTATAATCCTGCTTTGTTTACTGGATTTGGTTCTTACGCATTAGCAACAGTTTGCTCCAACCTTGTAGAACTTCTTGTTCCAATATCCCTAGAAAACCATTTTCTGGACTGAATTTTTATAATTAGATTGGATTAGAAATATAGAAATAGAAACATAGATTTTGGTGGAAGATATGAACCATAGGCCTAACATTTGCTAAAAGTATAAACTTATCTAGTTCATAGGACAGCCTTATGCTTATCCCAGGCATTCTTGAAATAGCCCCCTAGTGTTTGTCATTACCACTTTTTGTGGAAGTTTATTTCATGAATCAATCCCCCTTTCTGGAAATAAGTGCTTCTGCAAATTACTCCTGAATAGAATTAGTATTGCACTTTCTGTTCTTCTTACACAGTTTGCTATTTACGAACAATACAATTTGCTGCGTAACCTGCATTAGTATACTTTAGCTTGCTAGTGTACAGTCCACAACTGATATGCCTTACATTGCATGTGGCATCTTCCAGTATATGCATTGTTTACCTCATATTTGGATCTGGCCTCTTTCCTTACTTAAAGGGAGAGTAAACATTGTAATTACAAGACATTTGCTATAGAATAACATATTAGCCAAGTCTAAACATTTTAAAAATCAATTAAAGTGAATGTAAATTTTCATGAATCAGTGCCCGTTTTTTAAAAATACTATCAAAAACATGGGCACTTTCATTCATGAAAGTTTACATTGCAGCGTATTTTACAAATACTTAACTTTTTCTTCACCAAAGCCACATCGGCGATCCCCCTCCTGCTTCTTCCTGCAGTACTTACACAGCAATGACGAAACAGTCTTCCTCCAATCACGATGTGGCCTCACAAGATGGACGCTCGTGGGGGAGCCATGATTTGAGGAAGCCGGTTTCATCATTGGTGATGTAAGGACAAAACGAACTGTAGGGGGAGGGGGGGATCGGCGATCTGGCTTTACTGAAGAAAAAGGTCAGTATTTCTAAAATATGCTGCAATGTAAACTATCATGAATGAAAGTGCCCCTGTTTTTAATAGTATTTTTTAAAAACCAGGCACTTATTCATGAAAATTTACATTCACTTTAACATTGTTTGCAGTCATTATTGCTGCTTTCTGTTTGCGCTCTACAAATAAATGATGATGATTGTTTTTCTCCTGTTAAATGTAGTCAGTCCACGGGTCATCCATTACTTATGGGATTATATCTCCTCCCTAACAGGAAGTGCAAGAGGATCACCCAAGCAGAGCTGCTATATAGCTCCTCCCCTCTACGTCATACCCAGTCATTCTCTTGCACCTAACTAATAGATAGGACGTGTGAGAGGACTGTGGTGTGTTAAACTTAGTTTTTATTTCTTCAATCAAAAGTTTGTTATTTTAAACGACACCGGAGTGTGTTGTTTCTTCTCAGGCAGCATTAGAAGAAGAATCTACCTGAGTTTTGTCTATGATCTTAGCGGTCGTAACTAAGATCCACTTGCTGTTCTCGGCCATTCTGAGGAGTGAGGTAACTTCAGAACAGGGGATAGCATGCAGGGCCCACCTGCAAGGAGGTATGTGCAGTAAATTATTTTCTAAGGAATGGAATTGACTGAGAAAATACTGCTAATACCGATGTAATGTAAGTGCAGCCTTAAATGCAGTAGTAGCGACTGGTATCAGGCTGATATGTATGTATGTATACTCTGAGGTATTTCTGGGGAATGGAATTTCACTAAGAAAATACTGTCTATATTAAAGTAATATTTGAGCCTTCACTGCAGTGAAAGCGACTAGCAGCAGGCTTATTAATAACACTTCATAATTTTCATTTTTAAAACGTTTACTGGCATGTTAATCGTTTTTTCTGAGGTACTTGGTGATAAAACTTTATGGGCATGATTTTTACCACATGGCTGTTGTTTGTTTCTGAATAAAAACAGTTTACTGAGCTTCCCCACTGTTGTAATATGAGTGGGAGGGGCCTATTTTAGCGCTTTATTGCGCAGTAAAAATTTAGTCACAGTCTTCCTATTTCTTCCTCCATGATCCAGGACGTCTCTACAGAGCCCAGGGGTCTCCAAAACTAGTTTTGCGGGAGGTAATCAGTCACAGCAGATCTGTGACAGTGTGTTTGACTGTGATAAAAAACGTTTATTATTTCAACTGTTATCCGTTTTGGGTATTAAGGGGTTAATCATCCTTTTGCTTGTGGGTGCAATTCTCTGCTAACTTTATACATTTTCTGTTAAAATTTGGTTGTTTTAACATATTTGGTTCATCGTTAATTCAACTGTGTCACATTTTTATGTTTCTTAAAGGCGCAGTAGCGTTTTTTATATAGCTTGTAAATTTATTTAAAAGTTTTTTTCCAAGCTTGCTAGTGTTATTGCTAGTCTGTTTAAACATGTCTGACACAGATGAAGCTGTTTGTTCAATATGTTTAAAGGCCAATGTGGAGCCCAATAGAAATTTGTGCACTCAATGTATAGATGTTACTTTGAATAAAAGTCAAACTTTATATGTGAAAAATATATCACCAGACAACGAGGGGGAAGTTATGCAGACTAACTCTCCTCACGTGTCAGTACCTTCGCCTCTCGCTCAGGAGGTGCGTGATATTGTGGCGCCAAGTACATCAGGGCGGCCCATACAAATCACTTTGCAAGACATGGCTAATGTTATGACTGAAGTACTATCTAAATTGCCAGAATTTAGAGGTAAACGAGATCACTCTGGAATAAGAACAGAGTGCGCTGATAATAATAGAGCCATGTCTGATACTGCGTCACAATTTGCAGAACATGAGGATGGAGAGCTTCATTCTGTGGGTGACGGATCTGATCCAAGTAAACTGGATTCAGACATTTCAAATTTTAAATTTAAGCTTGAGAACCTCCGTGTATTACTAGGGGAGGTTTTAGCGGCTCTGAATGATTGTAACACGGTTGCAATTCCAGAGAAAGTATGTAGGCTGGATAAATATTTTGCGGTACCGGCGTGTACTGACGTTTTTCCTATACCTAAAAGGCTTACAGAAATTGTTAACAAGGAGTGGGATAGACCCGGTGTGCCTTTTTCACCCCCTCCTATATTTAGAAAAATGTTTCCAATAGACGCCACCACACGGGACTTATGGCAGACGGTCCCTAAGGTGGAGAGAGCAGTTTCTACTCTGGCTAAGCGCACCACTATCCCGGTGGAGGATAGCTGTGCTTTTTCAGATCCAATGGATAAAAAGTTAGAGGGTTACCTTAAGAAAATGTTTGTTCAACAAGGTTTTATATTACAACCCCTTGCATGCATTGCGCCTGTCACTTCTGCGGCGGCATTCTGGTTTGAGTCTCTGGAAGAGACCCTTAGCACAGCTCCATTGGATGAGATTATGAACAAGCTTAAAGCCCTTAAGCTAGCTAATTCATTTATTTCTGATGCCGTAGTACACTTAACCAAACTTACGGCTAAGAACTCCGGATTCGCCATTCAAGCGCGTAGAGCGCTGTGGCTTAAATCCTGGTCAGCTGATGTGACTTCTAAATCTAAATTGCTTAATATTCCTTTCAAAGGGCAGACATTATTCGGGCCCGGTTTGAAAGAAATTATCGCTGACATTACTGGAGGTAAGGGCCATGCCCTGCCTCAAGACAGGGCCAAACCAAGGGCTAAACAGTCTAATTTTCGTGCCTTTCGTAACTTCAAGGCAGGAGCAGCATCAACTTCCTCCGCTCCAAGACAGGAAGGAACTGTTGCTCGCTACAGACAGGGCTGGAAACCTAACCAGTCCTGGAACAAGGGCAAGCAGGCCAGAAAACCTGCTTCTGCCCCTAAGACAGCATGAAGTGAGGGCCCCCGATCCGGAAACGGATCTAGTGGGGGGCAGACTATCTCTCTCCGCCCAGGCTTGGGCAAGAGATGTCCAGGATCCCTGGGCGTTGGAGATCATATCTCAGGGATATCTTCTGGACTTCAAAGCTTCTCCTCCACAAGGGAGATTTCATCTTTCAAGGTTATCAGCAAACCAGATAAAGAAAGAGGCGTTTCTACGCTGTGTACAAGACCTCTTACTAATGGGAGTGATCCACCCAGTTCCGCGGTCGGAACACGGACAAGGATTCTATTCAAATCTGTTTGTGGTTCCCAAAAAAGAGGGAACCTTCAGACCAATCTTGGACTTAAAGATCCTAAACAAATTCCTAAGAGTTCCATCGTTCAAAATGGAAACTATTCGAACCATCTTACCCATGATCCAAGAGGGTCAGTACATGACCACAGTGGATTTAAAGGATGCCTACCTTCACATACCGATTCACAAGGATCATTACCGGTATCTAAGATTTGCCTTCCTAAACAGGCATTACCAGTTTGTAGCTCTTCCCTTCGGGTTAGCTACGGCTCCAAGAATCTTTACAAAGGTTCTGGGCTCTCTTCTGGCGGTACTAAGACCGCGAGGCATAGCGGTAGCTCCGTACCTAGACGACATTCTGATACAAGCGTCAAGTTTCCAAACTGCCAAGTCTCATACAGAGTTAGTTCTGGCATTTCTAAGGTCGCATGGGTGGAAGGTGAACGTAGAAAAGAGTTCTCTATTGCCACTCACAAGAGTTCCCTTCTTAGGGACTCTTATAGATTCTGTAGAAATGAAAATTTACCTGACGGAGGACAGGTTATCAAAACTTCTAAATGCTTGCCGTGTCCTTCATTCCATTCAACACCCGTCAGTGGCTCAGTGCATGGAGGTAATCGGCTTAATGGTAGCGGCAATGGACATAGTACCTTTTGCGCGCCTGCATCTCAGACCGCTGCAATTGTGCATGCTAAGTCAGTGGAATGGGGATTACTCAGATTTGTCCCCTCTGCTAAATCTGGATCAAGAGACCAGAGATTCTCTTCTATGGTGGCTTTCTCGGCCACATCTGTCCAAGGGGATGCCCTTCCGCAGGCCAGATTGGACGATTGTAACAACAGACGCCAGCCTTCTAGGTTGGGGCGCAGTCTGGAATTCCCTGAAGGCTCAGGGATCATGGACTCAGGAGGAGAGACTCCTTCCAATAAACATTCTGGAATTAAGAGAAATTTTCAATGCTCTTCTGGCTTGGCCTCAGTTAGCAACTCTGAGGTTCATCAGGTTCCAGTCGGACAACATCACGACTGTGGCTTACATCAACCATCAAGGAGGAACAAGGAGTTCCCTAGCGATGATGGAAGTCTCAAAGATAATTCGCTGGGCAGAGTCTCACTCTTGCCACCTGTCAGCGATCCACATCCCAGGCGTGGAGAACTGGGAGGCGGATTTTCTAAGTCGCCAGACCTTTCATCCGGGGGAGTGGGAACTTCATCCGGAGGTGTTTGCCCAACTGCTTCATCATTGGGGCAAACCAGATCTGGATCTCATGGCGTCTCGCCAGAACGCCAAGCTTCCTTGTTACGGATCCAGGTCCAGGGACCCGGGAGCGGTACTGATAGATGCTCTGACAGCACCTTGGGTCTTCAACATGGCTTATGTGTTTCCACCCTTCCCGATGCTTCCTCGATTGATTGCCAGGATCAAACAGGAGAGAGCATCGATGATTCTAATAGCGCCTGCGTGGCCACGCAGGACCTGGTATGCAGATCTAGTGGACATGTCGTCCTGTCCACCATGGTCTCTGCCTCTGAGACAGGACCTTCTGATTCAGGGTCCTTTCAAACATCCAAATCTAATTTCTCTGAGGCTGACTGCATGGAGATTGAACGCTTGATTTTATCAAAGCGGGGATTCTCGGAGTCAGTGATTAATACCTTAATACAGGCTAGGAAACCTGTTACCAGGAAAATTTACCATAAAATATGGCGTAAATACTTATATTGGTGCGAATCCAAGAGTTACTCATGGAGTAAGGTTAGGATTCCTAGGATATTGTCTTTTCTACAAGAAGGTTTAGAAAAGGGTTTATCTGCTAGTTCGATAAAGGGACAGATTTAAGCTCTGTCTATCCTTTTACACAAACGTCTGGCAGAAGTTCCAGACGTTCAGGCTTTTTGTCAGGCTTTGGCTAGGATTAAGCCTGTGTTTAAGACTGTTGCTCCGCCGTGGAGCTTAAACTTAGTTCTTAACGTTCTGCAAGGTGTTCCGTTTGAACCCCTTCATTCCATTGATATCAAGCTGTTATCTTGGAAAGTTCTGTTTTTAATGGCTATTTCCTCGGCTCGAAGAGTCTCTGAGTTATCGGCCTTACATTGTGATTCTCCTTATCTGATTTTTCATTCAGACAAGGTAGTTCTGCGTACTAAACCTGGGTTCTTACCTAAGGTAGTCACTAACAAGAATATCAATCAAGAGATTGTTGTTCCATCATTGTGCCCTAACCCTTCTTCAAAGAAGGAACGACTTCTGCACAATCTGGACGTCGTCCGTGCCCTGAAATTTTATTTGCAGGCAACTAAAGATTTTCGTCAAACTTCTTCCCTGTTTGTCGTTTATTCTGGACAGAGGAGAGGTCAAAAAGCTTCGGCTACCTCTCTCTCTTTTTGGCTTCGTAGCATAATACGTTTAGCCTATGAGACTGCTGGACAGCAGCCTCCTGAAAGGATTACGGCTCATTCTACTAGAGCTGTGGCTTCCACTTGGGCCTTTAAGAATGAGGCCTCTGTTGAACAGATTTGCAAGGCTGCAACTTGGTCTTCACTTCACACTTTTTCAAAATTTTACAAATTTGACACTTTTGCTTCTTCGGAGGCTGTTTTTGGGAGAAAGGTTCTACAGGCAGTGGTTCCTTCCGTGTAAAGATCCTGCCTGTCCCTCCCGTCATCCGTGTACTTTTAGCTTTGGTATTGGTATCCCATAAGTAATGGATGACCCGTGGACTGACTACACTTAACAGGAGAAAATATAATTTATGCTTACCTGATAAATTCATTTCTCCTGTAGTGTAGTCAGTCCACGGCCCGCCCTGTTTTTTACGGCAGGTCTAAATTTTAAATTAAACTCCAGTCACCACTGCACCCTATAGTTTTCTCCTTTCTCGTTTGGTTTCGGTCGAATGACTGGGTATGACGTAGAGGGGAGGAGCTATATAGCAGCTCTGCTTGGGTGATCCTCTTGCACTTCCTGTTAGGGAGGAGATATAATCCCATAAGTAATGGGTGACCCGTGGACTGACTACACTACAGGAGAAATGAATTTATCAGGTAAGCATAAATTATATTTTTTTTAACAGCCCAGCTCCATCCACCAATTGCCTTATTTGGAAGAGCCAACCTGGGCTTGAGTCTGCAGCTAACAAGGCTAGCCTACATCATATTGTTAGTACAGAGTGAGTTTTTTGCAGTTTTTATCTGTTAAAACTAATAAGGAAAATATATTTAGCAGACTTAGCCTGCAATGAGCTGTTTAAGTTCTTAATTATTTTATTATTTTAAAATCTTAAGATGTTACAGCCCCTTTAACTAGTGGTCCCCATACCAGGATAATACAAGTTCATTGTTGAAATGTGACCATATGCAGTTTCAGGTTATAGGTCTCTAGTATGTAGCTGATGTGCATCTGTTTCTAACCTCTAAAATGGTTTTGCATTACTGCCTTCTTTAATCAAGGTTGTTCCCAGGAGGTTTCTGTTGAAGCAAGCATGCAATTTCTTTCTAATGACACAATGAGTCCACGGATCATCTAATTTCTATTGTGAACACCCCTCTTGCCCAGCAGGAGGCGGCAAAGAGCACCATAGCAAAGCTGCTAAACACCACCTCCCCTCCCTCCAACCCCAGTCATTCTCTTTGCCTACGTTTTAGCAAGGAAGTTGTAAAGTTTAGGTGTTGGAAAGAAGATTCTTCAAGCAAGATTTTTTTATTTTTCAGCAGTACAAGATTGTTCTGCTTTGTCCTAGAGTGTAGCCGTAGTCCATATCAGTCTCTTCAGTAGAGCAGTGGTGGCTTTCAAGCAATGGGAACTGGTGGGGTACAATCCTCACTGCACCTCCCATGTAGTTAACGCTGCCCTAATACTGAAAGCCTGAGTAAGATTACTCAGTCTTTATCTCTGTTTCCACAGGTCCATGTGAGGGAGAGGACCTCTCAAACCTAGTGAGCTACCTTGCTGCCTGGCAGATTTCTGAGGTAAGTGCTGAGTTTATTTTTTCTGGATGGAATGCAGGAAAAATTGGGCACTTTATTACCAGTTTAAAAGGGACTCTAGACTTCTCCTATATAGTTGGGGGAACATTTAAGGATAAGGCAGTAATGGCAGGCACTGGGGCTGAGGAGTATAATATGAGGCTCGTGTTTGGTGGTTTTTACTTCTTACAGCGGCTTAACTTTAAAGGAACGCATTTTGCCGATCTGGAGGTTGATGTTTGTTAGACGCCCACGATTGGCAGGGCTTGCTTAGGCAGCAATTTGCTGTTGCGTGCCTTTTTTCCCTTCACTTCCTGATTACAGAGGGGTGACAGGGTTGTTGCAGGCAGCAGAGCTTCAGAAGACAGCGCATATTAAACGCTTATTGCTGCGTTGTTAGGACCGGACAGCCTTTCACTGTGCTTCAAGTCGAGTTCCAGATTCTTCTACTGGGAATACTATCCGGTGTCAGCTAGGCAGGTAGGCACCTTTTTTCTGTGCCAACATTGTCTAAGGCGGATGCTGTTCAGGAGTCTAATGACAATGTTCAATATATGCCACAGCTTTCTCCTCAAGTGTCCCAAATTTTATCGCCCACACATGCAGTGCCCTGCGCTTCCTCTCTAACTCCGCCTGGCGTTACGTTACAAGACATCGCTAGCCTCATGTCCTCTGCGGTGTCTGATGCGTTGTCTGTTTTTCCCATGCTGCAGGGAAAGCGCAAGAGAAAATGTAAAGAATCAGTGAGTATGGCTTCTGACACAGTCGTGGCTATCTCAAATGTTCCCTCCCAGAATTCTGAGGAGGAGGATACTTCGGTAGCATCTGAGGGTGAAATCTCAGATTCAGACAGTGTAACTCCTTCTTATGCTGAAGTTGTATCCTTCAGGTTTAAGCTGGAACACCTTCATTCGTTACTTAAGGAGGTTTTGGCTACCTTGGACGACTCCGACACTACGATCGTAGTCAATCCTAAGAAGTCTAGCAAGCTAAACAAGTATTTTGATGTACCTTCCATGGTGGAAATTTTCTCTGTACCAGATAGGGCTACAGAGATTATTGTTAAGGAATGGAAGAGGACGGGTATTCCTTTTTCTCCATCCCCTATTTTTAAAAATATCTTTCCTATTGCTGACTCTATCAAGGAGTCCTGGCAGACGGTCCCCAAGGTGGAAGGGGCAATTTCCACTTTAGCTAAGAGGACCACTATTCCCATAGAGGATAGTTGTTCTTTTAAGGATCCTATGGATAAGAAGTTGGAGGGTTTGCTCAAAAATATGCATGTTCACCATGGTTTACAATGGCAACCTGCGGTGTGTATTGCTACCATCACTATTGCAGCAGCATACTGGTTTGATGCGTTGTCTGATTCTATTCCGACAGACACTCCTCTTGAAGAGATCCAGGATAGGATCAAGGCCCTTAAATTGGCCAATTAATTTATTACAGATGCTTCCCTTCAGGTTATTAAGCTAGGAGCAAAAATTAAAGCTATTGGCGATTCCTTTCAAGGGTAAGACTTTATTTGGGCCAGGCTTGGCGGAAATTATTTCCAACATTACGGGAGGCAAGGGTCATTTCCTCCCTCAGGATAAGAGGAATAAGAAGGGACGTCAGAGTAATTTTCGTTCCTTTCGAAACTTCAAGGGTAAGCCTTCCTTTCCCTCTACAAAGCAAGAAAAGTCCAAGCCTGCCTGGAGGTCCAACCAGTCTTGGAATAAGGGTAAGCAATCCAAGAAGCCTGTTAATGACTCAAAGTCAACATGAAGTGTCTGCACCCGATTCGTGACCGGATCTTGTGGGGGGCAGACTTTCCTTCTTCGCTCACGTTTGGGTTCGGGATGTTCAGGATCCCTGGGCGGTGGACATCGTGTCCCAGGGATACAAACTAGAATTCAAGACTTTTCCTCCCAGGGGCAGGTTTCTGCTCTCAAGATTATCTGTAGACCAGATAAAAAGAGAGGTGTTCTTACACTGTGTTCAAGACCTTTCCGACCTAGGAGTGATCGTTCCTGTTCCAATGCAGAAGCAGGGTCTGGGATTTTACTCCAATCTGTTCGTGGTTCCCACAAAACAGGGAACTTTCAGACCAATTCTAGATCTCAAGAGTCTAAACTTGTTCCTCAGAGTACCGTCCTTCAAGATGGAACCTATTCGTTCCATTCTTCCCTTGGTTCAAGAGGGTCAATTCATGACAACAGTAGATTTAAAGGACGCGTACCTGCATGTTTCCATCCACAGGGATCATCACAAGTTTCTGAGGTTCGCCTTTCTAGACAAACATTTTCAGTTTGTGGCTCTTCCATTCGGCCTTACCACAGCTCCCAGAATTTTTTTAAAAGTCCTGGGATCCCTGTTGGCGGTGCTCCGGTTGTGGGGCATTGCAGTGGCTCCTTATCTGGACGACATCCTGGTTCAGGCACCATCCTTTCAACAAGCGAACTCTCAGACAGAGATGTTGTTACCCTTCCTGCGCTTTCATGGATGGAAGGTGAATCTGGGAAAGAGTTCCTTAATTCTGGCTACAAGGGTAGTGTTCTTGGGAACCATAATAGATTTCCTATCGATGAAAATATTTCTGACAGAGGTCAGAAAATCAAAGATCTTCGATTCTTGTCTAGCGCTTCAGTCCTCCCCTCTGCCATCAGTGGCTCATTGTATGGAGGTAATCGGTCTGATGGTAGCTGCCATGGACATCATTCCATTTGCCCATTTCCACCTCAGACCGCTGCAGTTATGCATGCTCACTCAGTGAAACGGGGATTATACAGACCTGTCTGCACAATTATATCTGTATCAGGAGACAAGGGATTCTCTTCTTTGGTGGTTGTCTCAGGATCATCTCTCCCAGGGAACCTGCTTCCGCAGACCCATCTGGGTGATTGTGACAACGGACGCCAGCCTGTTGGGATGGGGAGCAGTCTGGGGCTCTTTAAAGGCTCAGGGGACTTGGACTCGGCAGGAGTCAGTTCTACCCATAATCATTCTGGAGCTGAGAGCAATCTTCAATGCTCTCCTGGCTTGGCCTCAGTTGACTTTGGCCCGGTTTATCAGGTTCCAGTCTGGATAAATATTTTGCGGTACCGGCGTGTACTGACGTTTTTCCTATACCTAAAAGGCTTACAGAAATTGTTAACAAGGAGTGGGATAGACCCGGTGTGCCTTTTTCACCCCCTCCTATATTTAGAAAAATGTTTCCAATAGACGCCGCCACACGGGACTTATGGCAGACGGTCCCTAAGGTGGAGGGAGCAGTTTCTACTCTGGCTAAGCGCACCACTATCCCGGTGGAGGATAGCTGTGCTTTTTCAGATCCAATGGATAAAAAGTTAGAGGGTTACCTTAAGAAAATGTTTGTTCAACAAGGTTTTATATTACAACCCCTTGCATGCATTGCGCCTGTCACTGCTGCGGCGGCATTCTGGTTTGAGTCTCTGGAAGAGACCCTTAGCACAGCTCCATTGGATGAGATTATGAACAAGCTTAAAGCCCTTAAGCTAGCTAATTCATTTATTTCTGATGCCGTAGTACACTTAACCAAACTTACGGCTAAGAACTCCGGATTCGCCATTCAAGCGCGTAGAGCGCTGTGGCTTAAATCCTGGTCAGCTGATGTGACTTCTAAATCTAAATTGCTTAATACAGGTATACCCCGCTCATACAGCGGGTTAGGGACCGGAGCCCCGCTGTAAAGTGAAAACCGACTTAAAGTGAGTCAATGCATTTTTTACTTGTTTTTCACTTGCCAGTGTGTTTACAAGCTTAAAAACATGTTTGAAATAACATATATAGGTGTGCAATAGTGCTAAGTTTAGTTTAATAACAACAAAAGACAGTACACTACTGTATTCAGTTATGCAGACAGTAGAAAGGGATACATATACTGTATACAGGTACTGTACAGTACAACATGTAGTACAATACAGTGGTATGTGCTTTATTGCTTATCTTTGCTTATGATTCATCATCTGAGTTTTCTCTGTAAAACCGCATGCAATTTTTCTCCTTACTCCTTGTCTAAGTCCTGAGCTGTGCCGCGCTGAGAAACTACTTCCGGGTTTGCGGCGGCGACGTATTAGCGAAACGACGTAAAGCGGGGTATACCTGTATTCCTTTCAAAGGGCAGACATTATTCGGGCCCGGTTTGAAAGAAATTATCGCTGACATTACTGGAGGTAAGGGCCATGCCCTGCCTCAAGACAGGGCCAAACCAAGGGCTAAACAGTCTAATTTTCGTGCCTTTCGTAACTTCAAGGCAGGAGCAGCATCAACTTCCTCCGCTCCAAGACAGGAAGGAACTGTTGCTCGCTACAGACAGGGCTGGAAACCTAACCAGTCCTGGAACAAGGGCAAGCAGGCCAGAAAACCTGCTGCTGCCCCTAAGACAGCATGAAGTGAGGGCCCCCGATCCGGAAACGGATCTAGTGGGGGGCAGACTTTCTCTCTTCGCCCAGGCTTGGGCAAGAGATGTCCAGGATCCCTGGGCGTTGGAGATCATATCTCAGGGATATCTTCTGGACTTCAAAGCTTCTCCTCCACAAGGGAGATTTCATCTTTCAAGGTTATCAGCAAACCAGATAAAGAAAGAGGCGTTTCTACGCTGTGTACAAGACCTCTTACTAATGGGAGTGATCCACCCAGTTCCGCGGTCGGAACACGGACAAGGATTCTATTCAAATCTGTTTGTGGTTCCCAAAAAAGAGGGAACCTTCAGACCAATCTTGGACTTAAAGATCCTAAACAAATTCCTAAGAGTTCCATCGTTCAAAATGGAAACTATTCGAACCATCTTACCCATGATCCAAGAGGGTCAGTACATGACCACAGTGGATTTAAAGGATGCCTACCTTCACATACCGATTCACAAGGATCATTACCGGTATCTAAGATTTGCCTTCCTAAACAGGCATTACCAGTTTGTAGCTCTTCCCTTCGGGTTAGCTACGGCTCCAAGAATCTTTACAAAGGTTCTGGGCTCTCTTCTGGCGGTACTAAGACCGCGAGGCATAGCGGTAGCTCCGTACCTAGACGACATTCTGATACAAGCGTCAAGTTTCCAAACTGCCAAGTCTCATACAGAGTTAGTTCTGGCATTTCTAAGGTCGCATGGGTGGAAGGTGAACGTAGAAAAGAGTTCTCTATTGCCACTCACAAGAGTTCCCTTCTTAGGGACTCTTATAGATTCTGTAGAAATGAAAATTTACCTGATGGAGGACAGGTTATCAAAACTTCTAAATGCTTGCCGTGTCCTTCATTCCATTCAACACCCGTCAGTGGCTCAGTGCATGGAGGTAATCGGCTTAATGATAGCGGCAATGGACATAGTACCTTTTGCGCGCCTGCATCTCAGACCGCTGCAATTGTGCATGCTAAGTCAGTGGAATGGGGATTACTCAGATTTGTCCCCTCTGCTAAATCTGGATCAAGAGACCAGAGATTCTCTTCTATGGTGGCTTTCTCGGCCACATCTGTCCAAGGGGATGCCCTTCCGCAGGCCAGATTGGACGATTGTAACAACAGACGCCAGCCTTCTAGGTTGGGGCGCAGTCTGGAATTCCCTGAAGGCTCAGGGATCATGGACTCAGGAGGAGAGACTCCTTCCAATAAACATTCTGGAATTAAGAGCAATTTTCAATGCTCTTCTGGCTTGGCCTCAGTTAGCAACTCTGAGGTTCATCAGGTTCCAGTCGGACAACATCACGACTGTGGCTTACATCAACCATCAAGGAGGAACAAGGAGTTCCCTAGCGATGATGGAAGTCTCAAAGATAATTCGCTGGGCAGAGTCTCACTCTTGCCACCTGTCAGCGATCCACATCCCAGGCGGGGAGAACTGGGAGGCGGATTTTCTAAGTCGCCAGACCTTTCATCCGGGGGAGTGGGAACTTCATCCGGAGGTGTTTGCCCAACTGCTTCATCATTGGGGCAAACCAGATCTGGATCTCATGGCGTCTCGCCAGAACGCCAAGCTTCCTTGTTACGGATCCAGGTCCAGGGACCCGGGAGCGGTACTGATAGATGCTCTGACAGCACCTTGGGTCTTCAACATGGCTTATGTGTTTCCACCCTTCCCGATGCTTCCTCGATTGATTGCCAGGATCAAACAGGAGAGAGCATCGATGATTCTAATAGCACCTGCGTGGCCACGCAGGACCTGGTATGCAGATCTAGTGGACATGTCGTCCTGTCCACCATGGTCTCTGCCTCTGAGACAGGACCTTCTGATTCAGGGTCCTTTCAAACATCCAAATCTAATTTCTCTGAGGCTGACTGCATGGAGATTGAACGCTTGATTTTATCAAAGCGGGGATTCTCGGAATCAGTGATTAATACCTTAATACAGGCTAGGAAACCTGTTACCAGGAAAATTTACCATAAAATATGGCGTAAATACTTATATTGGTGCGAATCCAAGAGTTACTCATGGAGTAAGGTTAGGATTCCTAGGATATTGTCTTTTCTACAAGAAGGTTTAGAAAAGGGTTTATCTGCTAGTTCGATAAAGGGACAGATTTAAGCTCTGTCTATCCTTTTACACAAACGTCTGGCAGAAGTTCCAGACGTTCAGGCTTTTTGTCAGGCTTTGGCTAGGATTAAGCCTGTGTTTAAGACTGTTGCTCCGCCGTGGAGCTTAAACTTAGTTCTTAACGTTCTGCAAGGTGTTCCGTTTGAACCCCTTCATTCCATTGATATCAAGCTGTTATCTTGGAAAGTTCTGTTTTTAATGGCTATTTCCTCGGCTCGAAGAGTCTCTGAGTTATCGGCCTTACATTGTGATTCTCCTTATCTGATTTTTCATTCAGACAAGGTAGTTCTGCGTACTAAACCTGGGTTCTTACCTAAGGTAGTCACTAACAAGAATATCAATCAAGAGATTGTTGTTCCATCATTGTGCCCTAACCCTTCTTCAAAGAAGGAACGACTTCTGCACAATCTGGACGTCGTCCGTGCCCTGAAATTTTATTTGCAGGCAACTAAAGATTTTCGTCAAACTTCTTCCCTGTTTGTCGTTTATTCTGGACAGAGGAGAGGTCAAAAAGCTTCGGCTACCTCTCTCTCTTTTTGGCTTCGTAGCATAATACGTTTAGCCTATGAGACTGCTGGACAGCAGCCTCCTGAAAGGATTACGGCTCATTCTACTAGAGCTGTGGCTTCCACTTGGGCCTTTAAGAATGAGGCCTCTGTTGAACAGATTTGCAAGGCTGCAACTTGGTCTTCACTTCACACTTTTTCAAAATTTTACAAATTTGACACACTTGCTTCTTCGGAGGATGTTTTTGGGAGAAAGGTTCTACAGGCAGTGGTTCCTTCCGTGTAAAGATCCTGCCTGTCCCTCCCGTCATCCGTGTACTTTTAGCTTTGGTATTGGTATCCCATAAGTAATGGATGACCCGTGGACTGACTACACTTAACAGGAGAAAATATAATTTATGCTTACCTGATAAATTCATTTCTCCTGTAGTGTAGTCAGTCCACGGCCCGCCCTGTTTTTTACGGCAGGTCTAAATTTTAAATTAAACTCCAGTCACCACTGCACCCTATAGTTTTCTCCTTTCTCGTTTGGTTTCGGTCGAATGACTGGGTATGACGTAGAGGGGAGGAGCTATATAGCAGCTCTGCTTGGGTGATCCTCTTGCACTTCCTGTTAGGGAGGAGATATAATCCCATAAGTAATGGGTGACCCGTGGACTGACTACACTACAGGAGAAATGAATTTATCAGGTAAGCATAAATTATATTTTTTTTAACAGCCCAGCTCCATCCACCAATTGCCTTATTTGGAAGAGCCAACCTGGGCTTGAGTCTGCAGCTAACAAGGCTAGCCTACATCATATTGTTAGTACAGAGTGAGTTTTTTGCAGTTTTTATCTGTTAAAACTAATAAGGAAAATATATTTAGCAGACTTAGCCTGCAATGAGCTGTTTAAGTTCTCAATTATTTTATTATTTTAAAATCTTAAGATGTTACAGCCCCTTTAACTAGTGGTCCCCATACCAGGATAATACAAGTTCATTGTTGAAATGTGACCATATGCAGTTTCAGGTTATAGGTCTCTAGTATGTAGCTGATGTGCATCTGTTTCTAACCCCTAAAATGGTTTTGCATTACTGCCTTCTTTAATCAAGGTTGTTCCCAGGAGGTTTCTGTTGAAGCAAGCATGCAATTTCTTTCTAATGACACAATGAGTCCACGGATCATCTAATTTCTATTGTGAACACCCCTCTTGCCCAGCAGGAGGCGGCAAAGAGCACCATAGCAAAGCTGCTAAACACCACCTCCCCTCCCTCCAACCCCAGTCATTCTCTTTGCCTACGTTTTAGCAAGGAAGTTGTAAAGTTTAGGTGTTGGAAAGAAGATTCTTCAAGCAAGATTTTTTTATTTTTCAGCAGTACAAGATTGTTCTGCTTTGTCCTAGAGTGTAGCCGTAGTCCATATCAGTCTCTTCAGTAGAGCAGTGGTGGCTTTCAAGCAATGGGAACTGGTGGGGTACAATCCTCACTGCACCTCCCATGTAGTTAACGCTGCCCTAATACTGAAAGCCTGAGTAAGATTACTCAGTCTTTATCTCTGTTTCCACAGGTCCATGTGAGGGAGAGGACCTCTCAAACCTAGTGAGCTACCTTGCTGCCTGGCAGATTTCTGAGGTAAGTGCTGAGTTTATTTTTTCTGGATGGAATGCAGGAAAAATTGGGCACTTTATTACCAGTTTAAAAGGGACTCTAGACTTCTCCTATATAGTTGGGGGAACATTTAAGGATAAGGCAGTAATGGCAGGCACTGGGGCTGAGGAGTATAATATGAGGCTCATGTTTGGTGGTTTTTACTTCTTACAGCGGCTTAACTTTAAAGGAACGCATTTTGCTGATCTGGAGGTTGATGTTTGTTAGACGCCCACGATTGGCAGGGCTTGCTTAGGCAACAATTTGCTGTTGCGTGCCTTTTTTCCCTTCACTTCCTGATTACAGAGGGGTGACAGGGTTGTTGCAGGCAGCAGAGCTTCAGAAGACAGCGCATATTAAACGCTTATTGCTGCGTTGTTAGGACCGGACAGCCTTTCACTGTGCTTCAAGTCGAGTTCCAGATTCTTCTACTGGGAATACTATCCGGTGTCAGCTAGGCAGGTAGGCACCTTTTTTCTGTGCCAACATTGTCTAAGGCGGATGCTGTTCAGGAGTCTAATGACAATGTTCAATATATGCCACAGCTTTCTCCTCAAGTGTCCCAAATTTTATTGCCCACACATGCAGTGCCCTGCGCTTCCTCTCTAACTCCGCCTGGCGTTACGTTACAAGACATCGCTAGCCTTATGTCCTCTGCGGTGTCTGATGCGTTGTCTGTTTTTCCCATGCTGCAGGGAAAGCGCAAGAGAAAATGTAAAGAATCAGTGAGTATGGCTTCTGACACAGTCGTGGCTATCTCGAATGTTCCCTCCCAGAATTCTGAGGAGGAGGATACTTCGGTAGCATCTGAGGGTGAAATCTCAGATTCAGACAGTGTAACTCCTTCTTATGCTGAAGTTGTATCCTTCAGGTTTAAGCTGGAACACCTTCATTCGTTACTTAAGGAGGTTTTGGCTACCTTGGACGACTCCGACACTACGATCGTAGTCAATCCTAAGAAGTCTAGCAAGCTAAACAAGTATTTTGATGTACCTTCCATGGTGGAAATTTTCCCTGTACCAGATAGGGCTACAGAGATTATTGTTAAGGAATGGAAGAGGACGGGTATTCCTTTTTCTCCATCCCCTATTTTTAAAAATATGTTTCCTATTGCTGACTCTATCAAGGAGTCCTGGCAGACGGTCCCCAAGGTGGAAGGGGCAATTTCCACTTTAGCTAAGAGGACCACTATTCCCATAGAGGATAGTTGTTCTTTTAAGGATCCTATGGATAAGAAGTTGGAGGGTTTGCTCAAAAATATGCATGTTCACCATGGTTTACAATGGCAACCTGCGGTGTGTATTGCTACCATCACTATTGCAGCAGCATACTGGTTTGATGCGTTGTCTGATTCTATTCCGACAGACACTCCTCTTGAAGAGATCCAGGATAGGATCAAGGCCCTTAAATTGGCCAATTAATTTATTACAGATGCTTCCCTTCAGGTTATTAAGCTAGGAGCAAAAATTAAACCTATTGGCGATTCCTTTCAAGGGTAAGACTTTATTTGGGCCAGGCTTGGCGGAAATTATTTCCAACATTACGGGAGGCAAGGGTCATTTCCTCCCTCAGGATAAGAGGAATAAGAAGGGACATCAGAGTAATTTTCGTTCCTTTCGAAACTTCAAGGGTAAGCCTTCCTTTCCCTCTACAAAGCAAGAACAGTCCAAGCCTGCCTGGAGGTCCAACCAGTCTTGGAATAAGGGTAAGCAATCCAAGAAGCCTGTTAATGACTCAAAGTCAACATGAAGTGTCTGCACCCGATTCGTGACCGGATCTTGTGGGGGGCAGACTTTCCTTCTTCGCTCACGTTTGGGTTCGGGATGTTCAGGATCCCTGGGCGGTGGACATCGTGTCCCAGGGATACAAACTAGAATTCAAGACTTTTCCTCCCAGGGGCAGGTTTCTGCTCTCAAGATTATCTGTAGACCAGATAAAAAGAGAGGTGTTCTTACACTGTGTTCAAGACCTTTCCAACCTAGGAGTGATCGTTCCTGTTCCAATGCAGAAGCAGGGTCTGGGATTTTACTCCAATCTGTTCGTGGTTCCCACAAAACAGGGAACTTTCAGACCAATTCTAGATCTCAAGAGTCTAAACTTGTTCCTCAGAGTACCGTCCTTCAAGATGGAACCTATTCGTTCCATTCTTCCCTTGGTTCAAGAGGGTCAATTCATGACAACAGTAGATTTAAAGGACGCGTACCTGCATGTTTCCATCCACAGGGATCATCACAAGTTTCTGAGGTTCGCCTTTCTAGACAAACATTTTCAGTTTGTGGCTCTTCCATTCGGCCTTACCACAGCTCCCAGAATTTTTTTAAAAGTCCTGGGATCCCTGTTGGCGGTGCTCCGGTTGCGGGGCATTGCAGTGGCTCCTTATCTGGACGACATCCTGGTTCAGGCACCATCCTTTCAACAAGCGAACTCTCAGACAGAGATGTTGTTACCCTTCCTGCGCTTTCACGGATGGAAGGTGAATCTGGGAAAGAGTTCCTTAATTCTGGCTACAAGGGTAGTGTTCTTGGGAACCATAATAGATTTCCTATCGATGAAAATATTTCTGACAGAGGTCAGAAAATCAAAGATCTTCGATTCTTGTCTAGCGCTTCAGTCCTCCCCTCTGCCATCAGTGGCTCATTGTATGGAGGTAATCGGTCTGATGGTAGCTGCCATGGACATCATTCCGTTTGCCCATTTCCACCTCAGACCGCTGCAGTTATGCATGCTCAGTCAGTGAAACGGGGATTATACAGACCTGTCTGCACAATTATATCTGTATCAGGAGACAAGGGATTCTCTTCTTTGGTGGTTGTCTCAGGATCATCTCTCCCAGGGAACCTGCTTCCGCAGACCCATCTGGGTGATTGTGACAACGGACGCCAGCCTGTTGGGATGGGGAGCAGTCTGGGGCTCTTTAAAGGCTCAGGGGACTTGGACTCGGCAGGAGTCAGTTCTACCCATAATCATTCTGGAGCTGAGAGCAATCTTCAATGCTCTCCTGGCTTGGCCTCAGTTGACTTTGGCCCGGTTTATCAGGTTCCAGTCGGACAACATAACTTTAGTGGCTTACATCAACCATCAGGGGGGAACTCGAAGTTCCTTGTCCATGACAGAGGTAGCCAAGATTATTCAGTGGGCGGCGATCCACATTCCAGAAGTGGACAATTGGGAGGCGGATTTTCTGAGCAGACAGTCCTTTCACCCAGGGGAGTGGGAATTCCATCCGGATGTGTTTTCCAGCTTGATTCTCAAATCGGGACAGCTGGAACTGGATCCCATGGCATCTCGTCAGAATGCCAAGCTCCCGAGGTATGGATCGAGGGATCCTCAGGCTATACTGATAGATGCTCTAGCGGTCCCTTGGAATTTCAGTCTAGCATACCAGTTTCCTCCGTTCGCTCTCCTTCCTCGGGTTATTGCTAGAATCAAACAGGAGAGGACGTCGGTGATCCTCATTGCACCGGCGTGGCCTCACAGGATCTGGTATTGCGACTTGGTGCGGATGTCATCTCTCCCACCTTGGAGACTTCCACTGAGGAAAAACCTTCTACTTCAAGGGCCCTTCCTTCATCCAAATCTCGTTTCTCTGAAACTGACTGCTTGGAGATTGAACGCTTAATCTTATCTAAGCAGGGATTTTCTGTGTCGGTCGTTGAGACCATAATTCAGGCTCGTAAGCCTGTTACCAGGAAGATTTACTACAAGAAATGGCATAAATATCTGTATTGGTGTGACTCCAGAGGTTACCCTTGGAGTAGAGTTCGGATTCCTAGAATTCTGGCCTTTCTCCAAGAAGGTTTGGAGAAGGGTTTATCGGCCAATTTTTTGAAAGGTCAAATATCTGCCTTGTCTGTTTTGTTACACAAACGTCTGGCAGATGTTCCAGACGTGCAATTGTTCTGTCAGGCCTGTGTTCAAATCTGTTACCTCTGGAGTCTTAACCATCTTCTTAGAGTTCTTCAGCAGGCTCCGTTTAAGCCTATACATTCCTTAGATATTAAAATGTTATCTTGGAATTTTTTTTGCTTCTTGTTGCTATTTCATCTGCTTGTAGAGTCTCAGAGCTCTCGGCGTTGCAGTTTGAATCTCCTTACCTTATTTTTCATTCGGATAAGGTAGTTTTGCGTACTAAGTTAGGGTTTCTCCCTAAAGTGGTTTCAGGTATAGAACATTAATCAGGAGATTGTTGTTCCTTCTTTATGTCCTAACCCATCTTCTCATAAAGAACGTATGCTGCACAACCTAGACGTGCGTTAAAATTCTATCTACAGGCGACTATTGATTTTCGCCAGTCTTCTGCTCTGTTTGTAGTTTTCTCTGGGAAACGTAAGGGGCAGAAAGCTACGGCTACTTCTCTTTCTTTGTGGCTGAGGAGTATCATTCACTTGGCCTATGAAACTGCTGGACAGCAGCCTCCTGAGAGAGTCACGGCTCATTCTACAAGGGCTGTTTCCTCTTCCTGGGAATTCAAAAATGAAGCTTCGGTGGAGCAGATTTGCAAGGCTGCAACTTGGTCCTTCCATTCACACTTTTTCTAATTCTATACATTTGATACTTTTGCCTCGGCTGAGGCTTCTTTTGGGAGAAAGGTTCTTCAAGCAGTGGTGCCTTTGGTTTAGGTTCCCTGTCTTGTCCCAATAGTAATTAGATGATCCGTGGACTCATCGTGTCATTAGAAAGAAAACAAAATTTATGCTTACCTGATAAATTTCTTTCTTTCTTGACACGATGAGTCCACGGCCCACCCTGTTTTTAAGACAGGCTTTTGTCATACTATAAACCTCAAACACCTCTGCACCTTGTTGCTTCCTTTCTCTCCTTTTACTTCGGTCGAATGACTGGGGTTGGAGGGAGGGGAGATGGTGTTTGGCAGCTTTGCTGTGGTGCTCTTTGCTGCCTCCTGCTGGGCAGGAGTGGTTTTGCCAATAGTAATTAGATGATCCGTGGACTCATCGTTTCAAGAAAGAAATACATTTATCAGGTAAGCATAAATTTTGTTTTTAAGCAGCTTTTTAATTTACTCATATTATGAATTTTTCTTTGTTCTCTTGCTATATTTATTTAAAAAGCAGGCATGAAAAGCTTAGGAGCCGACCCATTTTAGTTTTAGCACCCTGGATAGGCTACATTTATCCACCAAAAAGCAAGTATAACCCTGGCTGTGAAACAAAAATGGGCCGTTTTCTAAGCTTTACATTCCTGCTTTTTAAATAAAGATAGCAAGAGAACGAAATAAATAGGAGTAAATTAGAAAGTTGTTTAAAACTGCATTCTCTATCTGAATCATGAAATATAAATTTTGGGTTTAGTATCCCTTTAAGTATTAGTTATGCCTCCAGCTGTTAAGAGCAGAAACGTGCAAGGATTGTAAGGTGATCCTTCTTTGGCCTTTAGCTTATCAGGGAATTCCCTTAGGAGTGGCCCATTAAGTTAACCATTGGCGATAGGGGTGTTTATGGCTCTGGGTATTCTTACTCGGAGGATGGACTTTCTGAGTCTCAAGACCGTGATGCTGTGGCAGAAGATGTTTCTTAATGTCAGGCATGAGCATATTCATGTTTTGATATGGGAAGTTTTAGTTGCTAGTAAAAAATATTTACCAGTTTAAAAGGATTGATAAATTATTTATGGCAGCTCCCAAACAGCCTTCTTCTTTTCCTATTCCTGATTCAGTTTTTGAACTAATTTCTAAGGAATGGAGAAGCCAGGTTTTCATTTTGTTCTGTCTGCCAAGTTTAGATCTGTTTCCACTTCCTACTGTTAATACTGAGATTTGGGAAAATATTCCTAAGGTGGATTTCGCTATTAACACTCTTGCCAGGCGTACTACTATTCCCTTAGAGAATAGTTCTTCTTTTAAGGATCCTTTTGCATAGAAAACTTGAGGGTTTTCATAGACTATCCTTTCAGTACTTTTTTTGGTCTTTCTTGGATCTCAAAGTCTTAAAAAGATAGTTCCTTCTTTCAAGATGGAGACTGTTTGCATTTCACTTCATTTAGTGCAGGAGGGACCGTTTATGTTCACCACAGACTTAAAGATGCTTATTAACATCTCTCTATTTACCTGAGAATTGCTTTACTAGATAAGCATTATCAGTTTGCGGCCCTTCCATTTGGTCTGTCTACAGCACCCAGACTGTTTACAGAGGTGGTTGGAGCTCTGCCATTTGTTGTTCGAGCTCAAGGAATCTTTGTAGTTCCTCACATTTTAGCTTTCTTTCTAGTTCTATAAAAGAATTGCTAAAATTCCAGTTCTTCACACATTTGTTCAGACTTGTCTAGTTTCTCCTCATTAGAATCCTAATCTTAATTCTTCAAACCCCTCATTTTAAGCCTATACTTGATTTAGACCTTCAACTTCTTTTCTGACTTTATTAGGGTAAGGCTGTTCTTCACACTAGTTATTCCTTTCTTCATAAGGTAGTATCTATGGATACTATTAATACAGCAATTGTGGTTCCTTTTTAATTGTCCAGTTCCTAAGAATTCTAAGGAGCGACTTCTTCCTAATCTTGATGTTGTGAGAGATTTGAAATATTATGTAGATACAACAAAATATTTCAGATTTTCTTCTCTTTTTGTTCATTTTTCTGGGCCTCGCAAAGAGAAGAAACAGCTGTTAATTTACAAGCTTGGCTTAAAGCTTTAACAAGGTTTATTTGGTTGCAGGGAAAACTCTCCCTGAGCACATTACTGCTCATTCATCTTTCATAATGAAGTTTCTGTTGATCAACTTGGTCTTCTTTTCATACTCTTTCTAACTTTGATATGTATTCCTGTTTTGATGCTTATTTTGACAGAAAAGGTATGTCGATTGTAGTACCTGATCAGCAATGTTCCTGTCTTCACTGTTTGGTCCTCCCTTTTTCATGATGATCTTGTGGATTTTACTACTCAGGTATTGGTTCCCACATGTGATAACTCCTGGACTCTTACCACCTAATAAATTAATTTCTTTCATTATGGTGAGATTCCTCAAGCCCCATACGAAGCTTGATAAATGGGCCTCTGTGTGTCTATAAAACAATGGGAGCTGTGGCCAATTAGGTACAGTTATAAATAGGTAATAGAGTGTACAGCCAATGGCTGTGTGGTATATAATAGTGTTCCGCACATCCATTGTTAACAGGAATTGAAAAGCTCACATTTTCAGAATGTAAATACAGGAAAGGGGACAAAATAAATATTTAAAGTATATTGTAGATATATATATATATATATATATATATATATATATATAATTTATCATTTTATATTACTATATTAAAGTGTTTACTGTCCCTTTAAAACTGAGGATTCAACTGGCGAACGACACTTCAGTGTCGCACCCACAACATATAACGGACACATTTGCAGAGTTCTACGGAAATCTATATGATGGTAAAAAAGTAACACACTCAAACACCATAAAATGCCAAACAGAGAAGTTTCTGAGAGAAGCTGACATGTACCTACTTACCAAAGACCAAACACACTAAATGCCCCAGTCATGAGGGAGGAAGTCGGGAAGGTTATAAAGGAACTCAAAAGGGGGAAAGCAGCGGGACCAGATGGGTTCGCGGGAGAATACTATAAAACCTTTAAGGGAAATCTTATCCCCCACATTACAGACCTCTGTAATTTTATTATGGAGGGACACACCATCCCAACAGACATGTTGCAGGCCAAAATGATAGTGATCCCTAAACCCGGTAAAAATAATAAATTTTGTGCAAATTATAGACCAATATCGCTCATTAATCAGGACTTAAAATTATTAACGAAGATCTTAGCCAATAGACTAAAACACATTCTCCCAAAACTGATACACCCAGATCAAGTGGGTTTTGTGAAAGACAGGGAAGCACCAGACAACGTACGACGATTGCTGAACATTATAGATTATGTAGGGGACGACCGAGTGCCTTCTCTGCTCCTCTCGTTGGACGCGGAGAAGGCATTCGATAGAATAGACTGGAGATACATGTTTGCAGTACTACAAAAAATGGGATTTGAAGGGACCTTTATTAAAACCCTAAATGCAATCTATTCTAACCCCTCAGCCCAGGTATCTATCTCGGGATATAAATCTAAGAGTTTTCCCATACTAAACGGCACGAGGCAAGGATGCCCGCTGTCGCCTCTGCTCTTCGCTATTTGCATAGAGCCCCTAGCGGCTAAAATTAGACTAGATCCAGATATCACAGGGGTGAAGGTCAAGGACCGGGAATACAAGCTGACACTTTTTGCGGACGATATTCTTCTGACACTGACAAAACCCCTCACATCCTTACCCAATCTATACAAGTTACTGGACCAATTTTCCCAAATATCAGGGTATAAAATCAATCTAGATAAATGCGAAGCATTACCCTTAGGACTTCTGCAACATACTAAAAAAATCATAGACATTAACTTTGAGGTAAGATGGGCCACCCACTCGCTTAAATACTTAGGGATTCACCTTACACCTCAAATTAATCAATTGTATAAATACAATTATGAATCTTTATATAAGGAGATAAGGAAAAACTTGAGCAAATGGAAGACACACACCTTATCGTGGTTAGGCAGATTGGCTACAGTCAAAATCTCAATTCTTCCCCAGATTCTATACCTATTTACCCATAAAAGTCCCATTAAAGGATCTAGAGAAATGACATAAAGACTTAGTAATCTTCATTAGAGGGAATAAAGGAGCTCGTATAGCAACTGCTCTAATAACAAAACATAGAAGCCTGGGTGGAATTGGAGCACCAATATAGTAGAATACTATAGAGCAGCAAGACTAGCACAAACCACACTAATGGGAAGTAATGTTGGGGGGGTCATTTGGCCCAACCTAGAGGCAGAGATCAGAGACACCCCTTATCCGGACGACTTTGGCATAAACACACAAGGAGAGGTCTCAAAGACAAACCAGGATTACAGGTCACACAACATACTATGGAAATATGGTCCTTTTTAACAAAAAGACAGAATCTCTTATCTAAACAAACATTAGTACACCCAATTAGATATTTGCTTCCCAGAGAGTCACAACACATAGTAGACAAATGGGCCAATAGGGGTCTCTATAGGGTGGCAGACTGGCTAAATGGAGGTAAACCTAAGACATTCAATCAGATCCAAACCCAATTGGATCCAGTAAAGCTACATTGGTTCCAATATCTTCAAATTAACTCTGCAATCCACAAATATATTAAAGACCGTCAAGCCAACATAACCACACCTCTAGAAAGCTTACTTAAATCCACACATAGACCAAAAGGAGCCATTTCTAAACTATATTTACAGATACAAGCATCTAACAATTCATCAAAATCTAACCTGATTCTAAATTGGGAAAGAGACTTAGATATAAATAAAGATAAGCAATGGTGGGATGACACGTTTAACTCAGCCTGTAAAGGACTCTTAAGTGCTGACTTGAGAGAAAACACTATCAAGACAATGTTCAGGTGGTACCTAACCCCAGTGAAAACCGCACACATGTCACCCAGTCATAATAGGTCCTGCTACAGAGGTTGTGGGGAAGTGGGTTCATACTGCCACATGTGGTGGGAATGCGGGAGGGTGAGAGACATATGGACTAAAACATCCAATCTGCTAAGCTCAGTTCTAGATGAGCACATTCAGTTAACTCCATCACAGGCCCTCCTACACATCCCACTACCCCAGTTTAACAAACAGATAAACACTTTCATTAGAATCATTTGTACGGTAGCCAGATCCTGTATAACAAAACACTGGAAAACCTCAGCGCCCCCTTGGGATGAAGTTTTCAATAAGATTTCTCTAACACACCGCTTGTACGAAACTGCTTCACAAATACTAGACACACAAACACAATTTGAAAAGATCTGGTTTTACTGGACACTCAACAGACCTCAGCAATGTGTAGAACAGCTGCCAGGCAAAATACTGTGCTCGTGTCGACCGTGGAAATCTGCCCAATTCCACTATAACAATATGTAACATGGGAATGTCCACAGCACAATTTGCTTAAAAAGTATCTTTATTGACAAAAAAATCTTTTGTCAATAAAGATACTTTTTAAGCAAATTGTGCTGTGGACATTCCCAGGACACTCAACAGACACAGAATAAGTTAGAACAAGATAGACTTTTCCAGCCTAGAGGTAGTGGGAGTAAACAACAAGACCTGGGAGAGAGGAAAGGAGGAGTCACACGGCAATTTAATTTATTTTATTTTTGCTTTTTGGTATTTTCCTTTTTTACTTGTTATTCAGTTTTTCTTTCTTTAAGCTGAGGTCAAGAAACCTACGGAGACCCCAAGGATTACAGCTTAAATCTAGTTAATAGTTAAACTTAGTTTTAAGAAAATTGAACTATTAGTTATAATCTGAGCCATAAGAATATGGTTAAACACGGGTTAATAAACTCTGGAACAATCCGGAATAGGAGGAAGGACATAGACAAATATATGCCTAGAGACTTTCTGAGAGGTAACTAAAGAAGAACTCTTGAGTGAAGGTCGGCCTAGGTACCCGATACTCCTACAGGGAGAGACAAACATTTAACCTATATATTGTAATAACCTATGGTTACTTTACCTTTTCTAAATGTATAGTTAAAGATATATCGATTGTTCCACGACAAAAAATGACTTATTTTTGTATTGTGAATACCCATGACAATAAAAAAGATTTAAACATAAAACTGAGGATTCAGGGGAAGTAGGAGGGATTTAAAGGTCTGGCATAATGGGGTGTATTTTGCCTCCTCCTAGTGGTCAGGAGGGGAATTCCCATGCATTTTGTTTTTAAGGAGGTCCCACTTGGTTATGTGTGGTTTAGCATGCAATTAATATTTTATGGTAATGAACATCTTCTTACAGTTTCCTTCAACTTTCATGGTACTCTAAAAATAAATTTCTAATGTTTTTGGCAAATCGTTGTTATACATTTTGGAATTGTTTTACTATATTTTATCAGTCAGGTGAGACAAGCTACTAACCTAGTCAGTGTTAGATATATGAAAAGATTTAATTTCTTAACAGTCTGGGACTTGTGGGGATTTCAAGCCTTTATCAAAATGGATTAAGTTATAAAATTATATTTCTTTGCTTTTTTATTACAGGTTTGCAGTGGCTTTTACTCCTAAAATAAAGGACATGGCTGCAGCATGTTGGGTATGATATGTTTTCATGCACATTACAAATGACCTATTACGCAAGTGTTGTAATTGAGATACACACACACACACAGTAATTGAGATACACACACAGATGATACTCCACCAATGAGGAAATAAATAGTCTATAGACGAACTGGGTAAATCATTCCAAAGTGTTTTTATTTTGAGTGAAAGACTAAAGGTATACACCACTCCTCACACCACAGCTAACATCCGACGCGTTTCCTGCCGCTAAACGGCACTTCGTCAGGGATAAACTCAGCTGTTACACAACTACCTTTAATAGGCACACCGCTCTCATACAATTTAAAGAAACAGTTCTATTTACATAGCAGAGTGCTTAAAGGAATACATTTGTTATTATTAAGAATTTAAATAATAGATACATACTAACAGACTGAGTGTATTGAGCATATCAGATTATGCATTATGACATTATGACATTAGTACATGACGAGTAGAAATTATTCCTTAACATAGAGATTTATGCGACCATTATTTTCATAGTCTATAACATAGAAATTGATAAATTTAGATATTAAAGGGCTTATTCAAGGTACATTTATAGTAAATCTTTCATGCCCATTATAACACTCTACGCACAATCTTAAATAACAACCCTATACAAACAATAAGGGCAAAAACAGAAAAAAGGCTTAGGACAAAGTAGTATACACATAATACATAATAGAGTGCACTATAGTGAGGATTGTATCAAAAGTGCACCTTGGATCTTAGTAAATTAGGTATCCCATAGACTATTTCCTTACTAAAGACGACTTTTTCACATCCCATAAACCTATATTATTCTCTAAAATTCCAATAGGTTATACATAATAACAATTCTAGAAAAATATATATACATACTAAACCAATATAAATTGTATTAGGAATAAAGTTTTTTTTTTTTTTTTTTAAACTTTATTTATAATCCAGATTCATCACAATATGGAAATCACAATATCCAATACATCAAAAATTACATTTGTATGATACAGAAAGGGAATTCGACATCTCTCGTCCCCCACAATCTGAGGGAGAGAGCCTTCCCCATGCATGGTGTCTCCATACTGAGACGATAATCTGGTTCTTTTCCTTTTTCTATAAAACAGTAAATAACTAATACAAACCTTAAAACAATAAGTGTATGGCCTAAACAATCCTGACAATCCTAACAAGTCCCTCCACTCCGGGGGGACAGAAAAAACTCCCCGGCACCTTTATCAGAAGGAGGCATGGTCTGCTATGGGGCAAGACATGAGTTGTCAGGTCGGCAGGGAGGGGGTCGTGGGGGGCAGCGTTGGAGAAAGGCACCACTTCCCTCGCAGATTTTCCTCCAAGATAAACATTGAGTTACGAAAGGGATAAAGTATTTTATGTCTCACTTGTGGAGAGATGTACAATAAATATGGTTCCCATTTGTGAATGTAAGTTTTTATTCTCCTATCAAGGTCTCCCTGTACGTCCGCCTGCTCCAACAGGGCCTGAGTGTGTAGCGCGCTTAACAGTTTCTTGAAGGGCCGGGCCCTATCCTTCACCCAATATTGCATGATTAGTTTCCGAGAAAACAAAGTTACAGCGTTTAGAAATTTCTGATGTTGGGGTGTAACCCCCGAGTCTGTCAGGAAAATAATGTTGGAGGGAGTTAACGTTATCTCCTGCTGGAGTACTTTCTGGATCCAAAACCTAATTTTACCCCATAGTCTTTTTAGTTTGGGACAGTCCCATATCAAAAGTATGAGGTCAGGTGATGCAAGGGAGCATTTGGTACACTTGTCCACTGCCTGAGGGACCCATCTAAGTCTTAATTTGGGGAGAATATATGCTTGATGCACTAGTTTAGTGTGTGCCTCTCTTGAATAAGCTGAAAGAGTGGCTGCCCTAACTCTCTGAAAGCTATCTGTGATCTCTTGTGTCGTAATCTGCATGTCTCTTGTCTCCTGCCATTTGTTATGTATTGTTTGAAGGACAGACTGTTCTAAATGATTTGTGATTTCGTTGTATATGCGAGTTATGGAGTGTGATCCCTGTTTCGTCGTGCGAACTAGTCTATCTACGTTAGAGTTTACATTCGTGAGCTGGTTATCTGAGATGAGTGCCCTAACACAGTGCCGACATTGAAAATATGCAAATATGGTATCTGCGGGGATAGCAAAGGCCTCTCTTAGCTCTTGGAAAGGGAGAACCTGAAGCGTGTTAGGATTGATAAATTGTGCAATAGAAGTCAGGCCAGAGGCCCTTCATCTCTGAAAGGCTCGAGTGGTGAAGCCGGGTATGAACCTAGGGTTTCCCTGTATAGTTAAGTATTTGGTCACTTTGTGATCCATGTTCCAGAATCAACATAATTTGTGCCATGCCCTCAGCGGGTCTCTAAACAGTATGTTCTGAGAGATGTGATGGGGCAAAGAAGGCAAAGTAGAGTGTGGGAGGTAGGCTAAATTCAGTGGTGATGCACAGTCTGCCTCCACAGCGTGGCTAAAGTATTCAGATCCAGTCAACCAGCCAAAAACTAACTTAGTTAACGTTGCCCAATTGTACCACTGGATGTTTGGGAACCGAAGGCCCCCCACCTCCAGTGGCATAGATAGTCTGGTTATGTTGATCCTATGCTTTTTTTGGTTCCACACAAAAGAGGCAAAAATAGAAGAGACAGCCTGTATGTCTCTGTTGTGAAGCAGAAGAGGTAGCATCTGCAAGGGGTACAAGATTTTCGGTAAAATTACCATTTTCAATAGGTGGACTCTACCATGGAGGGAGAGGGGAAGACCCCTCCAACCCCGGATGGTGTCCTGTGAGCTGACTATGACTTTTGGGATATTGAGGTGGTAAATACGTTTGGGGTCCACATGTAAGTGAATCCCCAGGTACTTAAAGGACCCATTTGTGATTTTTAGGCTCGTCTTCTGTAAGGATGTACCCTTCTGATTTTGAAGCCAAGTGACCTCTGATTTGTCCTCGTTTATTTTGTACCCAGTAAAGGTACCAAACTTTGACATTATCTCCAGTATTTGAGGAACATTAAGATCAGGATTACTAATGTATAGTAAGAGGTCATCAGCAAATAGCGATATGTGTAAACATTGTGTATGGAGTCTGAGTCCGGCACAATGTTGACGGATATAGCATGCCAATGGCTCAATGGCAAGGTCGAATAGGAGTGGGGACATTGGGCAACCTTGTCTTGTGCCCCTTTCTAGCCTAAAAGAGGGGGAAAGACCACCATTAATTATGATGGCTGCCGAGGGTGTATCATATAGTTTGCGTATAACATCTAAGAAGTGGCCTGTGATACCAAAATTTGTAAGAGTAGTGTATAGATGATCCCACTCCACCCTATCGAATGCCTTTTCGGCGTCAACAGAGAGGAAGCAGGCATCTAATAGTGGGGCTTCGGTCTTGTTATTTTGGGCTTGGTGGTAGTGCGCAATAACTGCCAATGCCTTGCGTAGGTTAATAACTGAAGAACGGTGTCTGACAAAGCCCGTCTGGTCTGGATGCACCAACAAGGGCATAATTTCTGCCAACCGATTTGTGAGAATTTTAGTCATCAACTTATAGTCTCCATTTGATAGAGAAATCGGCGTATAAGACGATGTCAAAGTCAAATCTCTATCTGGTTTGGGGATGACGCATATATTGGCATCAGTAAATCTAGGGTCCGGTACAGAGTTCCCCGTTAAATACTCAGAAAACAGCCTCGCCAAAGTAGGTGCTATTTCGGGACATAGGATTTTGTAATACTCTGCGGGGAGACCATCGGGCCCTGCCGCTTTCCCTAGTTTGATGCTTTTTATGGTATTCACGATTTCTTGTGCTTGGATGGGGGCATTGAGTGTAGCCAACTGTTCCTGTGTTATGGTGGGAATAGTGACATCGCGCCAGAATGATTGCTTGTTATGTTCTGATATATCCTGCTTAGTACATAATCTAGTGTAATATGACACAAACTCTTTCATTATTGTAGGGATGTCACTGCAAAGACCACTATCTGTGGCGATTGCTGGGATGTTAGATCTAGGGGCAACTACCTTGACCATGTTTGCCATTATTTTCCCTGCCTTATTCCCATACCTATAAAATCTTCCTTGCCTATGTAATGTGTGGATATTATCCACCATTTGGATATGAGTGTCTCTCTCTTGCTTTAAGTCATAATAATGTTGCCTCGCTTGGTTTGTCGGATGTTGCAAATATGTGTTATATGCTTTTGTAAGGTTCCTTAACATCTGGTCAGTGAGCCTCTTAGCCTGTTTCTTATGGTGTGAAGTATATGCTGTAATTCTTCCCCTTAGCACAGCCTTTGAGGCGTGCCAAAAGAGATCTGGGTTGTCGTGGTGTTGGGCATTTTCTGCATTGTAGTCTATCCAGTATGAGCGTAACTGTTGGCTAAAGTCTACATTATTGTAAAAGTGGGAAGGAAACCTCCATGTCTTGCGTAGGTTTTCAGAAGGATTGTAATCTAACACCATTGTGATAGGGGCATGATCCGATATGGTGATGGGTTGTATTCTACTTGAAGGTATGTTGGGGGTGAGACCAGGAGACGTAAGGAAATAGTCAATCCTGGACAGTGTGTGATGTGACTTAGACATGCAAGTATAATCTCTAACCTCTGGGTTACGCAATCTCCATAAATCAATTAGTCCCAGGCCCTCCTTGAGTCTTAAAATAATTTTGGATTCACTTTTCTGTCTTTGAGAGCTCGGTTTTACATTGGTGGAGTGCGAGGGTTCCAAAAATCTATCGAGTGGGGATAATTGGGCCATATTAAAGTCTCCTCCCATGAGGATTGGAGAGCCATTACGTTTAGTTAGGTGCGATTGTATCTGAGACCAGAAGTGGGGAGAGAGATTATTCGGTCCGTAGACATTACAAAGTGTAAAGGTTTTGGAAGATATATGCAAGTCAGTGATGATGTATCTACCCTGTACATCTATTTGTGTGTCTGTAAATGTTATAGATAGCCCTTTCCTAACCAGGATTGCCACCCCTTTTTTTCTGCCTGTCGTTGGCGTATTTATGACTTGTCCAACCCATCTAACCTTCAGCTTATCATGTTCTTCCTGTGTCAAATGGGTCTCCTGCAACAGTGCAATGTCTGCATGAATTGAATTGAGGTAGTGGAGAATTTTGCTTCTTTTAGCTGGAGAGGTGATACCCCCAACATTCCAGGAAACTATATTATAGCGCTGCGCCATCATCTAAATAAAACATGGAATGTTCCACCCATCCCTATTAACCTAGGGAGCTGCCTACAGAGCAGACGGACTAGTAAGAGGAAATATGGATACCCTGGGGTGTAGGGAGGAGTGTGGTATGGGAAAAGTGTACCATCAATATGTGCCAGGGAGTTGTACTTACAGTTAGGCCCAATGGAGTAGAGTCGAGAAGTCAAACCACAGGGTTTGCACGTGACAAGGATTACATGGTGCGGGGGCTCCCCAGAGTGGAGGAACAACTGTTGCTGACGGCAAAAACATAAAGGCATTAGTGCATCACATAGTACAGATATTGAGGGCAAATCATACATACATGACAAACAAATTCCAGCCAAACATCGGTATATCTCACCAATTTGAGTGAGAGCATGAAATTTCCACCTTATCTTAAGATTATCTCGGCAGCAGGGCGGATATTTAACAATAACTATGCTGGGCTTAGCAGGAACCTCTATAAGGGTAAAGTTAACACAGTAAAAACTGGCAGGCAATCACATGCTAGGGACATGAAGTAAACTATCCACCATACCCATCTCTCCAGGACGGCCAATGGAAAGTGAGGGTCTAACTGATTAGAGGCGTTTCTATTTTGATCCATCTTCCAGGCTTTACCACTATGGTGTGTGCAGTGGGCATGTATACAGGTTCCCTTGGACATTAAAATACAACAAGGGGCACAGAACAAGGGTTTTACCATAATGCCTTGTGGCGATATCCCTACATATTGACTGCCGAGTATATATGGCTCTAAACAAGGGAAGGGACGTTTACCAGCCATGCAAGAGGCTAAGGACCTTGCGTATGGCTCAGTTCTGAAACCTGTAAGGAGGGGGTGAGATGCCACTTCACCATCGTTATGTCTAGAGGGGATTAGTGTCAAACATGGGAGACAAAAAGCATAAACGTTTACCTTCATAAATGCATGTAAAACATAACTTTTAACACAAAACAGAATAACACTGAGAAGCCAAACCGTTAGCTTCCCAAAGTCTAGAACTTTGGCACTCCTGGACCAAGAAGTAGAAGAGCGCAGAGGCTCCCATAGCATAGTTTCTGTGAGCAGCGGTCTATCGCTTGCTAACTGTTCAGGCAGTCCAATCTTCCAAAATTCAATCCCAATAACTCTCTTTGACATGGGATATGTTGCAACACTCCATTTCTCCATTATAAAACAGAGAGCTTGGAGAAGGTTGAGGATAACAAAGAAACCTGTATTCAGTGTACATCTTGTTGATCATTCTTATCTAGATATTCTTGCAGATCTTTGGGGGAGCTGAAAAACTTGGGACCAGCAGGTGTTTGCAGTCTTAATTTAGCAGGATACAGCAGGGAGGCCTGTCTCCCTTCTTTGTGGAGGCGAGAGCACAGTGGAGCAAATTCCTTCCTGAGTTTGGTGACCTCTGCAGAAAAGTCCTGGAAAATTAATATTTTCTTGCCTTCAAAGATCAGATCCCCTGAGTGAGCTCTATATGCTCGTAGCAAAGGGAGTTTCTCCTGGTAGTTGAGGCATTTGTAAATTACTTGGCGCGGGCGGGAATTTAAAGTCTCTAGGCCTCTATCCGGGCCTATACGATGAGCTCGTTCTATGTCTAGGGGCAGGTGATCTGGATTCATTTTTAGCAACTTAGGGATTGTTAAAGCAGTAAATTCAAGCAAATCTTTATTCTTTACTGTTTCAGGTACACCAACCATTCTGAGGTTATTCCTCCGGCTCCGATTTTCAAGATCATCCACCTTGTCTTGTAATATTTGAATTTGGCGCTGCAGTTGCCTTACTGAGATGGAGGTTGAGTTTTGTCTATCCTCTACATCTGATACACGCTGTTCCACGTGAGAAATTCTAGTAGAGAATTGGCGTATTTCGCTGGTTAGCGTATCCACCCCAGCCTGAAGGGACTCCATCTTATGTAGAAAGAATGATTTGAGTTCCTGAAGGAGAGCAGAGGAGTCAGTTGTAATTACGTGTGAGGTTTTGGGGGAGGATGGGGATTCAGCATGCGACTCTGTTGCAGGCCTCTTCTTGTCTGTTTGCTTATGTCTGGATGTCATTTTGTCAGCCAGTGAGCTTGATATAGGTTTGAAGTATTGATCTAGCTTCATGCAAACCTTGCACCAAGTTGCTGACAATATAAACAGAAATCTCTTGTTATGAGTGTAAGAGTCCTCTAGATGGCAGTATTGGCCCCTCAATCAGCAATCCAAAAGAAGTAAACCCACATCCATTGAACTGAACACCAATGCTTCATGAAACAACGATTTCCCTTCAACTTTGCTGCTACACTTAAACCCCTTGAGGACATATACTCAGCACAGCATGTGCAGATAGAAAAGAGAAATTGCAGCTGGGTAAGGAGTAAGCTTCTTTGTCAGAATAAAGCCCAGAGCCCAAATGTGAGCGGGTAGTATGCTTTACAGTTGTTGTTTGAAACTCTTCCCCAATACTTGTAATGCTTTTTTTTTTTTTTTTTTACAATGAATTGTACAGTCCAGATATATCAAGTGTTCTGTGTTACCTTACAGTAGGTAGGAGTCCTTAGGGGTGCGCTCAGGCAGATTCATATGCAGATGTCAGTTTTACACAGTCCCCTATATACATTTACACCTCCGGTTTTGCCCCTTATACTGTTATACACTGTTCATGTGGGGGAGAAATGCACTTAAATGTGCGGCCAAGTGGCCTGTACTCACTCCCTCAGGCAGGTTGCATCGGCGGGGGTTCCCTCTTGTAGCCGGGTAGTAGCCGTTTCCACTGTGGTGATAGCGTGGGCCGCACTCCAAGATGGCGCCCGCGACTTGCGCTCTATTGCGCACTTTCGTCCCTTCCAGGGGCTAGGGCGATATTCGGCCCTTCACACCTTCTGACTAGTTGGGGCTAGAGTCCGGGTAGTAGCCCAACAAGGATGGCGCGTGTGGGTAGCAAGGACCGGCAGCTTTATAGATTTAAACGGAGCACATTCTGAGGAGCTCTTTCACTTTGCTGCCGGTCTGTAGCTCCGCCCACCGGAAGTCGTCAGGAATAAAGTTTTTAAGGAAAATTCTTCACATCATTTAAAGGAACATGCTCTATAATACTGTTTACTTTAATTTGATATTTCTCTATTTAAGGGGACTATATCAATTCCCTATGTAACTTGATGTTAAGTTGTACAAAATGCCGAAATGATCGTCTGGGGTTGCTGTGTTCCTTGTATAGAGAGGAATTGCTTAGCCTTGTATTTCAGCGCTGGACTGACCGTAATAGGCAGGATCAGACTGATATACTACAGGAAAGTTCTACTCTGTGAAAAGCATTACTGGGCTAAAAAGCTGCACCCAGGTGGTAAATCGCCATAGAACAGGCTAACAATGGTATTGAGCCAGTTGCTCATTCCTGTGAGTGCACTTCTCTGTGTGTGTGTGTGTATGTATGTGTATGTATGTATGTGTGTATATATATATATATATATATATATATATATATATATATTAAAAATTAGTGGATGGAAAAATGCAAAATCAAAAAACAAGTGTTTAACAGGCAACTTATTTATTGCTAAATTTTAAGTTCTTGAAAAGAGTTTCAATACTTATAGAACTACTGTATTGATGCAGTCATTCAAAAAGTTGGTGCAGACCCATTTAGTAATTTCAGAAAAATATAAAAAGGAAGATATAGTGAGATATAATAATGTCACTAGTAAAGACTGGGAATTCAGCACTCTTATAATTTTCAATAAAGCAACACTCTTATAATTAAAGTATCTTTATACTATCTTTATACTATCTAATATACTATCTATCTAATACATACATATATATTAGACTGGGAATTCAGCACTCTTATAATTTTCAATAAAGCAACACTCTTATAATTAAAGTATCTTTATACTATCTTTATACTATCTAATATACTATCTATCTAATACATACATATATATTAGAGAAATATAAAAAGGAAGATATAGTGAAATATAATAATGTCACTAGTAAAGACTGAGAATTCAGCACTCTTTTATAATTTTCAATAAACTCTTATAATTAAAGTATCAAAATAAGTTTATTTGTACAAAGTGTCGAGCATGAGCTCAGAGCAATGACAGAATCCAGGTAAGCATAGGATTCTACACATAACTTGATTAAAACACTAAAAATATAAACAAAGATTACATCTAATTTTAAATAAATAGGGCCGGCCCCAGTGATAAGCAACACTGGTAATAAAAACCTAGCAAGAGACATGGTAAATACAGATTATGCAATGAAAATTACAACTGGATATCACTGATCAGTAATACCCGTTCAGATACTCAGACCCACACAGATTTTAGTAAAAACTGATCTGAACCGTAAAAGGGATCAATAGTGTCTGTGCATAACCACTATAGTGTGGTAACTCATTTACATGCCTATACAAAATCACAATAAAACATGAAACATATGCATAATACTCGAGGGAGGCTAAATGCGTGGCCACGCACTGTTAGATAGAAAAACTCTATATGGAGACAATAGGGCAGAGTAGTAGCTGCTAAAGGCAAGCAGGATGGGCATATATTATGTCAGAAAAAGTCTAATATATTGTCAACTCGATCTGGTAAATCTGTCCATTTGTTAGTTGCAAGGAGTTACTTCAATTTTAGCTGGCATATCTTGTAAATCCCAAAGTTTAGCAGAAGAAAAACAGTCATTTAAGCTATATATGATGGAGCAAGGTAAAGCAAGAATCAAAGGATAAAGCACATTTAACGTTAGGGTTAGTATTGCGAAGCAAAATGCAGGAGAATACCTCAGTAGTGATTTCGTACCCCTCTGTCAACTGCACCTGTTCACTATTACATACATCGACATATACCCAATGTTCCAATTCAGTGCTACTCCACACAGGAAGACTCCTTCGAAAATGCCACCACTGTTTACTTTCTGCTGAACACGCATATAGCGGGATGTAGCAAGCAGTGTAGAGCTCAAAGATTCTTAGGCTTCAGTGTTCATGAACGATTACTCCGCCACACAGTCAAAACCAGCATGTCAGATCACGTGGGTCGGTCAGCCAATTGCCGATGCGTGTTTCACCCCCTTGTCATCAGAGAGACGGGGCTTCCTCAGGGCTTGATGTAGAGACGTCTTCTGTACAGACTTTTAAAGCTACGTAAACACCGCCCATATTTGGAGGTGAAAAAATGAAAGCTAAATAGATTAGCAATAAATATATAATTTCTTTACAATGAGCTAGATAAATTCATATACAATATATCCCAAACACACAAAGTGTTAACCACATACCATAAAAAAAAGTGAATTAAAAAACAGATGAAGAGGCGATTATTTTCTTACTGAGTACAATTATTTATAAGAAGCTAGTCATATCTGGTTTCTCATTCATGCCTTTCGGTCCAATGGTAGAGAGGTTGTAAATCCACCTGCACTCCTTTTGAAGGAGGGCTCTGTCATTGTCCCCACCTCTTCCATTGGTAATACCTCTGTCTATGCCTAAAACTCTCATACAGTCTGGTAAACTGTAATGAAAAAATTCTAAATGCTTTGCTACACTACTGCTTTGAGCCTTGTGTTTAATGTCATGACGATGTTCAAGGATTCTTTCTTTCAGGATACATTTTGTGTTTCCAACATAAAAGCTGGGGCAAGAACAGGAGAGTAGGTATACTACCCCCTCTGTGTTGCAATTAACAAAATGTCTTAATTTATATGTCCTCTTGGAACAAACAGAAAAAAACTTTAGTTTTAGCCATAAATCTACATGCAACATATTTCTTACATGGAAAATTACCTACTATCCAGGTAAGCCAGTTTTTTTGGGGTGGTTCAGATCTGTTTTTACTAAAATCTGTGTGGGTCTGAGTATCTTAATGGGCGTTACTGATCTGTGCATATACAGTTGTAATTTTCATTGCATAATCTGTATTTACCTTGTCTCTTGGCAGGCATACCTCTGTTAGGTTTTTATTACCTTTGTTGCTTATCACTGGGGCCGGTTCGCTTTATTTAAACTTAGATGTAATCTTTGTTTATATTTTTAGTGTTTTAATCACGTTATGTGTAGAATCCCTTGCTTACCTGGATTCTATCTTTGCTGTGAGCTCATGCTCGACACTTTGTACAAATAAACTTATTTTGATACTTTAATTATAAGAGTTTATTGAAAATTATAAAAGAGTGCTGAATTCTCAGTCTTTACTAGTGACATTATTATATTTCACTATATCTTCCTTTTTATATTTCTCTAATATATATGTATGTATGTATGTATGTATGTATGTATGTATGTATATATATATATATATATATATATATATATATATATATATATATATATATATTGTAAATATTGTAAGTTCCCACAGGAATAGGGCCTTCAATTCCCCCTGTATGTGTCTGTAAAATGTTGTCTTTTATTGTATTGTTTCTCCGTTGTACTTTTATCCTTGTACCCAATGGCAGCGCTGCAGAATCTGTTGGCGCTTTATAAAGAAAGAAGAATACATACATACATAGCTTTTTTTGTGTGGGGGTACTGAGTACCACCTCCTCTGCCAGGTAATATTGGTAATCATCATTTAAATAATCTAGTTTTCATAAGAGGGAGCTGCAAAATACATCAAACATTGCATATAAACATTGTGTATATAAACATTGTATATATAAACATTTGTCATATATATATATATATATATATATATGTTTACTGTTTTTATATTATTATTATTATTATTATTTCTTCCTAAGATATGGTGAGTCCACGGGTTCATCTTAATTACTGTTGGGAATATCACTCCTGACCAGCAGGAGGAGTCATATAGCACCACAGAAAAACTGTTAAGTATCACTCCCTTACTCACAACCCACAGTCATTCGCTTTGCCTTTCGTGTATGGAGGAAGTAAAGTTTTGGTGTCTGTGAAGAAAATTGTTTTTTTTGTTCCTCCTGTCAAGCAGACATTGCAAGGGAAAGGTACATTTTTCAATATTGAGCCTAATTACTCTCAGGAGGATGATGTCCAGGTTTTACCAGGCCATCTCCTATATCGTCTCAAGCCTCTATGGTGCACATACTGTGTCCTGTGGTTCCTCGCTAACTCCCAGTGGAGTGTTTTAAAGACTGAGATTGCTGTACAGGTATACTCGGCGGTATCTGCTTTATTGATGTGAATCCAAGGGCTACTCTCGGAGTAGGGTCAGGATTCCAAGAATTTTGTCTTACTCCAGAAGGATCTGGAGAAATGGTTATCTGTTAGTACTCTGAAAGGTCATATTTCGGCTTTGACTGTTTTGTTGCATAAGCTTTTGGCGGATGCGCCAGATGTACAATCCTTTTGTCAGGCTTTGGTCAGGATCAGGCCTGTGTTTATGTCTGTTGCTCCGCCTTGTAGCCTTAACCTTGTTCTTAGAGTTTTGAAGCAGGCTCCGTTTGAGCCTTTACATGCCATAGATATTAAGTTATCTTGGAAGGTTTTCTTTCTTTTGGCTATTTCTTCTGCTCGAAGAGTCTCGGAACTCTCAGCTCTGCATTGTGATTATTATTTCATGCCGATAAGGCAGTTCTTCGTACTAAGTTAGTTTTCCTTCCTAAGGTGGTTTCTACAAAAAATATTAATCAGGAGATTGTTGTTTCGTCTTTGTGCCCAAAGCTTCTTCTGTTAAAGAATGTCTGTTGCACAATTTGGATGTGGTTTGTGCTCTTAAGTTTTATTTGGAGGCGACTAAGGATTTTTGCCAATCTTTTGCTCTTTTTTTCTGTTTCGCTGGGAAGCATAGAGGTCAGAAGGCTACTACTTCTGAAGTGGGATTCGTCTAGCATATGAGTGTGCTGGAAAGCAACCTCCTGAGAGAATTACGGCTCATTCCACTAGGGCTATTGCCTCTTCTTGGGCTTTTAAAAATGAATCTTCCATGGAACAAATTTGCAAGGCTGCAACTTGGTCTTCTTTGCATACTTTTTCCAAATTTTTCAAATTTGATACTTTTGCTTCAGCTGAGGCTTTTTTGGGGAGAAAGGTTCTTCAAGCGGTGGCGCCTTCAGTTTAGGTCTGCCTGTCTTGTCCCTCCCTATTCATCTTGGGTATTGGTTCCCAACAGTAATTAAGATAAAGCCGTAGACTCACTAAATCTTTGGAAGAAAACTAAATTTATGCTTACCTGATAAATTTATTTCTTCCAGATATGGTGAGTCAACGGACCCTCCCTTTTTGTTTTAAGAAAGTTTTTGACTAAACCTCAGACACCGCCACAGCTTGTGTTACTCTCTTTTCTCCATTCTCTTTCGGTCGAATTACGGGGTTGTGGTTAAGGGAGTGATACTTAACAAGTTTTACTGTGGTGCTCTTTGCTTCCTCCTGCTGGTCAGGAGTGATATTCCCAACAGTAATTAAGATGAACCCGTGGACTCACCATATCTGGAAGAAATACATTTATCAGGTAAGCATACATTATTTTTTGGTTAGGGGGCAAATTGTGTTTTGCAAAATTGTCCATAAAGAAATTGGTACTACCTTTTTGCACCCTTTTCTGCTGGGGCAAATTTGGGACAGTTATAAATTGGTCAGTGTGCAACCAATGCCTAAGTGGAATATTGCAGTGTAAAAATCCATAATTAACCTATGGGACTTACTCAACCTGGCCACCAGGAGGAGGCAAAGACATCCGAAACAAGAATATAAGTATACCTCCCACTTTCCCTAGCCCCCAGTAGTTATTTGCCTCATATCATGGCGGTAGGCTGAGATAGGTGCTCTGTTAAGAAGAATGAATTGATCATGGATTGGCTTTTTTTAAAGCTGGGGATAATTTAATCATGTAAATCTCTATGGAGTATTGGGTTATATAGCACTGAATGACGCTGGGTCTCCCATGCCTCGTTTCACACTAAATTACAGACTTATCATGAGTAAGTTCTCCCCTCTTTCATGGCTTGTCTAATAAAGAGGTGGTATCAAGTCTTGTCACTGTGTATCAATAGTGCTATGTATACACTTTTTGTCCCACTGTGTCAGACACTACTGACGGATTCCAGCTCTTCGTCCTGTTGGGACGTTTCTTTCAACGGACGTTGGTACTGGCCCTCCAGTTTCATACTCCACTAATGTGTGGAACATCATTACTTGAGACCGGAGGCTTAACTGGATGTAGGCCGCTGAGGGGCGGGGATGCTGTTTTCCTGCTGTGAATAACATTTTCTCAACATTTCCATTTCAGATCCACCGCGCAACAGTCCTGTGGGAGAGTGGTTGCAACGCGGCTTGGTCTATCCAGAGGTGGTAAGACGTCAAAAACCGAGCATAACAAGCGGACAGTGTTTTTGGACCCAAAACCCCACTGTAAGGTTAAGAGTGCTCCTACCCTCATTTTTTCAAGGCACTTATAATGGACGACTCTGGAGGAAACTTCCTCTGTTAACAACATTGGTAACAGTTAATGTATGCTTTGCAAGATTATCACTGTTAATCCCCCGGCACAACTATGCAATTGCTGCCTGACTTATGTACTGACATATTATTCAGCTCCCGCATGTCCTATCACCGGCAGGTCCTACTGCGGCTTATCAGGCTTTGGCCGATGCAGATATTTCTCCTGTTAAGTGTGGTCAGTCCACGGGTCATCATTACTTCTGGGATATTATCTCCTCCCCTACAGGAAGTGCAAGAGGATTCACCCAGCAGAGCTGCTATATAGCTCCTCCCCTCTACGTCACCCCCAGTCATTCTCTTGCACCCAACGAATAGATAGGATGTGTGAGAGGACTGTGGTGATTTTAATTAGTTTATTACCTTCAATCAAAAGTTTGTTATTTTATAATAGCACCGGAGTGTGTTATTCATTCTCTGGTAGAATTTGAAGAAGAATCTACCTGAGTTTTTTCTATGATTTTAGCCGGAGTAGTTAAGATCATATTGCTGTTTCTCGGCCATCTGAGGAGAGGTAAACTTCAGATCAGGGGACAGCGGGCAGATTAATCTGCAAAGAGGTATGTAGCAGTTTATTATTTTCTGACATGGAATTGATGAGAAAATCCTGCCATACCGTTATAATGTAAACTCAGCCTTAAATACAGTAGATGTATCTGGTATCAGGCTGTCATGTATGTATATTTTACACTTCAGTATTCTGGGGAATGGTACTTCACTGGATTTATACTGTATGCATAGACTTAACCTAATTTGCAGGGACTTGCAATAGGTTTTTAAATAACAATTAATTTATTGAGGTTAAACGTTTTTTGCTGGCATGTAAAATCGTTTATTTCTCTGAGGTACTGGGTGAAAAAATGTTTTGGGCACTGTTTTTTCCACTTGGCAATAGTTTTGTTTAAATTTAAACAGTTTACTGATCTCTCTCACTGTTATGTGTGAGGGGGAGGGGCCATTTTTGGCGCTTTTACTACGCATCAAAAAACTCAGTCAGAGGTTCATTTTCTCCCTGCATGATCCGGTTCATCTCTACAGAACTCAGGGATCTTCAAAGCTTGTTTTGAGGGAGGTAATCATTCACAGCAGAGCTGTGAAGATTGTAGTTGACTGTGATAAAAAACGTTTATTTGTGTATTTTTTCTGCTGTCAGGGTTAGTTATCCTTTGCTAATGGGAACAATCCTTTGCTAAAATTGTATATTTCTTACAAAGATTTGATGCTATAATTTATTTATTTCAACTGTCATAATTTTTTCTGTGCTTCTTATAGGCACATTTCATTTTCATATTATTGTAAATTACTTGAAAAAGCATTTCCAAGTTGCTAGTTAATTGCTAGTGTGTTAAACATGTCTGATTCAGAGGAAGATACATGTGCTATATGTGCTAATGCCAAAGTGGAGCCCAATAGAAATTTATGTACTAACTGTATTGATGCTACTTTAAATAAAAGTCAATCTGTACAAATTGAACATATTTCACCAGACAACGAGGGGAGAGTTATGCCGACTAACTCGCCTCACGTGTCAGTACCTGCATCTCCCGCTCGGGAGGTGCGTGATATTGTAGCGCCGAGTACATCTGGGCGGCCATTACAAATCACATTACAGGATATGGCTACTGTTATGACTGAAGTTTTGGCTAAATTACCAGAACTAAGAGGTAAGCGTGATCACTCTGGGGTGAGAACAGAGTGCGCTGATAATATTAGGGCCATGTCAGACACTGCGTCACAGGTGGCAGAACATGAGGACGGAGAACTTCATTCTGTGGGTGACGGTTCTGATCCAAACAGACTGGATTCAGATATTTCAAATTTTAAATTTAAGCTGGAAAACCTCCGTGTATTACTAGGGGAGGTATTAGCGGCTCTGAATGATTGTAACACAGTTGCAATACCAGAGAAAATGTGTAGGTTGGATAGATATTTTGCGGTACCGGCGAGTACTGATGTTTTTCCTATACCTAAGAGACTTACTGAAATTGTTACTAAGGAGTGGGATAGACCCGGTGTGCCGTTCTCACCCCCTCCGATATTTAGAAATGTTTCCAATAGACGCCACCACACGGGACTTATGACAAACGGTCCCTAAGGTGGAGGGAGCAGTTTCTACTTTAGCTAAGCGTACCACTATCCCGGTGGAGGATAGCTGTGCTTTTTCAGATCCAATGGATAAAAAATTAGAGGGTTACCTTAAGAAAATGTTTGTTCAACAAGGTTTTATATTGCAACCTCTTGCATGTATTGCGCCTGTCACGGCTGCAGCAGCATTTTGGTTTGAGTCTCTGGAAGAGACACTTGAATCATCTACACTAGATGAGATTACACACAAACTTAAAGCCCTTAAGTTAGCTAACTCATTTATTTCAGATGCCGTAGTACATTTAACTAAACTTACGGCTAAGAATTCAGGATTCGCCATTCAGGCACGCAGAGCACTGTGGCTAAAATCCTGGTCAGCTGATGTTACTTCTAAATCTAAATTGCTTAATATACCTTTCAAAGGGCAGACCTTATTCGGGCCCGGGTTGAAAGAGATTATCGCTGACATTACAGGAGGTAAAGGCCATGCCCTGCCTCAGGACAAAGCCAAAGCTAAGGCTAGACAGTCTAATTTTCGTTCCTTTCGTAATTTCAAAGCAGGAGCAGCATCAACTTCCTCTGCACCAAAACAGTAAGGAGCTGTTGCTCGCTACAGACAAGGCTGGAAACCTAACCAGTCCTGGAACAAGGGCAAGCAGGCCAGGAAACCTGCTGCTGCCCCTAAGACAGCATGAATCGAGGGCCCCCGATCCGGGACCGGATCTAGTGGGGGGCAGACTTTCTCTCTTCGCCCAGGCTTGGGCAAGAGATGTTCAGGATCCCTGGGCGTTAGAGATCATATCTCAGGGATACCTTCTGGACTTCAAATCCTCTCCCCCAAGAGGGAGATTTCATCTGTCAAGGTTGTCAACAAACCAAACAAAGAAGGAAGCGTTTCTACGCTGCGTACAAGATCTTTTATTAATGGGAGTGATCCATCCAGTTCCGCGGTCGGAACAAGGACAAGGGTTTTACTCAAATCTGTTTGTAGTTCCCAAGAAAGAGGGAACTTTCAGGCCAATCTTGGATTTAAAGATCCTAAACAAATTCCTAAGAGTTCCATCGTTCAAGATGGAAACTATTCGAACAATTTTGCCCATGATCCAAGAGGGTCAGTACATGACCACAGTGGATTTAAAGGATGCTTACCTTCACATACCGATTCACAGAAATCATTACCGGTATCTAAGGTTTGCCTTTCTAGACAGGCATTACCAGTTTGTAGCTCTTCCATTCGGATTGGCTACGGCTCCAAGAATCTTCACAAAGGTTCTGGGTACTCTTTTGGCGGTACTAAGACCGCGAGGAATTTCGGTAGCTCCGTACCTAGACGACATTCTGATACAAGCTTCAAGCTTTCAAACTGCCAAGTCTCATACAGAGTTAGTACTGGCATTTCTAAGGTCGCATGGATGGAAGGTGAACGAAAAGAAGAGTTCTCTCTTTCCACTCACAAGAGTTCCCTTCTTGGGGACTCTGATAGATTCTGTAGAAATGAAGATTTACCTGACAGAAGACAGGTTAACAAAGCTTCAAAATGCATGCCGTGTCCTTCATTCCATTCAACACCCGTCAGTAGCTCAATGCATGGAGGTGATCGGATTAATGGTAGCGGCAATGGACATAGTCCCCTTTGCACGCCTACATCTCAGACCGCTGCAATTGTGCATGCTAAGTCAGTGGAATGGGGATTACTCAGATTTGTCCCCCACTCTGAATCTGAATCAAGAGACCAGAAATTCTCTTCTATGGTGGCTTTATCGGCCACATCTGTCCAGGGGGATGCCATTCAGCAGGCCAAACTGGACAATTGTAACAACAGACGCCAGCCTACTAGGTTGGGGCGCTGTCTGGAATTCTCTGAAGGCTCAGGGACTATGGAATCAGGAGGAGAGTCTCCTTCCAATAAACATTCTGGAATTGAGAGCAGTTCTCAATGCCCTTCTGGCTTGGCCCCAGTTAACAACTCGGGGGTTCATCAGGTTTCAGTCGGACAACATCACGACTGTAGCTTACATCAACCATCGGGGAGGGACAAGAAGCTCCCTAGCAATGATGGAAGTATCAAAGATAATTCGCTGGGCAGAGTCTCACTCTTGCCACCTGTCTGCAATCCACATCCCGGGAGTGGAGAACGGGGAGGCGGATTTCTTAAGTCGTCAGACTTTTCATCCGGGGGAGTGGGAACTTCATCCGGAGGTCTTTGCCCAAATACTTCGACGTTGGGGCAAACCAGAGATAGATCTCATGGCGTCTCGTCAGAACGCCAAGCTTCCTCGCTACGGGTCCAGATCCAGGGATCCGGGAGCGGTTCTGATAGATGCTCTGACAGCACCTTGGACCTTCAAGATGGCTTATGTGTTTCCACCCTTCCCGATGCTTCCTCGATTGATTGCCAGAATCAAACAGGAGAGAGCATCAGTGATTCTAATAGCACCTGCATGGCCACGCAGGACTTGGTATGCAGATCTAGTGGACATGTCATCCTGTCCGCCTTGGTCTCTACCTCTGAAACAGGACCTTCTGATCCAGGGTCCATTCAAACATCAAAATCTAACTTCTCTGAAGCTGACTGCTTGGAGATTGAACGCTTGATTTTATCAAAACGTGGGTTTTCTGAGCCAGTTATTGATACCTTAATACAGGCTAGGAAGCCTGTTACCAGAAGGATTTACCATAAAATATGGCGTAAATACTTATATTGGTGCGAATCCAAGAGTTACTCATGGAGTAAGGTTAGGATTCCAAGGATATTGTCTTTTCTACAAGAAGGTTTAGAAAAGGGTTTATCCGCTAGTTCCTTAAAGGGACAGATTTCAGCTCTGTCCATTCTTTTACACAAACGTCTGTCAGAAGTTCCGGACGTTCAAGCTTTTTGTCAGGCTTTAGCTAGGATCAAGCCTGTGTTTAAAACTGTTGCTCCGCCATGGAGTTTGAACTTAGTTCTTAATGTTTTACAGGGTGTTCCGTTTGAACCCCTTCATTCCATTGATATCAAGTTGTTATCTTGGAAAGTTCTGTTTTTAATGGCTATTTCCTCGGCTCGAAGAGTCTCTGAGTTATCTGCCTTACATTGTGATTCTCCTTATCTGATTTTTCATTCAGACAAGGTAGTTCTGCGTACTAAACCTGGGTTCCTACCTAAGGTGGTCACTAACAGGAATATCAATCAAGAGATCGTTGTTCCATCTTTGTGTCCTAATCCTTCCTCGAAGAAGGAACGTCTGCTACACAATCTAGATGTAGTCCGTGCCCTGAAATTTTATCTACAGGCAACTAAGGATTTTCGTCAAACGTCTTCCCTGTTTGTCGTTTATTCTGGCCAGAGGAGAGGTCAAAAAGCTTCGGCTACCTCTCTCTCTTTTTGGCTTTGTAGCATAATACGATTAGCCTATGAGACTGCTGGACAGCAGCCTCCTGAAAGAATTACAGCTCATTCTACTAGAGCTGTGGCTTCCACTTGGGCCTTTAAGAATGAGGCTTCTGTTGAACAGATTTGCAAGGCTGCAACTTGGTCTTCTCTTCATACTTTTTCCAAATTTTACAAATTTGACACTTTTGCTTCTTCGGAGGCTGTTTTTGGGAGAAAGGTTCTTCAGGCAGTGGTTCCCTCCGTATAAAGAGCCTGCCTGTCCCTCCCGTCATCCGTGTACTTTTGCTTTGGTATTGGTATCCCAGAAGTAATGATGACCCGTGGACTGACCACACTTAACAGGAGAAAACAAAATTTATGCTTACCTGATAAATTCATTTCTCCTGTAGTGTAGTCAGTCCACGGCCCGCCCTGTTTTTTATGGCAGGCTAAAAAATTTTTTGGATTATACTCCAGTCACCACTACACCCTTGGGCTTCTCCTTTCTCGTTGGTCCTTTGGTCGAATGACTGGAGGTGACGTAGAGGGGAGGAGCTATATAGCAGCTCTGCTGGGTGAATCCTCTTGCACTTCCTGTAGGGGAGGAGATAATATCCCAGAAGTAATGATGACCCGTGGACTGACCACACTACAGGAGAAATGAATTTATCAGGTAAGCATAAATTTTGTTTTCTGTCCAACAGCCCATTAATGTAACTTCGGTTGCTCCTTAGCGGACCTGATTACGGTGGAAAATCCCTTAGAGGAGATTCAGTCCCTACGGTTGGCAAACGCCTTCATCAGGAACGCAATTTTACAGATTATCAGCACTAACGCAAAAAACTATAGCATTGCGGTTCTGAATTGAAAAGTCCTGTGGCTAAAATCCTGGTCAGCGGATAATGTGTCTAAATCTTGACTGCTGTCGCTGTTATTCAAGGGTAAGTCCCTGTTTGGTCCGGGTCTTGACTCTGTCATAGCCACAGTCACAGGTGGACAAGGAGTCACAGGGTCGTGCAGCGGGACGTTTTCGTTCCTTTTGGAACAAAAATCAAATGAATGCAGAAGTGACTAAGACTGAGTCTCCCAGGCCTACCTTGAAGCCCACCCAAGGGTGGAATAAGAACAAGCAGCCCAAGAAGGCTTCTCATGATAACAAATTGGCGTGATGGGATCGCCCCTGACCTGGTACCAGGTCATGTGGGGGAGGACTTTCTATTATTTGCCAGGGTCCCCCAAGGGACCGCTTCCTACTCTTGAGGGTATCTGAAAACCCAGTAAAGGGGGCAGCACTGCTTCTCTGTCTGGAGGACCTCATAACCATGAGAGTGGTGATTCCTGCCCCCCACATCAGAAGGGACGGGGATTTTACTCAAATCTCTGTGGTACCCAAGAAGGAGGGCACGTTCCATCCTATATTGGACCTACAAGGGCTAAACAAATTTGTACGAGTCCCCACCTTTAAGATGAAGACAATAAGATCTATCCTTCCTCTGGTTCAGGAGGGATAGTTCATGTCCACAATAGCGTATTAGAAAGGATAAAGTATGAAGCAATAATAGCAAACCGTGTATAGAAGCAGAAAGTGTTGAAAGTGGCAGCGCTGTGTCACCTCCAGGCCTTTTATTAAAATCATCACAAAGGTGTCTTCATGTGCAGCTTCAGGTTTTTTTTTAAATACAGCTCAATGTGTTTCGGCTAAAGAAGCCTTTATCAAGAGCATAAAGTTAAAGCAATTTCTGGAACAAATGGTTATCAGATAACCATTTGTTCCAGAAATTGTTTTAACTTTTTGCTCTTGATAAAGGCTTCTTTTAGCCGAAACACATTGAGCTGTATTTTAAAAAAAACCTGAAGACACCATTGCGATGATTTTAATAAAAGGCTTATTTTACCTGCAATCTTGTGAGTATAACCAGTTTGTGTGCCTACCACATTGTCTGAAATCTGCTACACTATTGTGAGCTCTTTTATTTTGGAGGTGAAAGCAACAAGGTTGACTCAGAGGACGTGAGCAGCTTGGTTCCCTGGAGGTGACAGAGCGCTGCCACATTCAACACTTCCATGTCCACAATAGACCTGAAGGACACGTATCTACACAGAGACCACCACCATTTTCTTTGGTTCGCATTACTAGATAAACACTACCAGTTTGTGGTGCTCACATTCGGGTTGGCCACGGCTTAGAATATATGGACGGCATATTTTAAGGAGTCCGTAATATCTTTAAAAAAAAATTTAATATCCAAATTAATCCACTAGCTTTTAGCGTCCTCTATAAATTTTGTTGTTTTAAGAACATCACCACAGTGGCCTACATCAACCATCAGGGAGGCACTCGGCGCTCCCTGGTGATGCAGGAGGTGTCTCAGATCCTGCAGTGGGCGGAGAGACATCAATGTTAGATCTCAGCTATTTACATCCCAGGTGTGGAGAATTGGGATTCAGATCTCCTGAGCAGGCAGACCCTTCACTCAGGGGAGTGATCCCTGAATCAGGAGGTATTTCTGGAACTAACCCTCAGATGTGGTGTTCTAGATATAGATGGCTTCAATGCATATCTCCCGAGCTTCGTATCGAGATACGTTTGAGCCTCTGCATTCTGTTGATATTAAGTTACTCACTTGGAAGGTTGTTTCCCTATTGTCTATTTCCTCTGCCCGAAGAGTATCAGAGCTTTGATGTGTGATTCTCGGTATTTGGTGATCCTTCAGGAAAAGGGGGTGATGATGTCTCAACTAGGCTTTCTACTTAAGGTAGTGAATACTCGCAACATCAACCAGGAGATTGTGGTTCCTTCACTGTGTTCTAATCCATCTTCCTCCAAGGAGAAATTGTTACATAATTTGGATGTGGTCAGGGCATTTAAATTTTACCTTCACTATTTATTCAAGACTGTGGTTGGAGTATTGATGTACCCCAAAGCTTCATTATATTCTCCTATAAGGGTAGCATTTACAGGGAGACTCAATCCCTATGCATCTATTTTCCTGGCAGAACTTTGCAATGTAGGATTCAGAGGGTGTGTCTCTTCCTACCTTGCACTACCTTCAGTCGGTAACTTAGTACAGGGTGGTGGTGGTGAGACTTATGGTAGCAACTTTAGACAATTTATTTGCCTGAATTTCTCTTGAGAAACCTTTAATGGCTTGCTACCTCAGTGGTCAAAGAATTATTTATATGTGGCATACGGATTGACATCCTTCCTTCCCTCTTGGCCTATTGTGCTGACAGAAGCCAGTCTCTCTGGCTGGGGGGGGGGGCGGTCTGGGTTTCTCAAAGAGTGCAAGGAGTTTAGTTTCCTTTATAGGAAAGTTTTACCAATCAACATTCTGGAACTTTGTGCTCTCTTTCTTGACCCCTATTGAAGGAGGAAAAGTTTATCTGTTTCCATTTGGACAACATATTGGCATTATCCTATGTAAATTATCAAGGGGAATATCCACAGTCCACTGGCCATGCAGGAAGTGTCTAAATTCTGACTTAGGCAGAGAGTACTTTTTGCTCCCTATTGGCAATTCACATACTAGGTTTAAACATTTGGGAGGTGGATCATCTCAGAGGTCTTTCAGTTCATTCAAGAGAGTGGTCTCTCCATTAGGACATTTTTGATCACCCAGAGATCAAAATGGGCTTACAGGACATAGATCTGATGACCTTTCATTTAAATCACACTCTTCCAAGCTATTGTGCAAGATCAAAAGATCCAAAGGCTCACTTAATAGACGCCTTGGTGTGTCCATGGGACCTTCATCTAGCATGCCTGTTTGCAAGAATGATACAGGAACCAGACAGGAGTCAACATCAAAAATATGAATTGGTCCAGCCTGGCTCTGCAGGACTTGGTATGCGGATATAATGCAGATGTTTATTGCTCTCCATGGCTCCTTCCCCTGAGACAAGACTTTTCTTTCATGTAAGTGGCAAGAGTCCATGAGCTAGTGACGTATGGGATATACATTCCTACCAGGAGGGGGCAAAGTTTCCCAAAACTCAAAATGCCTATAAATACTCCTCCTACCTAATTCATACCTTAGTTTTACAAACTTTGCCTCCTTGTGGAGATGGTGAAGCAAGTTATTATTATTATTATCGGTTATTTGTAGAGCGCCAACAGATTCCGCAGTGCTAAGTTGTGCTTGATTTTCTTCTAAGAAAGGCGCTTCTAAGCATTTTGAAGCCCAATTCCTCTCTGAGTACAGTGTTTGTCTGAGTGATGTGAAGGGAGTATTGCCTGACACCATGTTTTCGCCTATGGGAAATCTATTCTAAGACTCTCTGTAAATCGATCGCAGGGATTCATCTGCTGCCTCCCTTTACAGATCGACATTATACTCCTATACCATTACCTCTGCTTATATGTTTCGATACTGGTTTGGCTGTCTGCTATATGTGGATGGGTGTCTTACACAGTAAGCATATACTTTTATTATATGACAGTCTCAGCTATGGATTGGGCACTTTTTAAAGTAAAGTTGTTATATATTGTTTGTATACATTCCTTGAGTTAGTAATTCAGTGCTCTTTTTTTAGCGACTTTTATTTGTGGCTAAATATTTGTCAAGGTTGGTAGAGTCTGTGAAACATATAGGTTTTTTTTGTAGCTAGTAATTTATTTATAAATTAGGATGCAAAGTATTATGTTAGTCTCATGGAATGTTGATAATCACATTTTATGCAGCTATAATCGCAGTATCCATTAGGCTTTCTTTTAGTACATTTTGTTTTTTTGTATATAATCCTCTTCTTCAGCTTTGCATGTCACGCATGTGATGATGCTATTTATGTCATAGGGTGACGTGTCATCATTGTGTGCCTTTTTTGGCACCAAAGAATTTCCCGCCTAAAATGTAAAATTTCCCTCCAAAATGTTTCCTGCCAAAATTTTCCCACCAAAATTGCTATTATAAGATCCGCCCCCCAGCTCATTCAGTGTTCTCAGTAAAAACTTAGAGAGCTTTCATGCAGCATTTTATGAATCAGTTTTCTTTTTTATATTTTTTTTTCACTCTGTTTTCCATTCTCTCAAGCCTGTTATATATTTATCATTTATAGGAGCATAGATATAAATTTGCAGAATTAATTAATTTATTTTTTTCTTATTTTGTTTTTTTGCCTCTGATATTATCATAGGATTTGAACTGCCTAAACAGGTATTTAACAAAGCTAAGTATGCATGTAATTAAGCTGATCTAAAATGTTCAGCTCTATTATGTGGCTCTTACTTAACAAACTGTTATATCTATGAGTACAAATACACACACTGTTATTCTTTCTCAGTCTAAATGTACATAGCATTTCTGCAGAAGTTTTCTTCTGTTAAGTGTGATCAGTCCACGGGTCATCATTACTTCTGGGATATTACTCCTCCCCAACAGGAAGTGCAAGAGGATTCACCCAGCAGAGCTGCATATAGCTCCTCCCCTCTACGTCACTCCCAGTCATTCTCTTGCACCCAACGACTAGATAGGATGTGTGAGAGGACTATGGTTATTATACTTAGTTTTATATCTTCAATCAAAAGTTTGTTATTTTAAAATAGCACCGGAGTGTGTTATTACCTCTCTGGCAGAGTTTGAAGAAGAATCTACCAGAGTTTTGCTATGATTTTAGCCGGAGTAGTTAAGATCATATTGCTGTTCTCGGCCATCTGAGGAGTGAGGTAAACTTCAGATCAGGGGACAGCGGGCAGATGAATCTGCATAGAGGTATGTAGCAGTTTTTATTTTCTGACAATGGAATTGATGAGAAAATCCTGCCATACCGATATAATGTCATGTATGTATACTTTACACTTCAGTATTCTGGGGAATGGTACTTCACTAGAATTACACTGTAAGAAATACATAAAGCTGTTTAATAACTAGAGATTATGTTTAACGTTTTTGCTGGAATGTAAAATCGTTTTCATTTGCTGAGGTACTGTGTGAATAAATGTTTGGGCACTATTTTTCCACTTGGCAGTTGCTTAATCTGTTTTTCTGACAGTTTCTGTTCTCCCTCACTGCTGTGTGTGAGGGGGAGGGGCCGTTTTTTGGCGCTTTTTCTATGCATCAAATATTTCAGTCAGCAACTCATTGTATTCCCTGCATGATCCGGTTCATCTCTACAGAGCTCAGGGGTCTTCAAAACTTATTTTGAGGGAGGTAATTTCTCTCAGCAGAGCTGTGAGAATTATAGTTTGACTGAGATAAAAAACGTTTATTCTGTAATTTGTTTCCTGCTTTCAGAATTTGTTATCTTTGCTAATTGGATTAAACCTTTGCTAAAGTTGTGTTGTTTACAAGGATTGAGGCTATAACTGTTTCAATTTATTAATTTTCAACTGTCATAGATCTTCTGTGCTTCTTAAAGGCACAGTACATTTTAATATTATTCTAATTGAATTGTATTTCCAAGTTGCAAGTTTATTTGCTAGTGTGTTAAACATGTCTGATTCAGAGGATGATACCTGTGTCATTTGTTGCAATGCCAAAGTGGAGCCCAATAGAAATTTATGTACTAACTGTATTGATGCTACTTTAAATAAAAGTCAATCTGTACAAATTGAACAAATTTCACCAAACAACGAGGGGAGAGTTATGCCGACTAACTCGCCTCACGTGTCAGTACCTACATCTCCCGCTCAGAGGGAGGTGCGTGATATTGTAGCGCCGAGTACATCTGGGCGGCCATTACAAATCACATTACAGGATATGGCTACTGTTATGACTGAGGTTTTGGCTAAATTACCAGAACTAAGAGGTAAGCGTGATCACTCTGGGGTGAGAACAGAGTGCGCTGATAATATTAGGGCCATGTCAGACACTGCGTCACAGGTGGCAGAACATGAGGACGGAGAACTTCATTCTGTGGGTGACGGTTCTGATCCAAACAGACTGGATTCAGATATTTCAAATTTTAAATTTAAACTGGAAAACCTCCGTGTATTACTAGGGGAGGTGTTAGCGGCTCTGAATGATTGTAACACAGTTGCAATACCAGAGAAAATGTGTAGGTTGGATAAATATTTTGCGGTACCGACGAGTACTGAGGTTTTTCCTATACCTAAGAGACTTACTGAAATTGTTACTAAGGAGTGGGATAGACCCGGTGTGCCGTTCTCACCCCCTCCGATATTTAGAAAAATGTTTCCAATAGACGCCACCACAAGGGACTTATGGCAAACGGTCCCTAAGGTGGAGGGAGCAGTTTCTACCTTAGCTAAGCGTACCACTATCCCGGTGGAGGATAGCTGTGCTTTTTCTGATCCAATGGATAAAAAGTTAGAGGGTTACCTTAAGAAAATGTTTGTTCAACAAGGTTTTATATTGCAACCCCTTGCATGCATTGCGCCGATCACGGCTGCAGCGGCATTCTGGATTGAGTCTCTGGAAGAGAACATTGGTTCAGCTACTCTGGACGACATTACGGACAGGCTTAGAGTCCTTAAACTAGCTAATTCATTCATTTCGGAGGCCGTAGTACATCTTACTAAACTTACGGCGAAAAATTCAGGATTCGCCATTCAGGCACGCAGGGCGCTGTGGCTAAAATCCTGGTCAGCTGATGTTACTTCTAAGTCTAAATTGCTTAATATACCTTTCAAAGGGCAGACCTTATTCGGGCCCGGGTTGAAAGAGATTATCGCTGACATTACAGGAGGTAAAGGCCATGCCCTGCCTCAGGACAAAGCCAAAGCCAAGACTAGACAGTCTAATTTTCGTTCCTTTCGTAATTTCAAAGCAGGAGCAGCATCAACTTCCTCTGCACCAAAACAGGAAGGAGCTGTTGCTCGCTACAGACAAGGCTGGAAACCTAACCAGTCCTGGAACAAGGGCAAGCAGACTAGGAAACCTGCTGCTGCCCCTAAAACAGCATGAATTGAGGGCCCCCAATCCGGGATCGGATCTAGTGGGGGGCAGACTTTCTCTCTTCGCCCAGGCTTGGGCAAGAGATGTTCAGGATCCCTGGGCGCTAGAGATAATATCTCAGGGATACCTTCTGGACTTCAAATACTCTCCTCCAAGAGAGAGATTTCATCTGTCAAGATTGTCAACAATCCAGACAAAGAAAGAGGCGTTTCTACGCTGCGTACAAGAGCTCTTGTTAATGGGAGTAATCCATCCAGTTCCACGATCGGAACAGGGACAGGGGTTTTACTCAAATCTGTTTGTGGTTCCCAAAAAAGAGGGAACTTTCAGACCAATCCTGGACTTAAAGATCCTAAACAAATTCCTAAGAGTTCCATCGTTCAAGATGGAGACTATTCGGACAATTTTACCTATGATCCAAGAGGGTCAATACATGACCACTGTAGATTTAAAAGATGCTTACCTTCACATACCGATTCACAAAGATCATTATCGGTACCTAAGGTTTGCCTTCCTAGACAGGCATTACCAGTTTGTGGCTCTTCCATTCGGATTGGCTACAGCTCCAAGAATCTTCACAAAGGTTCTGGGTGCTCTTCTGGCGGTACTAAGACCGCGGGGAATCTCGGTAGCTCCATACCTAGACGACATTCTGATACAAGCTTCAAGCTTTCAATCTGCCAAGTCTCATACAGAGTTAGTGCTGGCCTTTCTAAGGTCACATGGATGGAAGGTGAACGAAAAGAAAAGTTCACTCGTTCCACTCACAAGAGTTCCCTTCCTGGGGACTCTTATAGATTCTGTAGAAATGAAGATTTACCTGACAGAGGACAGGCTAACAAGACTTCAAAGTGCTTGCCGCACCCTTCATTCCATTCAACACCCGTCAGTGGCTCAATGCATGGAGGTAATCGGCTTAATGGTAGCGGCAATGGACATAGTACCCTTTGCACGCTTACACCTCAGACCACTGCAACTGTGCATGCTAAGTCAGTGGAATGGGGATTACTCAGACTTATCCCCTTCTCTGAATCTGGATCAAGAGACCAGAAATTCTCTTCTATGGTGGCTTTCTCGGCCACATCTGTCCAGGGGGATGCCATTCAGCAGACCAGACTGGACAATTGTAACAACAGACGCCAGCCTTCTAGGTTGGGGTGCCGTCTGGAATTCTCTGAAGGCTCAGGGACAATGGAGTCAGGAGGAGAGTCTCCTGCCAATAAACATTCTGGAATTGAGAGCAGTTCTCAATGCCCTCCTGGCTTGGCCCCAGTTGACAACTCGGGGGTTCATCAGGTTTCAGTCGGACAACATCACGACTGTAGCTTACATCAACCATCAGGGAGGGACAAGAAGCTCCCTAGCTATGATGGAAGTATCAAAGATAATTTGCTGGGCAGAGTCTCACTCTTGCCACCTGTCAGCAATCCACATCCCGGGAGTGGAGAACTGGGAGGCGGATTTCTTAAGTCGTCAGACTTTTCATCCGGGGGAGTGGGAACTTCATCCGGTGGTCTTTGCCCAAATACTTCGACGTTGGGGCAAACCAGAGATAGATCTCATGGCGTCACGCCAAGCTTCCTCGTTACGGGTCCAGATCCAGGGATCCAGGAGCAGTCCTGATAGATGCTCTGACAGCACCTTGGGACTTCAGGATGGCTTACGTGTTTCCACCCTTCCCGTTGCTTCCTCGATTGATTGCCAGAATCAAACAAGAGAGAGCATCAGTGATTCTAATAGCACCTGCGTGGCCACGCAGGACTTGGTATGCAGACCTGGTGGACATGTCATCCTGTCCACCTTGGTCTCTACCTCTGAAACAGGACCTTCTGATACAGGGTCCCTTCAAACATCAAAATCTAACTTCTCTGAAGCTGACTGCTTGGAAATTGAATGCTTGATTTTATCAAGACGTGGATTTTCTGAGTCAGTTATTGATACCTTAATACAGGCTAGGAAACCTGTTACCAGAAAGATTTACCATAAGATATGGCGTAAATACCTATATTGGTGTGAATCCAAAGGTTACTCTTGGAGTAAGGTTAGGATTCCTAGGATATTGTCTTTTCTACAAGAAGGTTTAGAAAAGGGTTTATCTGCTAGTTCATTAAAGGGACAGATCTCAGCTCTGTCCATTCTGTTACACAAACGTCTGTCAGAAGTTCCTGACGTCCAGGCTTTTTGTCAGGCTTTGGCCAGAATTAAGCCTGTGTTTAAAACTGTTGCTCCACCATGGAGTTTAAACCTTGTTCTTAATGTTTTACAGGGCGTTCCGTTTGAACCCCTTCATTCCATTGATATAAAGTTGTTATCTTGGAAAGTTCTATTTTTAATGGCTATTTCCTCGGCTCGAAGAGTCTCTGAATTATCAGCCTTACATTGTGATTCTCCTTATTTGATTTTTCATTCGGATAAGGTAGTCCTGCGTACTAAACCTGGGTTCTTACCTAAGGTAGTTACTAACAGGAATATCAATCAAGAGATTGTTGTTCCTTCCTTATGCCCAAATCCTTCTTCAAAGAAGGAACGTCTACTGCACAACCTGGATGTAGTCCGTGCTCTAAAATTTTACTTACAGGCAACTAAGGAATTTCGACAAACGTCTTCTCTGTTTGTCATTTACTCTGGGCAGAGGAGAGGTCAAAAAGCTTCCGCTACCTCTCTTTCTTTTTGGCTTCGTAGCATAATTCGTTTAGCTTATGAGACTGCTGGACAGCAGCCTCCTGAAAGAATTACAGCTCATTCTACTAGAGCTGTGGCTTCCACTTGGGCCTTCAAGAATGAGGCCTCTGTTGAACAGATTTGCAAGGCTGCAACTTGGTCTTCGCTTCATACTTTTTCCAAATTTTACAAATTTGACACTTTTGCTTCATCGGAGGCTATTTTTGGGAGAAAGGTTCTTCAGGCAGTGGTTCCTTCTGTATAAAGAGCCTGCCTATCCCTCCCGTCATCCGTGTACTTTTGCTTTGGTATTGGTATCCCAGAAGTAATGATGACCCGTGGACTGATCACACTTAACAGAAGAAAACATAATTTATGCTTACCTGATAAATTCCTTTCTTCTGTAGTGTGATCAGTCCACGGCCCGCCCTGTTTTTAAGGCAGGTAAATATTTTTTGATTTATACTCCAGTCACCACTTCACCCTTGGCTTTTCCTTTCTCGTTGGTCCTTGGTCGAATGACTGGGAGTGACGTAGAGGGGAGGAGCTATATGCAGCTCTGCTGGGTGAATCCTCTTGCACTTCCTGTTGGGGAGGAGTAATATCCCAGAAGTAATGATGACCCGTGGACTGATCACACTACAGAAGAAAGGAATTTATCAGGTAAGCATAAATTATGTTTTTATTGCTACAGCTAAAGAGAAGGCAATGACTGCTATTTTGCCTTCAAATAAATGTATAAGGTTTTTGCAACATTTTCCAAAACGTAGTGAATTATGTTCTGACCTTTAGCATACTGACATATCCTCTACTGATGGGGTCTCCTCTGATTCAGAGGATGCTACGTCAGAGACTGATAAAGACAAATCTTTCTTTCATGTAATTGGCAAGAGTCCATGAGCTAGTGACATATGGGATATACAATCCTACCAGGAGGGGCAAAGTTTCCCAAACCTCAAAATGCCTATAAATACACCTCTCACCACACCCACAATTCAGTTTTACAAACTTTGCCTCCTATGGAGGTGGTGAAGTAAGTTTGTGCTAAGATTTCTACATTGATATGCGCTTCTCAGCATTGTTGAAGCCCGATTCCTCTCAGAGTACAGCGAATGTCAGAGGGACGTGAAGGGAGTATCACTTATTGAATACAATGATTTCCCTAACGGGGGTCTGTTTCATAGGTTCTCTGTTATCGGTCGTAGAGATTCATCTCCTACCTCCCTTTTCAGATCGACGATATACTCTCATATACCGTTACCTCTACTGATAACTGTTTCAGTACTGGTTTGGCTATCTGCTATATGTGGATGGGTGTCTTTTTGGTAAGTATGTTTTTATTACTTAAGACACCTCAGCTATGGTTTGGCACTTTATGCATTTATATAAAGTTCTAAATATATGTATTGTACTTATATTTGCCATGAGCCAGGTTCATGTATTTCCTTTTTGCAGACTGTCAGTTTCATATTTGGGGAAGTTAATTTTAAGAAATATTTTTCTTAACTGGGGTTTAGTCTTTTTTTCAATTGACTACTTTGTTTCAAATTGCGGGCTGACTTAGGCTCGCGGGTGCGCCAAATGCTACACTTTATTGCGTCATTCTTGGCGCGAAAGGCACGTCCGTTGACGCAAGTCATTTCCGGCGTCGTAATTGACGCAGAAGTTCACACAGGGTTGCGTCGTTAGTGACGCCTGTGTGTCATTTCCGGACATGGTTGGCGCCAAAAAAAATTTCAGTTACGTTGTGCGTCATACTTGGCGCCAAAATTTTTTCAATATTTATTTGCCCCATTGCTTTTGCCTCTTACCTTTTTCTATGTCAGAGGGCTATGCTATTTGCATTTTTTTTCCCATTCCTGAAATTGTCATTTAAGGAAATTGACAAATTTTGCTTTATATGTTGTTTTTTATTTTACATTTTGCAAGATGTCTCAATCTGATCCTGCCTCAGAAGTATCTGTTGGAACTTTGCTGCCTGATGTCGGTACTACTAAAGCTAAGTGCATTATATTTCCGAATGTCATTATATGATAAACTTTTTACAATATTATAGATGGGGTACACTAAGCGCCTGCCTAAAAAGGACCCTGGCTTCGGAAATTGACTCCTAGTAGTCAATAGTATACTATATTGATTAAGGTGGATACCAAAGAGCCAAAAAAGGCTGGGTCTGAACTACAAAGGCTGAAAGCACAAACTGGTAAAATACACTTTAATTACAAACATGCATGGATCCATGTAATAAACAACTTGAAAACAATAAACAATAAAACAAGGTAAACAATAATAAAATATTGAAATCAGAAACACTGGCCTCTAACTAATGACTAGTGTGATGAACCCAAAATCTGCTGGTTTCCCTGCTATTCAATATTAGAAATTGGTAATCAAGGTGTCCTTCGACTAGGTAGAAACTTGGTCAATTGTCTGATTGTGTTAAGATTAAAACAATTAAACGATAGGGTACAACAATATTCCTACAGATGTATCTTTTAATAAATTTGTAAAACTGTCCCAGAAAATATATATATATAGCGGTGGGTTTATCCACAATCCTACAGAAGTGTCTGTGTATTAAATTAAATGTGTCAATGTAGATATGGTATGAACGATTAGATATGACTGTGTATATCTATATGTTATAGAATGTGCATAATTAAAGGAAAAAATAACTATCTCATAAACAATAATCCTTAAGTAGTGTAAAAGTGCGCAAAACGGTGCTGAATTGGAAGTGAAAAAGCGTGTCTGTGAGTGTTCAAACTGAGTAACACGAATTCAGATTAATCTTACATACAAAAATGTGGTCAAAAGATAAAACTGCAGCCTTCAAAATATAAGTGACATAGAATATCAAACCATAACAAAATTTGTGTAATCCGTGTATCGTGAAAAAATATATGAAAAAACAGCAGATAAATCAGCAGAAAATAAAAATCAGTGGCCACTGTATAAAGATAAAAGTTATGCAAACAGTCAATCCAACATACAGATCTTCCTAAAGCTCTCTTTGTAGAAGAACGTTCCTGCAACCGCAGCAGGAGCGGAATGGGTATGTTAAAGGAATGTCTTCTCAGACGCTAAGCAATCCCCAATGGTACCTAAAATAATAAAAACAAACAATAGTGCAGACGGTCTTCCTAATCTTTTAACTATTGAAAAAGAACTCGCCAGTCGACTCGTTTCGGTCTGTGCTAGACCTTTACGTTGTGCGTCATACTTGGCGCCAAAATTTTTTCAATATATTTGTTTGCCCCATTGCTTTTGCCTCTTGCCTTTTTCTATGTCAGAGGGCTATGCTATTTGCATTTTTTTCCCATTCCTGAAACTGTCATTTAAGGAAATTGATAAATTTTGCTTTATATGTTGTTTTTTATTTTACATTTTGCAAGATGTCTCAATCTGATCCTGCCTCAGAAGTATCTTTTGGAACTTTGCTGCCTGATGTCAGTACTACTAAAGCTAAGTGCATTATATTTCCGAATGTCATTGTATGATAAACTTTTTACATGCAGATATTGTATCCATCAGTTTATAGTACATTTACTGTTGTTGTTCCTTCAACTTTTAATGTTGTGAAAAAGCCCCTTTTCTAATATTGGGTCAGTGACTAAAATCAGTGTCAGGCTTTTCCTTATAATACATTTACCTTATTTAAAGAATGATACTTACACCAGTCTTATAAAAAGGGACACATTTATTAAATGACAAATCTATACATGAGTGGTGAGAGAAGTGTCTAACATACAAGGCTCTATTCTTCTAGTCTATCTACACTATAAACTAATGCCTGTGGGTGGGTGCATGCGAAGATTGCTGCAGTCTGTCTATTACCTGTTGGTGTTATGTGTCCTTCCTATTTCCTCTCTTTCAAGCTGCTTCTCAAAACATATTTATAGCCAAACAGCCACACCATGAAGACAGTCCCAGCCAATCAAATCCATTCATCTTCTGGTTTATAACAATTCATCTGTTGAGTTAACTGCCTGTAGATGTCGCTGTGGTCCAAGAAATGAGTTTTCCTAATGCCATCTGACCTTTGTGACCCATCTCAGGACTGACCTTATCTGAGTCCCTTTGAAGATTTATGATGCCATTGTCCTGTCCTGTGTCCTTTTGAAGCTTTATGACATTTGATTTTCTATCTTCAGGAAGGAGCGCAGGTCTCACCTGTCTTATCTACATTGGTAGCCTTTGATCCTTCTGTACAGGCCTTGGGGTCGAGTTACTTGATATTATCTCTTGGAAACTAGTTTATTCAATAGGGTTAAGCTTTACTTACTATAGAAAAATGTGCTTTTCCAGTTATACAGTTATTACATATAATTTCCAGTTATACAGTTATTACATCCCCTCTTTGTGTCTGAATGACACACATGTATTCTTTGTGTTGCAATAGAAAAACCATTATTGATCTTTGTCCTTGTGTCCTCTTCAGATCTGTGGCTTTATCGGTGTAGTGTATGGCAATATCTGGTTATAGAGCTCAGTTGTGAGGAAAACGTATTGACATATCTAAAGTGTATATCTAAATTATGTCTAGCCTTGGATATTAAACAATTCAGCACTCTATAGAATACAAATACAAATGATAGAAACAATATGGACCACATAGTTCACAAAAGGGGCAATGAAGGGTCTACAAAAATAGAATGGACCCTATCACACACAGTTTATTTGCAATTCATAATTTACATTAATATACCACACAATAGATTTCCATTTTGTTGTTGGGCTTATTTCTTTGTGTAATCAGTCTTAAAGGTTGACAACAAAACACAACCATGACCTCTGACTGTTTAAATGCACTGTAACGTTGTTACACAACATACATTACCAACATTAATTAAAATGTTGTCAGTTTAAATGTACCTGTGATTTAAACATGGAACACAATTATTTGAATTATGCTAAATTTCATTGACCATGCAAGGAGCTTATTTTTGTTACTGAACCAACGTCTACTATCAATAATAAAGTGTTATTTGTTTTCTAATTGCAGTATAAAACATACTGAGTTTCATTAAATGGATGCATCACAAAATGTGCAATGCAAGTCTCAATATTAACACAACTTTTAAATTAAATTTATGTTGGATGGATATAGATACAAATTCAGCAGCAATATAAATCAGATCAAACCTAGAACTCCTTTTCTCATTCCTACATTACACCATTTACATAGCATAATGCTTTATTGCAACACAGGTAACCCAGTTGTCTAGCAGATATGATAAAAAAATGAAACACTACTCAAATTGTTAAAAATTAGTCAGTGGGAGCAGCATCATGATCTCAATAAAACACAACACTTCCTTGAAAATCATGTATTCACATAAATTAAATGAATTTTATCACTTCATGCAGAATTTATTATCATTATCATTATTGTTATTTTTTTTTCATTTGACTACCCTTGTATTATGTAACAGCTATCAGCCAATCACAGAATAGTTTACATATACTGTGACCATGCACATCTGCTCATGGTCCCCCCAAAAATGTGCATATAAAAAGACTATAATATCTGACAATGAAGGTAAATTGAAAAGTCTTCCAAAAATGAACTCATTTTGATTTTAGTGTCTCTTTAAATAACGTTTGCATCTCCTGACATCTGAGCAATTGCAGATTGTTGTGTTTGTTTGTATGTAACACAATATAGTTTGGAAATACAAAATAACAACCCATCACAAACTGTGTATTTTTTCTTATTTACAGACAGATACCAAACCACCCACTCCTTTTAGAAATTATGTTATGTAATCATCACAATAATCACACCCATTGTGATAAACATTAGGTCTTTTCTGTCTTAAAGGGACAGTCAACACCAGAATATTTGTTGTTTTAAAAGATACATAATCCCTTTTTCTCCAACATAGGTGTGTCCGGTCCACGGCGTCATCCTTACTTGTGGGATATTCTCTTCCCCAACAGGAAATGGCAAAGAGCCCAGCAAAGCTGGTCACATGATCCCTCCTAGGCTCCGCCTACCCCAGTCATTCTCTTTGCCGTTGCACCGGCAACATCTCCACGGAGATGGTTAAGAGTTTTTTGGTGTTTAAATGTAGTTTTTATTCTTCAATCAAGTGTTTGTTATTTTAAAATAGTGCTGGTATGTACTATTTACTCTGAAACAGAAAAGAGATGAAGATTTCTGTTTGTAAGAGGAAGATGATTTTAGCAAACGTTACTAAAATCGATTGCTGTTTCCACACAGGACTGTTGAGATGAAGTAACTTCAGTTGGGGGAAACAGTTGGCAGACTTTTCTGCTTGAGGTATGACTGGCCACATTTCTAACAAGACTATGTAATGCTGGAAGGCTGTCATTTCCCCTATGGGGACCGGTAAGCCATTTTCTTAGATTAAGTAAAAGAATAAAGGGCTTCATAAGGGCTTAAAAAACTGGTAGACATTTTTCTGGGCTAAAACGATTACTTTGCTAAGCATATTTTGCAGATTATAACTCTTAATAGTTATTATAATCTTGGTGATTGTTTTAAAAAAACGGCAGGCACTGTATTGAACACCTTTTTCAGATGGGGGCCTTTTCTAGTCATAGGCAGAGCCTCATTTTCGCGCCACTAATGCGCAGTTGTTTTTGGAGAGCAAGGCATGCAGATGCATGTGTGAGGAGCTAAGAACCACTGAAAAAGCTTATAGAAGGCGTCATTTGGTATCGTATTCCCCTCTGGGCTTGGTTGGGTCTCAGCAAAGGCTTTAAGACACTGTGGTGAAATTTTGGTGAATTTTGAACAATTCCTTCATACTTTTTCACATATTCAGTAATAAAGTGTGTTCAGTTTAAAATTTAAAGTGACAGTAACGGTTTTAATTTAAAACGTTTTTTGTGCTTTGTTGACAAGTTTAAGCCTGTTTAACATGTCTGAACCATCAGATAAGCGATGTTCTATATGTATGAAAACCAAGGTTTCTCCCCATTTAAATTTATGTGATGATTGTGCCATAGTGTCCAAACAAAGTAGGGACAATGATGCCACAGATAATGATATTGCCCAAGATGATTCCTCAAATGAGGGGAGTAAGCATGATACTGCATCATCCCCTTCTGTGTCTACTCCAGTTTTGCCCACACAAGAGGCCCCTAGTACATCTAGTGCGCCAATACTTATTACCATGCAACAATTAACGGCTGTAATGGATAATTCTATTGCAAACATTTTATCCAAAATGCCTACTTATCAGAGAAAGCGCGATTGCTCTGTTTTAAACACTGAAGAGCAAGAGGACGCTGATGATAACTGTTCTGACATACCCTCACACCAATCTGAAGGGGCCAGGAGGGAGGTTTTGTCTGAGGGAGAAATTTCAGATTCAGGAAAAATTTCTCAACAAGCTGAACCTGATGTTGTAACATTTAAATTTAAATTAGAACATCTCCGCGCACTGCTTAAGGAGGTATTATCTACTCTGGATGATTGTGACAATTTGGTCATTCCAGAGAAATTATGTAAGATGGACAAGTTCCTAGAGGTTCCGGTGCCCCCCGATGCTTTTCCTATACCCAAGCGGGTGGCGGACATAGTAAATAAGGAGTGGGAAAGGCCCGGCATACCTTTTGTTCCTCCCCCTATATTTAAAAAATTATTTCCTATAGTCGACCCCAGAAAGGACTTATGGCAGACAGTCCCCAAGGTCGAGGGGGCGGTTTCTACTCTAAACAAACGCACTACTATTCCTATAGAAGATAGTTGTGCTTTCAAAGATCCTATGGATAACAAATTAGAGGGTTTGCTTAAAAAGATGTTTGTTCAGCAAGGTTACCTTCTGCAACCAATTTCATGCATTCTTCCTGTCACTACGGCAGCGTGTTTCTGGTTCGAAGAACTAGAAAAGTCACTCAATAAAGAATCTTCGTATGAGGAGGTTATGGACAGAGTTCATGCACTTAAATTGGCTAACTCTTTTATTTTAGATGCCGCTTTGCAATTAGCTAGATTAGCGGCGAAAAATTCAGGGTTTACTATCGTGGCGCGCAGAGCGCTTTGGCTAAAGTCTTGGTCAGCGGATGTGTCTTCCAAGACAAAATTGCTTAACATCCCTTTCAAGGGTAAAACACTGTTTGGTCCTGATTTGAAAGAGATTATTTCAGACATCACCGGGGGAAAGGGCCACGCCCTCCCTCAGGATAGGTCTTTTAAGGCTAAAAATAAGCCTAATTTTCGTCCCTTTCGCAGAAACGGACCAGCCTCTAATTCTACATCCTCTAAGCAAGAGGGTAATACTTCACAACCTAAACCAGCCTGGAGACCGATGCAAGGCTGGAACAAGGGTAAGCAGGCCAAGAAGCCTGCCACTGCTACCAAAACAGCATGAAGGGATGGCCCCCGATCCGGGACCGGATCTGGTGGGGGGCAGACTTTCTCTCTTTGCTCAGGATTGGGCAAGAGATGTTCAGGATCCTTGGGCGCTAGAAATAGTTTCTCAAGGTTATCTCCTAGAATTCAAGGAACTACCCCCAAGGGGAAGGTTCCACAGGTCTCAATTATCTTCAAACCAAATAAAAAGACAGGCATTCTTACATTGTGTAGAAGACCTGTTAAAGATGGGAGTAATTCATCCAGTTCCAATAGGAGAACAAGGGATGGGGTTTTACTCCAACCTGTTCATAGTTCCCAAAAAAGAGGGAACATTCAGACCAATTTTAGATCTCAAGATCCTAAACAAATTTCTCAGGGTTCCATCGTTCAAAATGGAAACCATTTGAACGATCCTTCCCACCATCCAGGAAGGTCAATTTATGACCACGGTGGATTTAAAGGATGCGTACCTACATATTCCTATCCACAAGGAACATCATCAGTTCCTAAGGTTCGCTTTTCTGGACAAGCATTACCAGTTTGTGGCACTTCCATTCGGATTAGCCACTGCTCCGAGAATTTTCACAAAGGTACTAGGGTCCCTTCTAGCGGTTCTAAGGCCAAGGGGCATTGCAGTAGTACCTTACTTGGACGACATCCTGATTCAAGCGTCGTCTCTGTCAAAAGCAAAGGCTCATACGGACATCGTCCTAGCCTTTCTCAGATCTCACGGATGGAAAGTGAACAAAGAAAAAAGTTCTCTGTCCCCGTCAACAAGAGTTCCCTTCTTGGGAACAATAATAGATTCCTTAGAAATGAGGATTTTTCTGACAGAGGTCAGAAAATCAAAAATTCTAAGCAACTTCTACCTCTCTTTCTTTTTGGCTTAAAAGCATTATCCGATTGGCTTATGAGACTGCCGGACGGCAGCCTCCTGAAAGAATCACAGCTCACTCCACTAGGGCTGTGGCTTCCACATGGGCCTTCAAGAACGAGGCTTCTGTTGACCAGATATGTAAGGCAGCGACTTGGTCTTCACTGCACACTTTTGCCAAATTTTACAAATTTGATACTTTTGCTTCTTCGGAGGCTATTTTTGGGAGAAAGGTTTTGCAAGCCGTGGTGCCTTCCATTTAGGTGACCTGATTTGCTCCCTCCCTTCATCCGTGTCCTAAAGCTTTGGTATTGGTTCCCACAAGTAAGGATGACGCCGTGGACCGGACACACCTATGTTGGAGAAAACAGAATTTATGCTTACCTGATAAATTACTTTCTCCAACGGTGTGTCCGGTCCACGGCCCGCCCTGGTTTTTTTATCAGGTCTGATGAATTATTTTCTCTAACTACAGTCACCACGGTATCATATGGTTTCTCCTATGCATATTTCCTCCTGTACGTCGGTCGAATGACTGGGGTAGGCGGAGCCTAGGAGGGATCATGTGACCAGCTTTGCTGGGCTCTTTGCCATTTCCTGTTGGGGAAGAGAATATCCCACAAGTAAGGATGACGCCGTGGACCGGACACACCGTTGGAGAAAGTAATTTATCAGGTAAGCATAAATTCTGTTATTACCCATTCCCCAGTTTTGCATAATCAACACTTTTATATTAATATACTTTTTACCTCTGTAATTACCTTGTATCTAAGCATCTTCTGACAGCCCCCTGATCACATGACATTTTATTTATTTAATTATGTTAAACCAAATTTAGTATCCTCTATGACAGCATTGAATAATATGTTTTGGGATAGATGTTTAAAAATCATAATAAAACAAACAAACCATGATGAATATCAGTACCACCCAAGGACTTTTGCTCAAACTAATTTGTGCCCAAGTGAGACTTTAAACCAGCACATACACAAGATGTTTTTAACTTTGAGGAATGTAAGGGAGCATTTTGTCTTGTTTCACTGTAGTCAAACATGCTATTAGATATTTAGTTCAAAAAGATATGCTTGAGCTGTATGGAAAAGTGTCTGCAAATGGAGAGAAGTGTATCTTTCACCACAATATCTCTTAAACTATGTTTCTCAATTTGTTTAAACATTCAACCTTATCATTTGTTAAATCCCTTATCCAGTGTTATAAAACTCACTTGTGTGCACACCCTGGCTGAGAAAGGGATTGTCTGGATGATATCCAAGACAAAGTAAAGTGAAATGTGAACATCCACCCCCCCCCTTTTTATGGAGGTAAAAACAACATTTTACCCCCATAAAATAAAACACTACTGATCAACTTTTAAAGACAAACAAAAATAATAATCAATTCATTATAAAATTTAGTTTTCTCCCTAAGTTTCCTGCTTGTAAACACTTTGTATCTGAATCCTTTGTAATGTGTATTAATCTATGTGTTTGTTGTAAAACAAGTTTGCAAACTACCTAGAAAAACAAATGGTGGTCTCTCATTTAAAAACAAATTAAATAAATAAATCTGAAACCCTACCCATGCATACATTTAATTGCATGTAGAAAATTTAAATCTGAAAAAAAAAAAAATGAACGTTAATTTTTTTTAATTTTTTTTTTAAATAGTTGGAGAACAAAATAAGCAAGGGTATGAAAAATAAAGAGCACCAGTAAACAATACTAATGCTCAATGATTTGTTTTGCTCTTATCTTTATTGGACCTCTTGTCCTTACCCCTCTTTGTATAAAGAACAAAAAAAAAAAAAAAAAAAAAATTACAAACAGAGGGAGACACTGAACATCATACAAATGACACAAACATAACATAAAAATGACAAATGTAACATAAATGTGCAGTTCCAATCTCTTCACCTGTGAATAAAGAAAATTATAATTAAAAGACCTAAACAAAAGAGAAAAATAAATAAAAAATAAAATAAACCTGATGCCCAATATGTCCTGCAAGAAATAAAACATGTCACACTCATGCAGAGAAAAACAAAATACAAATAAAATATTAGATTAATCAAATTTTTCAATTGGCTGCCATACATATTTAGGCCTAAATATGAATTAAATTGTTTGCAAACAATTTATTGTTAAGGTCAACATATGGCGTGACTCTAACACAGATAGCATTTCTTATCTATACACAGGTAAACTTTTTTATTTATTTCAGAACTGCCTGCAATAACAGAGTTTGTTCCTTTTAATTTTTCCTGAAAAACAAAAAAAAATAGTGTCAGGACATAGAACAAATAACAGTTACACTGATTGTGCCACCTTATTTATAATCATTATTTAATTCAAAGTGCTAAATTACTCTTAAAGGTGGTGAGAACATAGTTTTCCATGCTTGATACCTATTTGATATCTTTCTTGGATGGGAAAATGGGAAAATAATTTCTTAATACTATTGATGTAATTGATATCTGCATATTCCAGACCAGTTCTCACATAGCCCTTTTCATTAAACCAACAGTATTTCATTTTATGACCCCCCTTCCCACAAATAAAACAAACCTGGGAAGTATTTGCTCTGGGTGCATACATATATTGCTTCTTATGGAAAGATGCCATGAGATTTTTACATTTTGATTCCTTTCTCCAATCGTCCAACATACAGAGAAACTGTTTAAAACTCCTTGCATTACCCAGTAAATTCCTATTAACAAAATCCATGCCTTCATATTTTCCTGCTAGAATTCTTAACATTCTGGGATCTCCAATCTCTAAGTTTGGTGTGCCTTTTAGTTTACAGTATAATTGATGAAATTTACTACAGAAAGCAAATGGCTCTTCCATTGGGTGGGGAACTACTGTGTCTAAAAATGATGTATCTGTTAAATCCACAGCAGTTAGTTCTAACAACATGTTAGCACGTGTCTCTTTGTCAGCCCATAACCCATTCTGCTGTAAAAGCTGCAGTGCTTTACTGTAGTATGCTGGCAGCCAGAACTTAAATAGATAACAAGCAGTCTGATCATCCAAGCTATACTGTGCTACATGTTGCTCAAAATTAAATATACTATGCAGGATATGCAATTGTGGGTCAAATGGTGGAATTAAAGCTTTTATCTTCCTAGCATACTTTTTATATGGAGTTTCTGGTGCACTAGTCAGCACAGAGGGAGTCTGTACACTCTCTCCAATAGTCTGAGACCCTGTTGTTTGTGGACTTTCTAATCTATCCTGGCACATGGTAGAAATAGTTTTTTTACAATTTACATTGTCCAGCTCTATTGTAGTATTTACAGGAAACAATGGCAGTAGCTTGGATTTACCTTCTCCTAATGTATCTGTTGTTATTGTAGCATTTCTTTCTTTCTGTGAATGTTCAACTACATTCTCTGTCTGGCTAGATTCACTTTTGTGACAAACACCATGCTTTTCTTCCTTAGCATAATTACTGTTTACACATGTATCTTTTTCTGATAAAACAGGAGACAATTCTAACCTTTCCAATGCACATTTGTACTGTACAATAAGTTTAGCTAAATTACCATTATACTTTAATTTCTTATTCAACACAGACTTCTTAATTTTACAAACAGCATCCTCAAATTGTTGCAACAAATCATTAAATAATTGTAATGCATTTAAATTATCTTTACACACATATTCAATAGTACTATTATTTGCACATCTGTTAATAACTTCCATCTCACCTGCTCACAAGGGTCAGTCCAGAATTCTTGTTCTGATATAGCCTTCCAGTGCGCTCACGTCTGAGTCCCGCCACAACTGTTGCTTGTACTGGGTTCCCCAATAGTTTGTATTCTCAAAAAAAAAAAAAAACTGGAACGCTAACCTCCTGGCTGGCTTGCCAATGTGAAAAAGCCCCTTTTCTAATATTGGGTCAGTGACTAAAATCAGTGCCAGGCTTTTCCTTATAATACATTTACCTTATTTAAAGAATGATACTTACACCAGTCTTATAAAAAGGGATACATTTATTAAATGACAAATCTATACATGAGTGGTGAGAGAAGTGTCTAACATACAAGGCTCTATTCTTCTAGTCTATCTACACTATAAACTAATGCCTGTGGGTGGGTGCATGCGAAGATTGCTGCAGTCTGTCTATTACCTGTTGGTGTTATGTGTCCTTCCTATTTCCTCTCTTTCAAGCTGCTTCTCAAAACATATTTATAGCCAAACAGCCACACCATGAAGACAGTCCCAGCCAATCAAATCCATTCATCTTCTGGTTTATAACAATTCATCTGTTGAGTTAACTGCCTGTAGATGTCGCTGTGGTCCAAGAAATGAGTTTTCCTAATGCCATCTGACCTTTGTGACCCATCTCAGGACTGACCTTGTCTGAGTCCCTTTGAAGATTTATGATGCCATTGTCCTGTCCTGTGTCCTTTTGAAGCTTTATGACATTTGATTTTCTATCTTCAGGAAGGAGCGCAGGTCTCACCTGTCTTATCTACATTGGTAGCCTTTGATCCTTCTGTACAGGCCTTGGGGTCGAGTTACTTGATATTATCTCTTGGAAACTAGTTTATTCAATAGGGTTAAGCTTTACTTACTATAGAAAAATGTGCTTTTCCAGTTATACAGTTATTACATATAATTTCCAGTTATACAGTTATTACAAATGTACATGTTATACCTATGAAATTTTAAGAATTTGTTTCTGATTCTATTCAGAAGTCTTTTGTCTGCTATTCTGCCTTCTAATTATTATAAAGGTCTTTTAAAACTTCTCATAAGATTGATGAAATTTCAAATGACCGACAATGTAATGAATTATCCTTTTCTGATGAGGATCTATCGGATTTAGAAGATCTTTCCTCAGATATTGACACTAACAAATCTACTTATTTATTTAAAATGAAGTATTTTCGTTCTTTGTTAAAAAGAGGTGTTAATTATTTTGGATATCATGGAAACTAGTGCTCTTGATTTTAGAACTAATAAATTCTGTTTTTTTAAACCTGTGATTGTTTTTTTCAGTTCCTGATGCTATTTCTCTTATGATTTCTAAAGAATGGAATTAGCGGGGTACTTATTTTATTCCTTCTTCAAGGTTTTAAAATTGTATCTTTTTACCAGCAATTTCTATAGAGTTTTGGGAAAAGATCCTCAACTTGTTGGGGCTATTTCTACTCTTGCTGAATGTACCTCTATTCCTATGGAAGATAGTACTTAAGCTCTTTTAGATAGGAGACTTGAATCTTATCTAAGGAAGACTTATTTTTATTCCGGTCATCAGGCCTGCATTTTCTTTGGCTGATGTTGCAGCTGCATCAACCTTTTTTGCTGGAGATTTAGCGCAACAAGAATTGGATTCTGATTTATTTAGTATTGTTCGCTTTCTGCAACATATTAATCAGTTCCGATGCCATTTTTTGATGTTATATCTATGTCTATAGCTATTCTTAGCTACAAGAGTTTGAGGCTTAAATCTTGGATTGTTGTTGTGACTTTTTAAGTCTAGATTGCTATTTCTTCTTTCCAAGGTAATAAGAGACCTAAAGGTAAATATTAAGCTTCTAAATTGTTTTCGTTCTTTTTTTTCAATAAGGAACAAAAACCTAATCCTTCCCTATGGAATCTGTTTCCATTTGGAAACCTTCTTTAAATGGAATAAGTCCAACCCATTTAAGAAACCAAAAAGCCAGCCCTAAGTCCGCATGAAGGTGCGACTCTCATTCCTGCTCAACTGGTACGGGGCAGATTAAGTTTTTTTTCAAGAAAATTTTGGATAATTCGGTCCAAATCAATGGTTTCAGAGTATTGTCTCTCAGGGGTTTCGAATATGATTCTGAATAAATCCTCCTGTGAGAAGATGTTTTTTCTCTCACATATCCCAGTAAATCCAGTTAAAGCTCAGGCTTTCCTGAAGTGTGTTTCAGACCTGGAGTTTCAGGGGTAGTCATGCCAGTTCCTTTTCAGGGACAAGGTCTGTTTTTTTTTATTCAAATCTATTCTTTGTCTCAAAGAAGGAAATTTCATTCAGACCAATTCTGGATCTGAAAATTTTGAATTGTTATGTAAGAATACCAATTTTCAAATGCTGTCTTTAAGGACTATTCTGCCTTTTATTCAGCAAGGACATTTTAGGTAAATATTGAATTGCAGGATGTATACCTTTTTATATTCTGATTCATTCGGATCATTATCAGTTCCTGAGATTCTCTTTTCTAGACAAGCGTTACCAATTCGTTGCTTTTCCATTTTTGGATTAGCAGCCGCTCAAAGAATCTTTTTTTAAAAGTTTTTGGTGCCCTGCTTTATGGAAACCAGAGAGCAGGGTATTGCGGTGTTTCCTTATTTGGATGATATTGGTACTAGCTCAGTCTTCCGTTCTGCAGAATCTCACACTAATCAACCAGTGTTGTTTCTTCGGAAACATGGTTGGAGGATCAATTTACCAAAGAGTTTCTTGATTCCTCAGACTAAGACCTTTTTTAGGTTTCCAGATAGATTCAGTGTCCATGACTCTGTCTCTAACAGACAAGAGATGTTTGAAGTGGTTGCAGTCTGTCGGCACCTTCAGTCTCAGTCATTTCCTTCAGTTGTTATATGCATGGAAAATTTAGGTCTCATGACTGCAGAATTGGACGCATTTCCCTTTGCTCGTTCTCACATGAGACCTCTCCAGCTTTGTTTGCTGCAATCCATGGTGCAGGGATTTTATTAAGATATCTCAATTAATATCCTTAAATCCCAATATTTGACACTCTCTGACGTGGTGGTAAATCACCAGTGTTTAGTTCAAGGGGCTTCTTTGTTCGGCTAACCTGGACTATGATCTCTTCAGATGCAAGTCTTTCAGGTTGGGGAGCTGTTTGGGGATCTCTGACAGCACAAGGGGTTTTGGAAATTTCAAGAGGCGAGATTACCAATCAATATTTTAGATCTCTGTGCTATTCGCAGAGCTCTTCAGTTTTGGCCTTTGTTGAAGAGAGAACTTCATTTATTTTCAAACAGACAATATCACATATATTGACATTTGTCAATCAGCAGGGTTGGACTCACAGTCCACAAGCTATGAAGAAGTATCTCGGATACTTGCTTGGGCGGAATCCAGCTCCTGTCTAATTTTTGTGGTGCATATCCCATATATAGACATTGGGAGGCGGATTATCTCAGCTGTCATACTTTACATTCTGGGGAGTGGTTCCTCCATCCAGATGTGTTTTCTCAGATTGTTCAAGATATGGGGTCTGCCACAGATAGATCTGATGGCCTCTAATCTAACAAGAGACTTCTCAGATGCCTGTCAGGTTCAGGGATCTTCAGGTGGAAGCAGTGGGTGTGCTGACACTTCCTTGGTGTTATTATCCTGCTTATATTTTCCCGCCTCTAGATCTTCCTCCAAGTGATTTCCAGAATCATCATGGAACAATCGTTTGTGTTGCTGGTGGCTCCAGCATGGCCCCACAGGTTTTGGTATCCTTGTTCGGATGTCCAGTTGCCAACCTTGGCCATTTCCGCTAAGGCCGGGCTTACTGTTTCAAGGTCCGTTTTTCCATCAGGATCTCAAATCATTAAATTTGAAGGTATGGAAATTGAACGTTTAGTGCTAAGTCATAGAGGTTTCTCTAAATCTGTGATTAATACTATGTTACAAGCTCATAAATCTATCTCTAGAAAGATTTATTATTGACTTTGGAAGACCTACATTTTATGGTATTCTTCTCATAATTTCTCTTGGCATTCTTTTAGAGTTGCAAGAATTTTTCAGTTTCTTCAGAATGGTTTGGATAAGGTTTTGTCTGCAAGTTCCTTGAAGGGACAAATCTCTGCTCTTTCTGTTTCATTCACAGTAAGATTGCTAGACTTCCTGATATTTACTGTTTTGTACAGGCTTTAGTTTGTTTTTAAGCCTGTCATAAAATCAATCTCTCCTCCTTGGAGTCTTAATTTGGTTTTGAAGGCTTTACAGGCTCCTCCATATTGAGCCTATGCATTATTTGGACATTTTACTACTTTCTTGGAAAGTATTGTTCCTTTTGGTCATCTCTTCTGTTAGAAGAGTTTCTGAGCTATCTGCTTTTTCTTGTGAATCTCCTTTTCTTATTTTTCATCAGGATAAGGCAGTTTTGCGGACTTCATTTCTATTTTTTCCTAATTTTGTGAATTCTAACAACATTAGTAGAGAAGTTGTTGTTCCTTCCTTGTGTCCTAATCCTAAGAATTCTTTGGAAAAGATCTTTTCATTCTTTGGATGTGGTGAGAGCTTTGAAATATTATATTTAAGCTACTAAGCAAAGACTTCAAGTCTATTTGTTATATTTTCTGGTCCTAGGAAAGGTCAGAAAAACTTCTGCTATTTCCTTGGTTTGTTGATTAAGCTTTTTGATTCTTCAAGCTTATTGGAGTCGGGTTAAGCCCCGCTTCAGAGAATTTCAGCTCATTCTACTAGATCAGTTGCGACTTCGTGGGCTTTTAAGAATGAAGCTTCAGTTGTTCAAAATTTGCAAGCGGCAATTTGGTCTTCTTTACATACATTTACTTAATTCTACCATTTTAATATTTTTGCTTCTTCAGAAGCAGTTTTTGGTAGAAAAGTTCTTCAGGCAGTTGTTTCAGTTTGATTCTTCTGCTGATGTTTTACGTTTTTCTTTTCTTCATGAGAATAACTTATATTTTGGGTTGTGGATGAATTTTTTCAGCATATGGCTGTTGTTTATTTTTATCCCTCCCTCTCTAGTGACTCTTGCGTGGAGTTCCACATCTTGGGTATTTGATGTCCCATATGTCACTAGCTCATGGACTCTTTGCCACTTACATGAAAGAGAACATAATTTATGTAAGAAGGTAGCACAAAGTCACAGTTCCATTGCAAAAATAGGCAGGGAGAGATATTGAAGTTAAAAGTACATCTTTATTATACTTGCATTAAAAGTAGTAATTCAGGCACAGCACACTGACAGACACCACGCTGACGTGTTTCCTGCCTCACGGGCAGTTCATCAGAGCTTGGATTTGCATGTTACACACAGCTGTTATAACCAAGGTGAGTTTCAACATTGACCAATCGTAATAGAGTTGAACAAACATATTAACCATTTCACTACATTGTCCTACAACCAGCCATAATAAGTAAGTAAATACCATACAGTATTACAAAAATATCAATATATACACGTAACATTACAGTTTAAAAACAATCATGTGAATGATAAGAGAGAATAGAAACATAATTAAAAATAGCAACACCCTTATAAATAATCGCTACGTTGTACAAGCGCAAGCTGGAACTATCTGTCTATTTGCTTGATATTAGCCACATTAGTATACAAGTTAAATGCAATTATATATAGAAAAAAGGCTGTACTTCCACAAATAGTTCAGAACGCAAACTACTAAAGCTGTACAATGCGGTACACTGAATAAAAAATTAACGGTCTGTTATGTGACTAGATTAAGAGGTTCTGACAGAAAAGTTGATGTTGATATAATCCCTACAGAATATATTACTTATAGGTATAATTTACAAAAATAATCCCAATGGACATAAACCTATAGAAACTAATATTTATCGTTCAATGACAAACTCTACCTGTCAATGTATAATTTAATATCACTGATCATATTAATCCCCATTGGACTACCTGTTCTTAGTGTGTAGATCCAGTAAACTTCTCTTTTACTGAGTGCTTTGTATCTATCTCCACCCCTTAATCCTAGGTTAACTTGTTTAATTCCTTGAAATTTGAAAAAATTTAATTTATTGTCATGATTGAAAAAATGCTTAGCTACTGGTGTTCTCGGTTCTTCAGCCTCCAGGGATAGCAGATGTTCTCTGATCCTATCCTTAAGACCCCTGGAGGTGAGCCCCACATACTGAAAATTACAGAAGGTGCATGTAATAAGATAAACTATGAAAGTAGAGTTACAGTTAATACGTTCTCTGATTTTATAGGTTAATCCTGTATTACTAGATGAAAAAGTGTCACCAACACATGCATATTCACAACTCTTGCAGGGTCTCCCCCCACATTTGTAGAAGCCCATTTTACCAGTAAGCCAAGTGTTAGTCCCCTTATTCATATTCCTATTATAGTAGGATTGTTTAGAACTAAAACTCTAAGGCCTAGATTTAGAGTTCGGCGGTAGCCGTCAAAACCAGCGTTAGAGGCTCCTAACGCTGGTTTTGGCCGCCCGCTGGTATTTGGAGTCAGTAATTAAAGGGTCTAACGCTCACTTTACAGCCGCGACTTTTCCATACCGCAGATCCCCCTACGCCATTTGCGTAGCCTATCTTTTCAATGGGATCTTTCTAACGCCGGTATTTAGAGTCGTTTCTGCAGTGAGCGTTAGAGCTCTAACGACAAGATTCCAGCCGCCTGAAAAAAGCAGGAGTTAAGAGCTTTCTGGCTAACGCCGGTTTATAAAGCTCTTAACTACTGTACCCTAAAGTACACTAACACCCATAAACTACCTATGTACCCCTAAACCGAGGTCCCCCCACATCGCCGCCACTCGATTAAAATTTTTAACCCCTAATCTGCCGACCGCCACCTACGTTATACTTATGTACCCCTAATCTGCTGCCCCTAACCCCGCCGACCCCTATATTATATTTATTAACCCCTAACTTGCCCCCCACAACGTCGCCGCAAGCTACTTAAAATAATTAACCCCTAATCTTCCGACCGCAAATCGCCGCCACCTACGTTATCCCTATGTACCCCTAATCTGCTGCCCCTAACATCGCCGACCCCTATGTTATATTTATTAACCCCTAATCTGCCCCCCACAACGTCGCCGACACCTACCTACACTTATTAACCCCTAATCTGCCGAGCGGACCTGAGCGCTACTATAATAAAGTTATTAACCCCTAATCCGCCTCACTAACCCTATCATAAATAGTATTAACCCCTAATCTGCCCTCCCTATTAACCCCTAATCAGCCAATCGGATTGAACTTGATTCTGATTGGCTGATTCCATCAGCCAATCAGAATATTCCTACCTTAATTCCGATTGGCTGATAGAATCCTATCAGCCAATCGGAATTCGAGGGACGCCATCTTGGATGACGTCCCTTAAAGGAACCGTCATTCGTCGTCTAGTCGTCGGAAGAAGAGGATGGATCCGCGCTGGAGGTCTTCAAGATGGAGCCGGTCGTCATCGGATGGAAGAACATAGAAGATGCCGCTTGGAGAAGATGTTTGCCGGTCCGGATGTCCTCTTCTTGCCGGATAGGAGGAAGACTTTGGAGCACCGGATTATGGATCGCCAACCCCCGCTTGGGTTGGATGAAGATCTTGGAGCCAGGACGGATCGGTGATACCTGGATGGTGAAGACAAGGTAGGAAGATCTTCAGGGGATTAGTGTTAGGTTTATTTAAGGGGGTTTGGGTTAGATTAGGGGTATGTGGGTGGTGGGTTGTAATGTTGGGGGGGGGTATTGTATGTTTTTTTTTACAGGCAAAAGAGCTGAAATTCTTGGGGCATGCCCCGCAAAGGGCCCGGTTCAGGGCTGGTAAGGTAAAAGAGCTTGTAATATTTGTATTTTAGAATAGGGTAGGGAATTTTTTATTTTGGGGGTCTTTGTTATTTTATTAGGGGGCTTAGAGTAGGTGTAATTAGTTTAAAATTGTTGTAATATTTTTCTTATGTTTGTAAATATTTTTTTATTTTCTGTAACTTAGTTCTTTTTTATTTTTTGTACTTTAGATAGTTTATTTAATTGTATTTATTTGTAGCAATTGTGTTTAATTAATTTATTGATAGTGTAGTGTTAGGTTAATTGTAGGTAATTGTAGGTAGTTTATTTAATTATTTTATTGATAGGGTAGTGTTAGGTTTAATTATATCTTAGGTTAGGATTTATTTTACAGGTAAATTTGTAATTATTTTAACTAGGTAACTATTAAATAGTTCTTAACTATTTAATAGCTATTGTACCTGGTTAAAATAAATACAAAGTTACCTGTAAAATAAATATTAATCCTAAAATAGCTATAATATAAATGTAATTTATATTGTAGCTATATTAGGATTTATTTTACAGGTAAGTATTTAGCTTTAAATAGGAATCATTTATTTAATAAGAGTTAATTTATTTCGTTAGATAAAAATTATATTTAACTTAGGGGGGTGTTAGTGTTAGGGTTAGACTTAGCTTTAGGGGTTAATACATTTATTAGAATAGCGGTGAGCTCCGGTCGGCAGATTAGGGGTTAATAATTGAAGGTAGGTGTCGGCGATGTTAGGGAGGGCAGATTAGGGGTTAATACTATTTATGATAGGGTTAGTGAGGCGGATTAGGGGTTAATAACTTTATTATAGTAGCGCTCAGGTCCGCTCGGCAGATTAGGGGTTAATAAGTGTAGGCAGGTGTCGGCGACGTTGTGGGGGGCAGATTAGGGGTTAATAAATATAACATATGGGTCGGCGATGTTAGGGCAGCAGATTAGGGGTACATAGGGATAACGTAGGTGGCGGCGGTTTACGGAGCGGCAGATTAGGGGTTAAAAGTGTAATGCAGGGGTCAGCGATAGCGGGGGCGGCAGATTAGGGGTTAATAAGTGTAAGGCTAGGGGTGTTTAGACTCGGGGTACATGTTAGAGTGTTAGGTGCAGACGTAGGAAGTGTTTCCCCATAGGAAACAATGGGGCTGCGTTAGGAGCTGAACGCTGCTTTTTTGCAGGTGTTAGGAAACAATGGGGCTGTTTGAGCTGAAAAAAAACCTATGGGAGAATCGTGCACGAGCACGTTTTTGAGGCCGGCCGCGTCCGTAAGCAACTCTGGTATCGAGAGTTGCATTTGCGCTAAATATGCTCTACGCTCCTTTTTTGGAGCCTAACGCAGCATTTGTTTGAACTCTCGATACCAGAGTTAAATTTATGGTGCGGCCAGAAAAAAACCCGCGGAGCGTTAACAGCCCTTTTACCGCCAAACTCCAAATCTAGCCGTTAGTAATCTTATCCCTTATCTTATCTACAAATGTGGGGGGAGACCCTGCAATTTTTGATTCAGTGTACAGCTTTAGTAGTTTGCATTGTACAGCTTTAGTAGTTTGCGTTCTGAACTATTTGTGGAAGTACAGCCTTTTTTCTATATATAATTGCATTTAACTTGTATACTAATGTGGCTAATATCAAGCAAATAGACAGATAGTTCCAGCTTGTGCTTGTATGATGTAGAGATTATTTATAAGGGTATTGCTATTTTTAATTATGTTTCTATTCTCTCTTATCATTCACATGATTGTTTTTAAACTGTAGTGTTACATGTATATATTGATATTTTTGTAATACTGTATGGTATTTACTTACCTATTATGGCTGGTTGTAGGACAAGGTAGTGAAATGGTTAATATGTTTGTTCAACTCTATTACGATTGGTCAATGTTGAAACTCACCTTGGTTATAACAGCTGTGTGTAACATGCAAATCCAAGCTCTGATGAACTGCCCGTGAGGCAGGAAACGCGTCAGCGTGGTGTCTGTCAGTGTGCTGTGCCTGAATTACTACATTTAATGCAAGTATAATAAAGATGTACTTTTAACTTCAATATCTCTCTCTGCCTATTTTTGCAATGGAACTGTGACTTTGTGCTACATTCATTTATTGGAATTTAAGGGTCTGGAGAGCCCTAGCAGCTCCGGAGCGAGTAGCAGCTTTTACCTGTGTTAACAAACAGGTGATATATAGAGGCTGCACGCTTTGAGTAATACGGAAAATACACTTCCTGTACAGCAAGGAACACGCCGGTTACAAGACAGAGGTAGCGTGTATGGAGATGTCCTTTCTTGCACCGTATGACTACCGACAGGTGTGGTAAGTCCTCTATCAACATTATTGGGTTTTATACGTGCATTAGCTAAAGTTGGTGAGATCCGCTACAGTGGGACTCCTGCTTGGAGTTGTCTGCACCAAGGTAATGCTTTTAAGCATTCACTGTTTTTTTATATACTGCTAACAAACCACCTTTAAACTCTTTGGACATATTAATAATTTATGTAAGAACTTACTTGATAAATTAATTTCTTTCATATTGGCAAGAGTCCATGAGGCCCACCCTTTTTATGGTGGTTATGATTTTTTTGTATAAAGCACAATTATTTCCAGATTCCTCTGTTGATGCTTTTTACTCCTTTCTTTTTCACCCCACTACTTGGCTATTCGTTAAACTGAATTGTGGGTGTGGTGAGGGGTGTATTTATAGGCATTTTGAGGTTTGGGAAACTTTGCCCCTCCTGGTAGGTTTGTATATCCCATATGTCACTGCCAATATGAAAGAAATTAATTTATCAGGTAAGTTCTTACATAAATTATGTTTTTTTATTTAAGTTAGAATATATTTGTTCTCTTTTAAAGAAGTTTTGTTTACTTTGGGTATTGAGGAGTTTAAATCTCCTGATAAAGCTAGTAATTTTCTAAATTCTGTATTTAAGACTACTGTTATTACTCCTGAAGTATTTCCTATTCCTGATGCTATCGCTTATGTGATTGCTAAAAAATGGTCTAAGCTTGGTTCCTCTTTTAACCCTTCTTCTAGGTATAAGAAATGGTTTCCTTTACCTGTAGCCAAGGATCCTTTAGATAGGAAGCTTGAATCTTATCCAGGAAGGGTATATTTACTTTCTGACTATATTCTTAGACCTGTTATATTTATGGCTAATGTGGCTGCTGCTTCTACTTTTTGGTTGGACAGTTTAGCAAAGCAGTTGTCTTCAGATTCTGAATTATCTAACTATATTGTTTTACTTCAACATGCAAATCATTTGATTTGTGATGCTATATTTGATGTTAGGAAGATCAATGTCAAATCCATGTCTTTAGCCATTCTAACTAGAAGAGCTTTATAGCTTAAATCTTGAAATGCTGACATGGTGTATAAAACTAGATTATTATTTCTCTCTTTTCAAGATAAAGATATTTTTGTTTCAAAATTGGATTCTATTATATCCACTGTTAATGAGGGTAAGGATATTTTTCTGCCCCAAGACAAGAAATCTAAGGGTAGATTTAAAGCTCCCTATCGTTTTCGTTCCTTTCGTCAGAATAGAGAACAGAAAACTAGTCTTTCCCCTAAAGCCTCTGGCTCTAATTGGAGACCATCTCCAAATTCAAATAAATCCAAGCCTTATAAGAAAACAAATCCTGCCCCTAAACCTATATGAAGGTGCGGCCCTCAAGTCAGTTCTTCTGGTAGGATGCATACTAAAGCTATTTCAAAGAGTTTAGACAGACTCTGTCCAAAATCAGTGGATTCAGAATATAATTTCTAAGGGGTGTCGAATAGGATTCAAAATAAGACTTCCTTTGGGAAGATTCTTTCTTACCCATGTAACAAAAAACCCAGTAAAAGCTCAAGTCTTTCTGATATATGTTTCAGTTCTAGAACTTTCAGGGGTAATTTTTCTCAGCTCCACAGCAGGAACAAGGATTGGAGTTTTTATTCAAATCTATTAATTGTACCTATGAAGGAAAATTCTTTCAGACCTATTTTGGATCTGAAAACATTAAATGGTTTTGTAAGAGTCCTAACTTTAAAGATGGTGACTAAGGACTAATTCTGCCTTTTTGTTCAGCAAGGTCACTTAATGTCCACAATAGACTTAGAGGACGCTTACCTACACAATCCGATTCATTCAGATCACTATCGTTTTCTGAGATTCTCTTTTCTAAACAAGCTTTACCAATTTGTTGCTTTTCCGTTTGTCCTTGCAACAGCACCAAGAATATTCTTAATTGTTTTAGGTGCCCTTCTATCTGTAATCAGAGTGAAGGGTGTTGCAGTGTTTCCTTATTTGGGCGATATTTTGGTACTAGCTCATTTAGCAGAATCTCACACAAAACAACTAGTGTGGTTTCTTCAAAGACTTGGTTGGAGGATCAATTTACTAAAGAGTTTCTTGATTCCTCAGACAAGGGTCACCTTTTCTTCTATAAGGTATGACGAGTCCACGGATTTATCCTTTACATGTGGGATATTATCCTCCTGCTAGCAGGAAATGCTAAAGAGCACCACAGCAGAGCTGTCCATATAGCTCCTCCCTTAGCTCCACCCCCAGTCATTCTCTTTGCCTACTCTAAGTACTAGGAAGGGTAAAGTGAAAGAGATGATAAAATATTAGTTTTTAATATCTTCAAGCAAGAGTTTTTTGTTTTACATGGTACCGGTGTGTACTATTTACTCTCAGGCAGCAGATGGATGAAGACTTCTGCCTGGAGGATGATGATCTTAGCATTTGTAACTAAGATCCAGTGCTGTTCCCACAGAGGCTGAGGGGTACAAGAAAATTCAGTGTGAGGAACGTTTTCATGCTATATAGCAGTGAGGTATGTTCAGTAATTTTTTCTGGAGAGACTGTGTATTTCAGAAAGGCTGACAGTATCCCCATGAGGGTAAGGGTAAGCAGTAATCCTAAGAGCTATAGAAAGGCATTACTAAGCTTGCATAAGGGGCTAATTACAAAAATGGTTGACACTGAGTTTTGAATGTTTGTGGGCAAACGTTTTATGAACTGGGAGTGCTGTTAATGTTTTGTGGGCAAAAACGTATTTTGGGCAACTTTATTGAGGGTACACTTGGCTTATTTTTTGGGTCTCAGAACCCACATGGCTAGTTTAAAACTGCTCTGGTGCGGTTCTTTGAGGCTGTTTGAGGCTGTAATTTTCGCGCCTCAGATGCGCAGTTGTTTTCACTCAGCAAGCAGCAAGCTCCAACTCCTGAGGGCCCTTGTGGATGTTTTGGGCCAAATCGAAGCTTTAACCCCATATTTACTATCCCTGAGGGCAGGTAGGCGCCACAGCAGGGCTGTGGCAAGGTGCTGGGGGTGTTTTTTTCCGGATTTAGGCCTAATTTCAATCCGGTTTGCACATTAAAGGGTTAAATGTTAAATTTCCTTGTGGGGCAAACTTAACTACACATATTGAGTCTGCTTGCAAAAATTTGAAAAATGTGGTGCATTTTAAAGCAGTTTTGCAGAACGTGTATGCTTTTTTTTCTCTTAAAGGCGCAGTACCGTTTTTTAAGATTATTTTTTTTCAATAAATAAAGTGTTTTCATGCTTGTTTGTAATCATTACTAGCCTGTTCAACATGTCTGACATTGAAGAAAGTCATTGTTCAATATGTTTAGAAGCCATTGTGGAACCCCCACTTAGAATGTGTCCCTCATGCACTGAAAGGTCAATAAATTTCAAAGAACATATTTTAGCTACTAAAAGTATGTCGCTGGATGATTCTCAGCCAGAAGGGAATCAGGTTATGCCATCTAATTCTCCCCAAGTGTCACAACCATTAACGCCCGCACAAGTGACGCCAAGTACTTCTAGTGCGTCTAATTCTTTCACCCTGCAAGATATGGCCGCAGTTATAAATAATACCCTCACAGAGGTTTTATCTAGGCTGCCTGGATTGCAGGGGAAGCGCAGTAGGTCTGAGGGAGAGATTTCTGATTCAGGAAAGATGTTCCCTCAGACAGACTCAGATATGACGGCTTTTAAATTTAAATTTGAACACCTCCGCTTATTGCTCAGGGAGGTTTTAGCGACTCTGGATGATTGTGACCCTATTGTAGTTCCAGAGAAATTGTGTAAAATGGACAGCTTTCTAGAGGTTCCTGCCTACACTGATGTTCCGGTCCCTAAGAGGATATCGGACATTGTTACTAAGGAGTGGGATAGACCAGGTATTCCGTTCGCTCCCCCTCCTACTTTTAAGAAAATGTTTCCCATATCAGACACCATGCGGGACTCGTGGCAGACGGTCCCTAAGGTGGAGGGAGCTATTTCTACCCTGGCTAAGCGTACAACTATACCTATTGAGGACAGTTGTGCTTTCAAATATCCTATGGATAAAAAATTAGAGGGTCTCCTAAGAAAACATTTGTTCATCAGGGTTTTCTTCTCCAACCTATAGCGTGCATTGTTCATGTAACTACTGCAGCTTCTTTTTGGTTCGAGGCTCTGGAAGAGGCTCTTCAGGTTGAGACCCCATTAGATGATATTCTGGATAGATATAGGGCTCTCAAGCTAGCTAATTCTTTCATTACAGATGCCGCTTTTCAACTGGCTAAATTAGGGGCAAAGAATTCAGGTTTCGCCATTTTAGCGCGTAGAGTGTTATGGCTTAAGTCCTGGTCTGCTGATGTGTCGTCAAAATCTAAGCTTTTAGCCATCCCTTTCAAGGGTAAGACCCTATTCGGGTCTGAACTGAAAGAGATCATTTCAGACATCACTTGAGGGAAAGGCCATGCCCTTCCTCAGGATAAGACAAATAAGATGAGGACCAAACAAAATAATTTTAGTTCCTTTTGAAACTTCAAAGGTGGTCCCTCTACCTCTTCCCCTGCTGCGAAGCAAGAGGGGAATTTTGCTCAATCCAAGTCAGTCTGGAGACCTAACCAGACTTGGAACAAGGGTGAACAGGCCAAGAAGCCTGCTGCTGCCACCAAGACAGCATGAAGGGGTAGCCCCCGATCCGGGACCGGATCTAGTAGGGGGCAGACTTTCTCTCTTTGCTCAGGCTTGGGCAAGAGACGTTCAGGACTCCTGGGCTTTAGAAATCGTAACCCAGAGGTATCTTCTAGAATTCAAAGATTCTCCTCCAAGGGGGAGATTCCATCTTTCTCAATTGTCTGTAAACCAGACAAAAAGAGAGACGTTCTTACGCTGTGTAGAAGACCTATATACCATGGGACTGATCTGCCCAGTTCAGAAAACAGAACAGGGGCAGGGGTTCTACTCCAATCTGTTTGTGGTTCCCAAAAAAGAGGGAACCTTCAGACCAATTTTAGATCTCAAGATCCTAAACATATTCCTCAGAGTCCCATCCTTCAAGATGGAGACCATTCAGACTATTTTACCAATGATCCAGGAGGGTCAATATATGACCACCGTGGACTTAAAGGATGCGTATCTACACATCCCTATCCACAAAGATCACCAGTTCCTCAGATTTGCCTTTCTGGACATGCATTACCAGTTTGTGCCTCTTCCCTTCTGGTGTGCCACAGCTCCCAGAATTTTCACAAAGGTGCTAGGGTCCCTTCTGGCGGTTCTAAGGCCGCGGGGCATAGCTGTGGTGCCTTATCTGGACGATATCTTAATTCAGGCGTCGACTTACCAACTAGCCAAGTCTCACACGGACATCGTGTTGGCTTTTCTAAGATCTCACGGGTGGAAGGTGAAGGTAAAAAAGAGTTCACTTATTCCTCTCACAAGAGTTCCATTCCTGGGAACTCTGATAGATTCGGTGGACATGAAAATATTTCTGACGAAGGTCAGGAAATCAAAGATTTTAACCATCTGCCGAGCTCTTCATTCCATTCCTCGGCCGTCAGTGGCTCAGTGTATGGAGGTAATCGGACTAATGGTAGCGGCAATGGACATCGTTCCGTTTGCTCGCTTGCATCTCTGACCACTGCAACTATGCATGCTTAAACAGTGGAATGGGGATTATGCAGATATATCTCCTCAGATAGATCTGGATCAAGAGACCAGAGACTCTCTTCTTTGGTGGTTGTCACAGGATCATCTGTCCCAGGGAATGTGTTTCCGCAGGCCAGCATGGGTCATAGTGACGACGGATGCCAGCCTATTGGGCTGGAGTGCAGTCTGGAATTCCCTGAAAGCACAAGGTTTGTGGACTCAGGAGGAGGCTCTCCTCCCGATAAATATTCTAGAACTGAGAGCGATATTCAACGCGCTTCTGGCGTGGTCTCAGCTGGCTTCGGCCAGATTCATAAGATTCCAGTCAGACAATATCACGACTGTAGAATATATCAATCATCAGGGGCGAACAAAGAGTTCTCTAGCGATGATAGAGGTTACCAAAATAATTCGATGGGCAGAGACTCACTCTTGCCATCTATCAGCAATCTATATCCCAGGAGTGGAGAACTGGGAAGCGGATTTTCTAAGTCGTCAGACTTTTCATCCGGGGGAGTGGCAACTCCATCCGGAGGTGTTTGCACTATTGATTGAGCAATAGGGCACACCAGAATTGGATCTGATGGCGTCTCGTCAGAACGCCAAACTTCCTTGTTACGGGTCAAGGGATCCTCAGGCAGTACTGATAGATGCTCTAGCAGTACCCTGGTCGTTCAACCTGGCTTATGTGTTTCCACCATTTCCTCTCCTTCCTCGTTTGATTGCCAGAATCAAACAGGAGAGAGCTTCAGTGATTTTGATAGCATCTGCGTGGCCACGCAGGACTTGGTATGCAGACCTGGTGGACATGTCATCTCTTCCACCATGGACTCTGCCACTGAGACAGGACCTTCTGATTCAAGGTCCGTTCCAGCATCCAAATTTATCATACGATATGGCGTAAATATCTTTATTGGTGCGAATCCAAAGGCTACTCATGGAGTAAGATCAGGATTTTGTCCTTTCTCCAAGAAGGATTGGAGAAGGGGCTATCAGCTAGTTCCTTAAAGGGACAGATATCTGCCTTATCAATTCTACTGCACAAGCGTCTGGCAGATGTTCCAGACGTTCAGTCGTTCTGTCAGGCTTTAGTTAGAATCAAGCCTGTGTTTAAACCTGTTGCTCCGTCATGGAGTTTGAATTTAGTTCTTAAAGTTCTTCAAGGGGTTCCGTTTGAACCTATGCATTCCATAGATATTAAGCTTCTGTTATGGAAAGTTCTGTTTTTAGTTGCTATCTCTTCGGCTCAAAGAGTTTCTGAATTATCTGCATTGCAATGCGACTCGCCTTATCTTGTTTTCCATGATGATAAGGTGGTTTTTCGTACCAAACCTGGATTCCTTCCTAAGGTTGTTACTAATAGAAATATCAATCAGGAAATTGTTGTTCCTTCTCTGTGTCCTAATCCTTCCTCCAAGAAGGAGCATCTGTTGCACAACTTGGACGTGGTTCGTGCTTTGAAGTTTTACTTGCAAGCAACCAAAGATTTCCGTCAAACGTCTTCTTTGTTTGTTGTCTCTTCTGGACAACGTAGAGATCAAAAAGCTACGGCTACCTCTTTCTTTTTGGCTGAAAAGCATCATGCGTTTGGCATACGAGACTGCTGGACAGCAGCCTCCTGAAAGGATTACAGCTCACTCTACTAGAGTGGTGGCTTCCACATGGGCTTTTAAAAATTATGCTTCTGTTGAACAGATTTGTAAGGTTGCGACTTGGTCTTCACTTCATACCTTTTCCAAATTTTATACTTTTGCTTCTTCGGAGGCTATTTTTGTGAGAAAAGTTCTTCAAGCAGTGGTGCCTTCTGTTTAACCATCTGTCTTGTCCCTCCCGTTCATCCGTGTCCTGTAGCTTTGGTATTGTATCCCACAAGTAAAGGATGAATCCGTGGACTCGTCGTACCTTATAGAAGAAAAGTAAATTTATGCCTACCTGATAAACTAATTTCTTCTATGGTACGATGAGTCCACGGCCCGCCCTGTCATTTTAAGACTAGATTATATTTTTTGATTTAAACTCAGTCACCTCTGCACCTTGTAGTTTCTCCTTTTTCTTCCTGTACCTTCGGTCGAATGACTGGGGGGTGGAGCTAAGGGAGGAGCTATATAGACAGCTCTGCTGTGGTGCTCTTTGCCACTTCCTGTTAGCAGGAGGATAATATCCCACAAGTAAAGGATGAATCTGTGGACTCGTCGTACCATAGAAGAAATTAATTTATCAGGTAAGCATAAATTTACTTTTTTTTAGGTTTCCAGATAGATTCAGTATCCATGGGGCATATCTATCAAACTCCTTACGGAGCTTGAAGTCCTGTGTTTCTGGCGAGCCTGCAGGTTCGCCAGAAACACCAGCTATGAAGCAGTGGTCTAAAGACCGCTGCTTCATAATCTGTCCGCCTGCTCTGAGCAGGAGGACAAACATTGCCGGAAATCAACCCGATCGAGTACGATCAGGTTGATTGACACCCCCTGCTGGTGGCCGATTGGCCGCAAATCTGCAGGGGGCGGCGTTGCACCAGCAGTTCACAAGAGCTGCTGAATACATAGAGCGTATTGCTCTCCACATTCAACAAGGTCTGTCGGACCAAGTCCAACAGACCTTTGTTAAATAGGCCCCCATGACTCTCTGACAGACAAGAGATGAATGTTGGTTTTAGCTTGTCTAAACCTTCAGTCTCTATCATTCTCCTCAGTGGCTATGTGCATAGAAGTTTTAGGTCTCATGACTGCAGCATCGGCCGTTAACCCCTTTTGCTTGTTTTCATATGAGGCCTCTACAGCTTTGCATGTTGCACCAATGCAGGGATTATACTCAGATATCACAACTGATATTCTTAAATCCCAACACTCAATTTTCTCTGACTTGGTGGTTAGACCATCACCTTATTGTTCAAGGGGCCTCCTTTGTTCATCCTTCCTGGATTGTGATCACAACAAGTCTTGCAGGTTGGGGAGCTGTCTGGGGGTCTCTGACAGCACAAGGGCTTTGGTATCCTCAAGAGGCAAGGTTACCAATCAATATTTTAGAATTCTGTGCTATTTTCGGAGCTGTTCAGGCTTGGCCTCTATTGAAGAGAGAACTTTACATTTGTTTTCAGACGGACAATATCACAACAGTGGCATATGTCAATCACCAAGGAGGGACTTGCAGTCCTTCAGCTATGAAAGAAGTATCTTGGATACTTTCTTGGGTGGAATCCAACTCTTGTCAAATTTCTGCGATTCATATCCCAGGTGTAGACAATTGGGAAGCAGATTATCTCAGCCGTCAGACTTTACATCCCGGGGAGAGGTCTCTCCATCCAGATGTGTTTTTTCATCTTGTACAGATGTGGGGTCTTCCAGAAATAGATCTGATGACCTCTTGTCTAAACAAGAAGCTTCCCAGATACCTTTCCAGGTCCAAGGATCCTCAGGCGGAGATAGTGGATGCTTTAGCAGTTCCTTGGTTTTACCAACCCGCTTACATTTTTCCGCCTCTGGTTCTTCTTCTGAGGGTGTTCGCTAAGATCATAATGGAACAATCTTATGTGTTTCTGATAGCACTTGCATGGCCTCACAGGTTTTGGTATGCGGATCTTGTTTGGATGTCCAGTTGCCAGCCTTTGCCACTTCCTTTGCCCCTTCTGTCTCAAGGGCCGTTTTTCAATCAGGATCTCAAATCTCTAAATTTGAAGGCATGAAAATTGACTAGTGCTTAGTCATAAAGGTTTCTCTGACTCAGTGATTAGCACTATGATACAGGCTCGTAAGTCTGTTTCAAGGAAGATTTATCATCGGGTTTGGAAAACATATATTTCATGGTGTTCCACCCATAATTATTCTTGGCATTCTTTAAGAATTCCTAGGATTCTACAGTTTCTTCAGGATGGTTTGGATAAAGGTCTGTCTGCAAATACTTTGAAAGGATACATTTCTGCTCTTTCTGTCTTATTTCATAGAAAAATTGCTAAACTTCCTGATATTCACTGTTTTGTTCAGGCTATGATTCGTATCAAACCTGTTATTGAATCTATTTCTCCTCCTTGGAGTCTCAATTTGGTTTTGAAGATTTTACAGGCTTCTCCTTTTGTGCCTATGCATTCTCTCTCTGGATATTAAATTACTTTCTTGGAAAGTGTTATTTCTTTTGGCTATCTCTTCTGCTAGAAGAGTTTTTGAATTGTCTGCCCTCTCTTGTGAGTCTCCTTATCTGATTTTTTATCAAGATAAAGCTGTTTTGCGGACTTCATTTATATGATTGCCTAAAGTTGTGAATTCTAACAACATCAATAGGGAAATTGTTGTTCCTTCTTTGTGTCCTAATCCTAAGAATACTCTTGAATGGTCTTTACATTCTTTGGATGTGGTAAGAGCTTTGAAATACAGGTGGCCCTCGGTTTGCAATGGTTCAATTTACACCGTTTCAGAATAACAACCTTTTTTTCCCAGTCATGTGACTGCTATTGAAAAGCATTGAGAAGCAGTACATATATTAAAATAGCCAGTAAGTGGAGCTGTCCGTTTGTGTTGCAGCAAAGCCAAGCAAGCTGAAATTAATCAGTTTAACCAGACCTGAGCTATTGAGCAGATTTCAAAGGAACAAGATCTTTCTGTCTATAAATCAGTCCAGATTGGAATGCTTAGAAAGAGCTGTTTGCATAAAAATTCAAGTGAAATCTGTGTTGTGTGTTTATTTTATTAGGTTTATAATGCTGTTTAGCAATTTATTTTGTTCATTTAACTTAGTTTAATTATATATTCTGTATTGTGTGGTTCTTTTATTAGGTTTATAATGCTGTTTAGCATTTAAAGTCTTCATTTTAAAGCTTTAAAAATAATGTATTAGGTGTTACTTATGACAATTTTGAGAGGGGCCTGGAACCTATATTCCTCACTTCCCATTGATTTACATTATAAACTGGGTTTCAATTTACAACGGTTTCAATTTACAACCATTCCTTCTGGAACCTAACCCTGGCGTAAACTGAGGGCTACCTGTATTATGTTGAGGCTACTAAAGATTTCAGAAAGACTTCTAGTCTATTTGTTATTTTTTCTAGCTCCAGGAAAGGTCAAAAAGGCTCTGCTATTTCTCTGGCATCTTGGTTGAAACTTTTGATTCACAAAGCTTATTTAGAGGCGGGGCAGTCTCCTCCTCAGAGAATTACAGCACATTCTACTAGATCAGTTGCCACTTCTTGGGCTTTCAAGAATAAAGCTTCAGTTGATCAAATTTTCAGAGCAGCAACTTGGTCTTCTTTGCATATATATTCAAAATTTTACCATTTTGATGTGTTTTGCTTCTTCTGAAGCAGCCTTTGGTAGACAGGTTCTTCAGACAGTTGTCTGTTTGATTCTATTGCCTTTGATTTGATTTTTGTTGTTGAAATTTTTAAAGAAAACTTAATTATTTTTTTGGGATTTAATTTCTTTGCGGATTTAGCTGTTATTTTATCCCTCCCTCTCTAGGGACTCGTGGATTTCCACATCTTGGGTATTATATCCCATACGTCACTAGCTCATGGACTCTTGCCACTTACATGAAAGAAAACCTAATTTATGTAAGAACTAACCTGATAAATTAATTTGCTTAATAGTGGCAAGAGTCCATGAGACCCATCCAATTTTTTGTGGTTATGATTTTTTGTATAAATCACTTTTTGTATGCTTTTTAGTCCTCCTTTTACACCTCACGTCTTGGCTACATGTTAAACTATGGTATGAGTGAATTGGGAGGTGTATTTATTGGCATTTTGAGGTTTGGGAAACTTTGCCCCTTCCTGGTAGGAATGTATATTAGATCTGGCTTTTGATATGGCAATTAACTCAGTAATATATTATGTATACATTTTTATGCAATACATTATGAAAGTAGGATGGGTCAGCCAGATTAGGTTCCACCCCTTATAACTTTATAGTTTTAGGTTATCTTTGAATATAGCCTGATCATGTTTTATACTTCATTGAATTTCATTGGCTAAATTCTACCGCTGGTCTACCTATGAATATCTCCTAAGGTTTGCTTATACTCCCGGAGTCAATTTATTTGTATATTATGACTATTTGTCACTACCATTATTGTTAATTACTATTTGTATTTTTACAATTGTTATTCATTTAATTTATTTTCTCCTTTTTATCTGTAAATAATCTGCATGAGGTGGTTATTGTAATTGTATACCATTTTTTAATGTTCTTGTTGTTGTTATTAATTGTACAGGGATATTAATAGTTATATTGCTGAGGACCATGTGCCTCTCTGACATGGCCTCAGCAGTCTATGAGTAAGCGCCACTAGGGAGCGCAAAACGCGTCAGCCCTTCTTGTCTTGGGTTTGTACTACTTTTTAAACTTGTGAAATAAATATCTTTTGTGCTGCTGGAGATTGTGTTCTTTTTAGGAATGTATATCGCATACGTCACTAGCTTATGGACTCTTGCCGCTATGAAAGAAATGAATTTATTAGGTAAGTTCTTACATAAATATGTTTTTTTCTCAAGGTTCTCTTTTCATCAGAATCTCAACATTAATGGTGTGGAGCTTTAACGCCTAGTTTTGAGACTGTCAGATTTGTTTACTGAATATTAGATGCATGCCAGAAAGCCTATGAACAAAGACACAAATAATTTATTACTGAATTTTGAAGGTATTTTTTTGAATGGTGTTGCTCCAGAAGGTTTTCTGGGTATTCCCTTAGAATTCCTAGACTCCTTAAATTTTTCTCAGGATGGCCTTGACAAGGGTTTTTCCGCTAATTTCTAAATGATCAAATTTCTGTTTTATCTGGGGAGGTTTTTCATAGGAAGTTGGGCTAAACTTCCTGAGGATCAGACTTTTGTCCAGGTGTTTGTTAGAATTTGGCCAATTGTGATTCCTATTTCTCCACCCTGGAAGCTGAATCTACTTTTCTCTGCATTACAAGATTCTTTGTTTGAACCAATGCATTCCGTTGATATCTACTTTTACCTTTGAAAATATTCTTGCTATTAGCAATCTCTTCATCAAGGAGCGTTTCTGAGTTGTTAACCTTCTCTTGTGATCTCTATTTCTTTTTAAAGACATGGTGAGTCCACGGATTTCATCCTTACTTGTGGGATTACGCCTCCTGGTCAGCAAGAGGAGGCAAAGAGCACCACAGCAGAGCTGTATATATAGCTCCTCCCTTCATCATTCTCTTTGCCTGTGTTAGTAATAGGAAGAGGTAAAGTGAGGTGTTAGCTTAGATTCTTCAATCAAGAGTTTATTATTTTTAAAATGGTATCAGTGAGTGCTATTTTATTATAGGGTGTAGTCGTATTCCTTGTCAGTCTCTAGAGTAGAGCTATTGGTGGCTTTAAAGCAATGGGAACTGGTGGGACATAATTCTCACTGCGCCTCCCATACTGTGCTGCCCTTTCTGTGATGGCCTTAGCTGGATCTAACTCAGGCTTTATCTTTTCTACAGGACTATAGGAGGGAACCAATGGACCTCTGAACCCTATTGAGGCTGTCCTGCTGTCGGACAGCATAAGAGGTAAGTGCAGCCTTTATTTCTCTACAGGAAAATTCCTCAGGGACATATTTACCTCAGTGAGGTTTTTCTGTACTTATGTACATTTATGGGAATCAGTGGCTTTGTCAGTGAAGAGCTTTTTTCCCTGACAGCATTTAGCAGACTGGGCCACGCTTGTATGGGGACTAAGTCTCATTCACAGTAGGGGACTCCTCACATGGCGACTTTATTATAGTAATGGGCTACGCTTGGGGTTAATTTGCATAACCAAGTGTTTTTTTTTTTAAACAGGCACTGAAAGGAAAAGCATGTTTAACTATGGGCTTCACTTTTTCTTGCGTTTACGGCTACGTGACAGACATGTCTTAGCCGTTGAGGGAGACAATATGAGCTTTTATATATTTATATATTTTATATATTATACAAAAATAAAACATTGCAGTTTAAAATTTTATAAAGGAATTTCTGCTATTTCCTGTTAGTTCATCCATTGTGACTTGGGATGAAAAAGCACACAAAAATAAAGAGTTACTTTAAGATTTAAAGAAACAGTAACGTTCTCTATAATGTTCTCTATGTGTTTTACAGACTTTCAACTGTTCATTTGTTAATCCATCCTTTGTGATTTTGGATGGGACAAAAGCATACAAAAAATAAGGTTCTTTTTATGATTTAAAGAGACAGTAACGTTTTGTATGTGTGAATCCTCTTGAAGAATTTCAGCTGTTTATTTGTCTATTCCTCCTTTGTGTCTTAGGACGGAGCAAAAGCACGATACAATAATGTTACTTTTAAGATTAAAAAAGACAGTAACATTTTTTATGTGTATATTTTGTTAAGATATTCTTCTGGCCTACTCCCTCTAAGACGATTGCTGTTTAGGAGTCTGTTAAGGATAGTCCAGTTATGCCACAATTTTCTCCTATTATGTCCCACAGAAATTTATGGCCCACATTAAGTGCACTGCGCTTCCTTTTTCACTCCACTCGGAGTTATGATATATTATATGTTTTTTTTTCCCCATGCGGTACAAAGCATTATCAGAGGAATTATTTTTGTAGTTGCTATTCCTCATGGCTCCTCCATGCTACGGAAGGAGGGAAATGAGCAGCGCCTTGAGACCCTTACTGGTGATTAGCCGCGCTTTACAAGTACCAAATACAAAGGGACACTGCACCCAAAATTTAACAGCTTAGAGGCTGGACAAACCTTTTCTAGGATAAGTGAACTGCTATTCCCTTAGAGGACAGGTCCCATGTCAAGGATTACATGTGGGATGTACACCAGGGCTTACACTGGCAACCAGGGGTGTACTTGTCTACCATCACTTGTGCGACGGTGGATTGGCTAGATGCAAATAATTAACAAAGCTTCACTGTATAATATCCAGGAAAAGATTAAGGCTTTTGGCTAATTCTTTTATTTCAAATTCTCCAACTTATCAAACTGGGAGCATAGTTTGCTCTGTTCCAGCTCAAGAGGCTTTATGGTTAGAGCCTTGTTCTATGGAGGTATGCTGTAAGTATAAGCTTTAGTGATTCCTTACAAGGAACGGTTCCTGTTGGAACCTGGCTTGAGGGAAATAATGTCTTTTGTAAATTTTAAAGTTTTTAAATAAAGAAAAACAAACAAACAAAAAAAAAACACAGCCTGATGTTGAATCAGGACAACTTGAAGGACATGCTCCCGATCCGGCATCGGATCTTGTAGGGGAAGACCTTTCACCCTTGCTCAGGCTTGGGTTCGATCAAAAGCTCTCCTGAAGCAGGTTTTGTTTTTTTTCAGGATTATCTGTAGTTCAGACACACAGAGAGGCGTTCTTACTATGAGTAGGAGACCTCTCTGACCTGAGAATAATTGTTCCAGTTCCAATGCAGTTGGGGTTCCCAAAACAGGAGGGAACCTTTCGGCCGCCTTTTAAATGTCTACTCAAATTTCTTAGTGGACCGTCCTTCCAATGGGAAGCTATTGTTTTCGTTCTTTAAGGATTAAAGGACGCGTACCTGCATGTTCCTTTTCACTGGGATCATTACAGGTTTTTTATGGTTTACCTTTCTAGATAAACATTTCCAGTTTGTGGTTTCAACTTTAGGTCTTGCCACGGCTCCCAGAATCTTCTCAAGGGTGCAGGGGTCTCTGCTTGCAGTTCTTGGTTCAAAGGGCATTGCGGTGGCGCTGTATCTGGACGTCATTCTAATTCAGGCACCGTCCTTTCAGCTAGCAAAATCACTCAAGTGACTTTCCTATGGTCACACGGGTGGGTGGTGCTCTAGAACAGAGCTCTTTAGTTCCTCATACAAGAGTGACCTTTATAGGGACCTTCATAGATTTTCCGTCTATGAGGTTTTTCTGACAGATGTCGGGAAGCTAAAGATTATCGCTTTTGTCTGGCTCTGCAATCTTCTCTTTGTCCTTCAGTGGATCAGTGCATGGAGTTACTAGATCTGATGTTAGCGGCTATGGACATTGTCCCGTTTGCTTGCTTTCATCTCACAGCTCTGCAGTTAGGCATGCTCAAAAATTATTTGGAACTTGTCCCTTGACTTCTATTGGCACGGGAGACAAAGGTGTCTCTTTGTTGGTGGTTGTCTCTAGCTCATCTCTCACAGGGAACATGTTTTCACAGACAATACTGGGGGATTGTAACAACACATGCCAACCTTCTGGGGTAAGGAGCAGTTTGGGACTCCCTGAGGGATCGGGGGATATGTTCTCAGACAGAGTCTTTGTTGTTCTTAAACATTCTGGATCTCAATGCGATCTACAATGCTCGCCTAGACTGGCCTCAGTTGTCTTCGTTAAGTTTACCAGGTTCCAGTCGGACACCATAAGGAAATTTACCTACATCAATCATCAGGGTGGAACAAGGAGTTCCTTGGCGATGACAGTGGTGGGGGGAGATCCGTTATTGTTGTGTGTTGACAATTTGTTTTTCTCATCCGTATGTGTTCTCCAGTCTGGCCCTTAAATAGGGTCAGCCGGAGTTGGATCTCGGAGCATACAGCACAGAATGCCAAACTTCCGTGGTACGGGTCGAGATCCAGAGTTTCTCAGGCGGCTCTGATAGATGCTCTGGCGGCCTCTTGGTCCTGTAATCTGACATAGTTTTTTCCTCCATTTGCTCTCCTTCCACGAGCGATTGTACAGATCAGACAGGAACGGGTTTCAGTGATTCTCATAGCTCCAGCCTGTCTTCACAGGATCTGTTTCTACCCCCTTGGAGGGTTCCGTTTAGAAAGGACCTTCTGATTCTGGGACCCTTCTATCATTTAAATCTAGATTCTCTGAAGCTGACTGCTTTGAGATTGAACGGTTAATCGTAGACAAGCGAGGTTCCTCTGATTCGATCATAGATACCTTAAATTCAGGCATGTAAGCCTGTCGCTAGGAATATTTGCCATAAGATATGTCGTAAATATCTTTATTGGTGTGAATTCAAGGGCCACTCATGGGGTAGAGTTAGGGTTCTAGGATTTTGTCTTTTCTCCAAGAAGGATTGGAGAAGGGTTTATCAGCAAGTTCCCTAAAGGGTCAGATATCTGCCTTATTTCTTTTGTTACACAGACGCCTGGCAGATGTTCCAGATATTCCTTCTTTTTGTCAGGCTTTGATTAGAATCAGGCCTGTGTTTAAACCAATTGCTCATCCATGGAGTTTGGATTTAGTTCTTAAAGTTCTTTAAGGGGTTCCGTTTGAGCCTATGCATTCCATAGATATTAAGTTGTTATTGTGGAAATTTTTTATTTCTTGTTGCCATTTCTTCTGTTCGAAGAGTATATGAATTTCCGGCATTACCATATAATTCGCCTTCCTTATTTTTCATTCGGATAAGGTGGTTTTTCGTATTTAACTTGGTTGTCTTCCTAAGGTTGTTTCAAACAAGAACAATGATCAGGAGATTGTTGTTCCTTTCTTGTGTCCTACTCCTTCTTCCAGAAGGAACTTCTTTTGCACAATTTGGACGTGGTCTGTGCTTTAAAATCTTACTTTCAAGCGACTGAGGACTTTTGTCAATCGTTTTCTTTATTTGTCCTTTTTTCTGGACACTGTAAGGGTCAGAAAGCTACGGCTACCTCCCTTTCTTTTTGGCTGAAGAGTATCATCCGTTCTGCATATGAGACTGCTGGGCAGCAACCTCCTGTAAGAGTTACGGCTCATTCCACTAGGGCTGTTGCTTCCTCATGGGCATTCAAAAATTATGCTTCTGTTGACCAGATTTGCAAGGCTGCAACTTAGTCCTCTCTTCACACATTTTCTAACTTTTACAAATTTGATATTTTTGCTTCAGCTGAGGCTTTTTTTGGGAGAAAGGTTCTTCAAGCAGTGCTGCCTTTGCCTTCCGTTTAGGTTCCCTGTCTTGTCCCTCGGTTTTCATCCGTGTACTATAGCTTTGGTATTGTATCCTACAAGTAAGGATGAAATTCGTGGACTCATCGTGTCTTTAAAAAGAAAAGAAAATGTATGCTTACCTGATAAATTTGTTTCTTTTTTTTTTTAAATTCTTTTTATTAATCACTCAGGCAGCATACATAAAAACACAGTTACATAGTGTAGTTCAAATTTCCAGATTTTCAAAAGGGTAGTAACAAGACATAGTTCTGATGTAACAAAGTCATTGAAAAGCTTGGAGTCTTCAGTTTCTGGCGTTTGCATGCTTCCAGAGAAGAAATTTTCTTTTAATACAAACAACAACAATTTTAACAAATTAAACATAGTTATTGACCTAGTTCTAAACACACATTACTCTAAGTGAGTGAAGGGACTCAGCGAGAGTTTGGGGATGTAGAAGACTCGTAGAAGAAGCAGATATGAAGGGAGTCCTCATCAAAGATCAAAAATCAGAGGGGGAGGTGGGAAGGAGAAATGAGAAATAAGAAGAAGAGGGAGAGGAAGAGAAAAAAAAATAAAAAAGGGAGGCCGTATGTGCACATATATCCTTAGAATAAAATAGCATAATTTCAGACATTCCCTGCTCAGTATTGTGATCTTCTGCTATGTATGTCACAGTCTGCCAACTCCCACCCGCAGCCATCTCCAGCATGGCCTCTAGATGCATGAACGGTTTTAAGATCTGTCTTTGTGTTGGCAGACCCAGTGTGTCAATATAGGGTCTCCATTTACGCAAAAAAGGCTTCAGCCTACGCAGTGTGTCAAGTCTAACATTGTACTGCTCTATAAAAAGTTGCTTTAGCAGCAGGTGTTTGAACTGCGCTACTGGTTGGGCTTGTCTGCTGATCCATCTTTTTAGAATGCATTGTCTGGCCAACAGAACACAAGCTGTTAGAAGTCTGTGCAGTGGTTTGCACGCATCATCCCACCTAAACAGTAGTATCTCAGTCATCGTGAACACTATGTCTAGTTTTAGTGTGATTTTTAGCCAGTATTGAATTTGTCCCCAAAATCTTCTAATCACTGGGCAGGCGTAAAAATAATGTTGGAACGATGGGGCGACCATTCCACATTTGACACATTGATCTAGGATCTGTTTGTTCCATTTTGCTGCTCTATGTGGTGTGATGTAGTCCATATGTAATATCCTAGTCTGTGCTTCTCTGAGATGTACTGACAATGTTGCCTGTTTTGTGCGTTCTAAGCTGTCCACTATATCTTGGGTTGTCAGTTCTATTGGGTTAGTGAGGTTATGCTTTGACAGTATGCCAGTAAGTATGAAGGACTCGTCCTGCATCACGATACGTGAGTAGAATTGGAACAAGGAGAATATGCCCATACGAAACAATGTCTGGGAAACAGCAAAAGGCGATTTCTCCCAAAATTTTTCACACCGTGACTGCATGGTTAAAATATAATGCCTCAGTTGCAGATAGGCATAAAAATGCCGATTGGGGATTTGATACTTAGTTCTCAGCTCCTGAAAGGAGCGTACTGTGTGCTGTAGCGTATAAACAGTTGCTTTAGCAGCAGGTGTTTGAACTGCGCTACTGTTGGGGCTTGTCTGCTGATCCATCTTTTTAGAATGCATTGTCTGGCCAACAGAACACAAGCTGTTAGAAGTTTGTGCAGTGGTTTGCACACATCATCCCACCTAAACAGTAGTATCTCAGTCATCGTGAACACTAAGTCTAGTTTTAGTGTGATTTTTAGCCAGTATTGAATTTGTCCCCAAAATCTTCTAATCACTGGGCAGGCGTAAAAATAATGTTGGAACGATGGGGCGACCATTCCACATTTGACACATTGATCTAGGATCTGTTTGTTCCATTTTGCTGCTCTATGTGGTGTGATGTAGTCCATATGTAATATCCTAGTCTGTGCTTCTCTGAGATGTACTGACAATGTTGCCTGTTTTGTGCGTTCTAAGCTGTCCACTATATCTTGGGTTGTCAGTTCTATTGGGTTAGTGAGGTTATGCTTTGACAGTATGCCAGTAAGTATGAAGGACTCGTCCTGCATCACGATACGTGAGTAGAATTGGAACAAGGAGAATATGCCCATACGTAACAATGTCTGGGAAACAGCAAAAGGCGATTTCTCCCAAAATTTTTCACACCGTGACTGCATGGTTAAAATATAATGCCTCAGTTGCAGATAGGCATAAAAATGACGATTGGGGATTTGATACTTAGTTCTCAGCTCCTGAAAGGAGCGTACTGTGTGCTGTAGCGGGTCCAACATATCCCCAATTGTTACAAAGCCCAATCTCTTCCAAATATGAAATGGTTCGTAATCATTCCCCGCTGGAAAGCAGGGATTTCCCACTATAGGTATATAGTTTGGGGTAGGGCTGTCCGACTTTAGGTACTTATGTAATTTACACCAGGCTCTTATCGGATCCCTATACATCACATTGTTAGTAATTGAAGGGGGTAGCGTTTTGCAGTCTCCGTATGGCAAAAAGGCCACAGCTATGGGACCTACCACCGCTTCATCTAATTTCAGGTCACAAAAGTGTCCTGTACCCAACTGCCAGTCTGCCACCAGTCTGGCCAGAGCCGCCCAGTTATACCATTGTAAGTTCGGGAGTCCCAATCCCCCCCTTGGTGTAAGGGAGATGCAGTTTATTTGTTGCAATTCGTGGTCTGCCCCCCTTCCAGACAAAGCGAGATATAGCTCTCGTGAGCCTACTTAAATCTGTTTTTGTCATTAAAAAAGGCAGCATGAGTAGCGGATATAGGATTTTGGGTAAGATTGACATCTTTATCAGGCTGACGCGCCCTGACAGCCCCAGAGGGAGATTGGCCCAGTTAGAAAGAAGAGAAGAAAGCTGTGCACATTTCTCTGAGATATTTAGTTCATATATTTTTGTTGGGTCTCTTTGGAGATGAATGCCCAGATCGGTGAGGCCATCTGTCGCTTCAGTAAAAGGGTAGGTGTGTCTAGAGTTCTGGTGTCTGTGGAGCCAGAGTATCTCCGATTTAGAGGTGTTTATTTTGTATCCGGAAAAGCTACCGAAATCAGATATTACTTGAAGTATACGCGGGATATGGATCTGCTGGGAGTCCATGAACAGCAGCATGTCATCTGCGTACAATGCCAAGTGGAGGGGGACAATTCCTGGAAGTATTTGTTAAGCTTAAGCACGAGAGGCTCGAGGGCCAAATTAAATAATAGGGGCGATAGTGGGCAGCCCTGCCTGGTACCCCTCTGTAGATTAAAATCATTCGAGAAGCAGCCGCCAGACAAAACCCTTGCTACAGGGGCCCTGTATATTTTGCTAATAATATCCAGAAAGGGGCCCTCAAAACCAAATTTCTGCATGGTGTTTAACAGATGGGCCCACTCAACCCTATCGAAGGCCTTCTCTGCATCTAGCGATAGCAGGAAGGCCTCCGATGCGTTCTTTCTGCCACCTCTCTCTCCCACAGACCAAAAATGTTCAATAACCTGCAATACCCTGCAAAGGTTGACCACCGAAGTACGTTTCGCCACGAGTCTATTCGCCATAATTTTCGTGAAGAGCTTGTAATCGGTGTTTAACAACGATATGGGTCTATAGGATGTAGGCAGAGACCGGTCTTTACCCGGTTTAGGGATGAGAGTGATATGAGCCGATGTAAAGCTCGCCGAGGGGGTTGTATCGGATAGCAAGAAGGCATTGTAGAGACCAGTGAGCGTGCCACCTATCTGTGGGTGAAGTAGCCTATAAAATTCAGCAGGAAACCCATCAGGGCCCTGTGCTTTACCTATGGGCAGAGTCTGCAGGGTATATGCCAATTCTTCTTTTGTGATGGGGGCGTTTAGACTATTCCGTTGCTCTAGAGATATCTTGGGCAACTGTACCAAATTGCAAAATTGGTCCTGCACCTCCTGAGCCGACGGAGTTTGACTTGCATATAGCTGCGAGTAGTATTGCACAAAACAGCCCGCAATGTCTTCAGGTGTGGTGCATGTCTTGTTATTCCAGCGTATCGCTGCTATCTTAATCTTCGCTGTCTGTGGTTTCATTAGGGTGGCTAGCATCTTACCTGCCCTATCTCCGAATCTGTAGAACCTACCTGCTGACTTCAACAGGCCAGAAGCCGCCTGTTGCTTTTTGAACGTCTCAAGATCCGTTTTTGAGGTGATGTATTTAATATAGGCTGGTTTCGACTTAGTCTGAAGGTAGACTTGATAAGTCTGTCCTAATTGCTTCTGTAGGCTTCTAATCCTATACTGTGTTGTGTGCTTAAGCCTAGATATGTACGAGATGATGTTACCCGCTAGGACCGCCTTCGCCGTTTCCCATAGGAGCAGGGGATTGTTTATATGCTGTGCGTTATCAGTCATGAAGTCTGTCCATGAATGTTGTAGGAATTTTATGGAACGTCTCTGAGTTAGTCAGATATGTAGGAAACCTGAGTATGTTTCTGTTCGTGTGCGGTCCATCAGACCCCAACCAAAGTTCCACTGGGGCATGGTCAGATAAAAGGATGTCGTGAATTTTACTTTGTCGCACTTGGTCAATTAATCTGTTAGCTATTAAGAATAGATCTATACGAGAAAGGGTGTGCTTGGCTTTAGACAGGCACGTGTACTCCTTATCCTCAGAATGTTGCAACCTCCAAATATCCAGATCTTTATCAAACATGTTAAATATTTTCGTTTCATATTTGGCCTTATAATTTCTTCTAGGATCCGCTAAACTGTGTGGTTCTAACCATTGTCTGTCTAAACTATGCGTAGGGGAGATGTTGAAATCTCCTCCCAATATCAGGTTAAGACCTAGATATGGGGCCAATCTTTGTAGCAGATCCCGCCAAAATTTCACATCTCTGTGATTGGGGGCATATATATTGCAGAATACATAATCTAGTGAGTTAACCTTGGCGCGCACTATCATATACCTGCAGTCAGGGTCTAGATATCTGTGTTGGATAGTAGCCTCCACCCTTTTCCCAAATACAATAGCCAGTCCACGACTAGCTCTGGTGTGGGAGAGAAATGTAACCTGGCCTACCCAGTCCCTCTGTAGTTTTTGGTGTTCTAGGTCTAATAGGTGCGTCTCCTGGAGCAGGGCAATATCTGCCCCCAACTTCCTAAGGTATGTTAGAACTGACTTACGCTTTATTGGTGAGTTGAGACCTCCCACATTCCATGTCACTAGTTTAAGCGACATCTTTACAGTGTAAAGCTTTTATGTATCTCAGCATCAAGAAAAAAAAAAAGAAGAGGGGGAGGATAAAAGGAAATGTAGGGGCAAGAGAGAGGGAGAGATAAGACCAGTATGCATAGTAGGACGGAAATAAAGGACGGGGTTCTGTGAGAAAGCATACCTTGATATTTAAAGAACCTTACAGAACAATCAATTTCATATCTCTTTACCACAAATACATTTAGTTTTACTCTCTCATGATAACTGACAATTAGGATTTTCGACATTCTAGTGGTAGTATTCCAATAGAGGAGACTACAAGGCTTGCAACGTGTTGGGTCGTGTGGACTATCTAAGTCTTGCCCCTTAAATGATTGGATAACACTATGTGTATTGTCCCCTTGTTCCTTAGTGTCAGAATTTGTGTTCTCTGTATGAGCAGTCCCACCCAGTGACGTGGAAGGGGCTATTGGTAAGTAAGGTATTATAGCAAGACCTAAGGTGTTAAAAAATATTTTCCTCTCCCCTCTAAAGTGTTGAAGGAATTTATGTTTGTACTCGCAAGAGTTTTGCTTTCTATAGGTTTCATCTTTGTTGCCTAAGAAGTGCCCTCTAATTTCGTAGCCTTCCTGGTGTAGCATCCCAGAACCATATGTATAAGGTCTAATAGTGCGAGTAATGTAAATAACATTAATAACCATCAACATTTCAAACATAACAGTAAGCGTCATTTGTACCTGTACACAAGTTGATATGTGAAGCAGAAGCAAAAAAACATAACAACTTAACAATCTATAACTTTTTAACATTACCCAAGAGGCCTGTCCAGGCCTCCATCCTGAACCAAATGTCTGTTTAGTCTCAGGTAATCCACCATTCCATGTGGACTCATCAGGCAAACAGGATAAAGCCATCTACCCTGTATTTTAAGGATTCAAAAAGCTGAACTTAAAGTCCCCCTCAGGGACACTGGGAAGCTGTATCAAGGTGGCGGTTGATGTTGTTCTGTAGTCAAGTAGGATTTCAGTGCTTGTGGGGAATGGAAAAATTTGGGGGGGTCTGCAGCCGTAGCTTTGCGGGAAATAGTAAGGCGGCTTGTCTTCCTTGCTCATGTAGTTGGGAGCACAGTGGTGCAAATTCTTTCCTTTGCTTTGACACCTCCATAGAAAAATCTTGAAAGAGGAATAATCTGGATCCCTCATATAGTACCTCTTTGTGTGTCCGATATGCTCTTAGAAATTTTAACTTTTCCTGAAAATTCAGGCATTTGAATATGACCTGCCTAGGTTTGGATTTCATTTGCTCCAAGCCTCTCTCTGGTCCCATACGATGTGCTCTTTCCACATCTATCGGGAGGATGTCTGCATGTAGGCATAGAAGTTTATGGAATGTGAGTGCCGTGAACTCCAACAGGTCTTTGCCCTTGATGGACTCCGGAACTCCCACTATGTGCAGGTTGTTGCGACGACTTCTGTTCTCCAAGTCGTCGATGCGGTCTTGATTTTGTTGCGTTTTCTTGGTCAGTTGTTTAATAGCCACATCAGCAACTGATTGCCTATCTTCTGTATCTGATATGCGGGTTTCCGCCGCGGTCAACCTTGAGGAAAATTGTCTAATTTCACATGTTAAGGTATCAACCCCTGTTTGCAGAGAGTCCATTTTAGGGAGAAAAAAGGACTTCAGTTCTTGTAGTAAAGCAGTGTGGTCTAGATTTTGGCCCATATTCTGATCCATAAGTGGTGGGTTTTCAACATGTATGTCAACTGTGTGTCTTTGCTGCCTTTTATTATTATCTGCAGTTTTTGACCTGTGTGACATATCTGCAGCAGCAGGGGAGGGCAGCTTGAAGAAAAACTTATCCACTTTCATCAGCCCCAATGTACCCACGTCTGAGATTACAGACTATGTAGAAGTTCGTGATATCAATCTGTCTCAAAGGGGGGAGGTTGTCTGTGTAAATATCAGGGTTCTGGTGGTTTATCAGACTCAGGAAGTCAAAGAGCCATATTGTGTTGTTTAGTGGGGATTTTCTGGGTTAGATGGGCGTGAAGAAGACAGCTAGGGTGATAACTTTGGTGTGGAGGTGTTTCAAATAACAGAAATTAAAGTTCAAGACACCCACACCTCTGTCCCCAAGGAGGCACCAAGAAAAATAGAGTTGCGTCAGGAGGACAGGAGATGTTAATGCTATTGTGCCTTTACAAGTGACTCCCTGTTATCTTGTCTCTCAGCATGAAGAGAGGACCGTGTAGCAATGTATAAACATATCCGGGAATAAGGCCTAGTGGTTGTGCGTTGCATAGGCGCTTCAGAGGGGCCCAGTGTTTTTTGTCATATGTCCCAGTTTAACTGTTTTATGCAGCCTTTGTAATGGAAAGTGGTTGAGTGTCACACATAGTATATTGCAGCTTACGTGTCTGCTTGCGGCTCTTCGGTGACCTTCCGGTATCTCCTCTATCCAGAGCTATGTATTCCCCTTGTGATCAAGTTCAGGGGATTCCTCCGACACGTTTGTGGATGCTGCGCCTCACCGTGAGAATTTACTGTCTCTGCGGGGTCTATCTTTTCCGCGCGGCTGTCAGATTGCTGGGTATCTGGCTCGGTGTGTGAGCCAAGATGGCGGCGTGGCGCAGCAAAGTGGATCCTTTTTTTTCTGTGGGCTCCCAGTTGCTAGATCGAGTGGAGTGATCTGCACTCTGTTAGTAATAGCCAGCGTTGTCGCTTACAACCTGGCAATTGATCAGAGTGGGGTTAGGCAGGAAAAATTAGCTTTTTTCAATTTTTCTTAACTCCGATGTACGGAGCTCTCTAGAGTTGCATCTGCCTATGAGGTCCCCCCCACCGGAAGTCAAATTTGTTTCTTTCTAGACACAATCGGCTAGATTTAGAGTTCTGCGGCCAAAGGGGTGCGTTAGCTACGCTGGCTTTTTTTCTCCCGCGCCTTTTAAATACCGCTGGTATTTAGAGTTCACAGAAGGGCTGCGTTAGGCTCCAAAAAGGGAGCGTAGAGCATATTTACCGCCACTGCAACTCTCGATACCAGCGTTGCTTACGGACGCGGCCAGCTTCAAAAACGTGCTTGTGCACGATTCCCCCATAGGAAACAATGGGGCTGTTTGAGCTGAAAAAAAATCTAACACCTACAAAAAAGCAGCGTTCAGCTCCTAACGCAGCTACATTGTTTCCTATGGGGAAACACTTCCTAAGTCTGCACCTAACAACCTAACATGAACCCCGAGTCTAAACACCCCTAACCTTACACTTATTAACCCCTAATCTGCCGCCCCCGCTATCGCTGACCCCTGCATATTATTATTAACCCCTAATCTGCCGCTCCGTACACCGCCGCCAGCTACGTTATCCCTATGTACCCCTAATCTGCTGCCCCTAACATCGCCGACCACTATGTTATATTTATTAACCCCTAATCTGCCGCCCCCACTATCGCTGACACCTGCATATTATTATTAACCCCTAATCTGCCTCTCCGTACACCGCCGCAACATACATTATAGTTATGTACCCCTAATCTGCTGCCCCTAACACCGCCGACCCCTATATTATATTTATTAACCCCTAATCTGCCCCCCACAACGTCGCCGCCAGCTACCTACAATAATTAACCCCTAATCTGCCGACCGGAGCTCACCGCTACTATAATAAATGTATTAACCCCTAAAGCTAAGTCTAACCCTAACACTAACACCCCCCTAAATTAAATATAATTTAAATCTAACGAAATAAATTAACTCTTATTAAATAAATTATTCCTATTTAAAGCTAAATACTTACCTGTAAAATAATTCCTAATATAGCTACAATATAAATTATAATTATATTGTAGCTATTTTAGGATTAATATTTATTTTACCTTTGTATTTATTTTAACCAGGTACAATAGCTATTAAATAGTTAATAACTATTTAATAGTTACCTAGTTAAAATAATTACAAAATTACCTGTAACATAAATCCTAACCTAAGTTACAATTAAACCTAACACTACACTAGCAATAAATTAATCAAATACAATATCTACAAATAACTACAATTAAATAAACTAACTAAAGTACAAAAAATAAAAAAGAACTAAGTTACAAAAAATAAAAAAATATTTACAAACATTAGAAAAATATTACAACAATTTTAAACTAATTACACCTACTCTAAGCCCCCTAATAAAATAACAAAGATCCCCAAAATAAAAAAATGCCCTACCCTATTCTAAATTAAAAAAGTTCAAAGCTCTTTTACCTTACCAGCCTTGAAAAGGGCCATTTGCGGGGCATGCCCCAAATAATTCAGCTCTTTTGCCTGTAAAAAAAAACATACAATACCCCCCAACATTACAACCCACCACCCACATACCCCTAATCTAACCCAAACCCCCCTTAAATAAACCTAACACTAAGCCCCTGAAGATCTTCCTACCTTATCTTCACCATGTCAGGTTCACCGATCCGTCCACCGAAGTCTTGATCCAAGCCTCCGAAATCTTGATCCAAGCCCAAGCGGGGGCTGAAGAGTGACGTCCATCCTCCGGCTGAAGTCTTTATCCAAGCGGGCAGAAGAGGACATCCGGACCGGCAAACATCTTCATCCAAGCCGCATCTTCTATGTTCTTCAATGACGACCGGCTGATCTTCAAGACCTCCAGCGCAGATCCATCCATCTTCACCGACGACTTCCCGACGAATGACGGTTCCTTTAAGGGACGTCATCCAAGATGGCGTCCCTTGAATTCCGATTGGCTGATAGGATTCTATCAGCCAATCGGAATTAAGGTAGGAAAATTCTGATTGGCTGATGGAATCAGCCAATCAGAATCAAGTTCAATCCAATTGGCTGATCCGATCAGCCAATCAGATTGAGCTTGCATTCTATTGGCTGATCGGAACAGCCAATAGAATGCGAGCTCAATCTGATTGGCTGATCGGATCAGCCAATCGGATTGAACTTGATTCTGATTGGCTGATTCCATCAGCCAATCAGAATTTTCCTACCTTAATTCCGATTGGCTGATAGAATCCTATCAGCCAATCGAAATTCGAGGGACGCCATCTTGGATGACGTCCCTTAAAGGAACCGTCATTCGTCGGGAAGTCGTCGGTGAAGATGGATGTTCCGCGTCGGCGGGATGAACATGGATCCGGAAGAAAGAAGATTGAAGATGCTGTTGATAGAAGACTTCAGTCGGATCATGGACCTCTTCAGCTCCCGCTTGGATGAAGACTTCAGCCGTATCATGGACATCTTCAGCCCCCCGCTTGGGCTTGGATCAAGACATCGGAGCCAGGACAGATCGGTGTGATACCCGGCGAGGTGAAGATAAGGTAGGAAGATCTTCAGGGGCTTAGTGTTAGGTTTATTTAAGGGGGGTTTGGGTTAGATTAGGGGTATGTGGGTGCTAGGTTGTAATGTTGGGGGGGGTATTGTATGTGGGTTTTTTTACAGGCAAAAGAGCTGAATTCTTTGGGGCATGCCCCGCAAAAGGCCCTTTTCAGGGCTGGTAAGGTAAAAGAGCTTTGAACTTTTTTTAATTTAGAATAGGGTAGGACATTTTTTTATTTTGGGGGGCTTTGTTATTTTATCAGGGACGTGCACTCATAGGAGGCAGGGGAGGCAGTGCCTACCCTGCTATATGTGGCCAAAGCTTAATTAAATTTTAATTAAAACAAAAAAAAAAGTAAAAAAAAAATATTCCCCCCCCCCCCCATGTAATGCTATGGAGAGGCAGGTACAGGAACGCTTCTCTCCATTGCAGTGCATGGGTCAAAGGAAAAGCTGTGCTGCAGCACCACCTGTGTTCTGTCAATATATTAGCAGCAAAAATTGGAACCAATAGGAGGCACCCCTCTTGATGCCTCCTAGCAATTTAAGGATTTATAGATTAATCAGAAGGAGGATGCAGTGAGCAGAGTCATGTGACACAACTGGAAGCTGAGGTAACCTAAGAACAGATGACACCAAGCAGAAGAGTAAAGTAGTATTCTACATCTCTTGTGATTCACAAATTGTGTTCAGATACAGCTCATTAACAGGGGGGACAGTAAGTGAGCATAACCCAATACTGACAGGAAGTCAAAGGGTCAATTCAAATTTAAATCCATAATTCAAAACCCAGAGTTTGAAGTTAAGTGTGCAGTGTCCACATTATTTAAATTCAAGTTTTGACATTGAATATTGCTAAGCCTCCCTTTTTCATGGTTATTTGATTTAATTAGGTACAAACTCCATTTATGTTATGTCTGGTCAGTCAGAGGATGCAGTATCTATTTTTATTTTTCTCTGTGTCTCCATTTATTTAAAGACTGCTGTTAACTTGTAATTCACAAATCAATTGAAAGCTGTTGCATTGTGTTTTTAATATGTGCTGCTTTTATACAAGTTTATATTAATAAAAAGGAGATAATGAATCATTTAAAAAATATATGTAATTATTGCAGTTAAATGTTTTTAGAAATAATGCCACTGTAAAGTAACTGGTTAAACACATAGTCAAAGGGAGACATTTAAAATTAAACTTTCATGATTGAGGTAGAGCATGCTATTTTAATAGACTTTTCTAGTTATTTATATTTTGAGAATTAGCATCAACTGTTACTGGCCCCATGTTAGCAAATCAAATTAGTTTTTGAAAGGAACATGAAAGTCATAATTACATTTCCATCATTCAGATAGAAATTGCACGAAAAAAAAAAAAAAAAAACCTTTCTATTTTACTTTTATTATTATGTACTTCATTCTTTTGGTATATATTGGTGTCCTTTGTTGAAGAGCATACCTGAGTGGGATGTGCACGTACGTTTCTTGAACACCATATTGCAACAGCTGTGTTGGCAGTATTGATAACTTGTCCTTTGTGTAAAACTTGTATGGTAAATTATTTCTATTTTTACAATACAGTAGTGAGTAGAGAAGATATTGTGTATCATTCTAATTGCTTAGTAACTGGCACTGTGCCACAGAATTGTGTGAGTGTGTATGTGAGCAGAGTGTGTGTGGGTGTCAGTGAGCAGAGTATGTGTGCTTTATTCTCCAGGTGATCAATACATTTCCTATGAGCTGGTGCTTTAGTGCAGTGTTGCTCAACAATGGTCCTCAAGTACCCCCAACAGGCCAGGTTTTCATTATAGCTGAATCAGTGCACAGATGAAGTAATCAGCTGATCAGTAACTCAGTGGTTACTAACTTGCTCTCATCCATCACCTGATTATGTCACCTGTGCACTGGCTCAGCTATCATTTAAACCTGCCCTGTTGGGGGTACTTGCGGCCCTCTGTACATGTGTTTCTCCTGCATATCATATCTAGTGCCTCACCAGCCTCTGACCTCACTGCATGTTAGGTGTCCCCTTCAGGGGGTAAGTGTCAGTGCAGGCCAAAGCCTGGGGCCTAGTGTACCACCTGAGGCATATGTAGATTACCTGATAAGGGCCCCTTAGAATGACTCAGACCACGCAGCATTATGATCGAAAGCCAATTCTGTTTATTGCACAGTGCAAGCCTTTCTTATAGTGACATACAGGGTTAAGGGGATGACACGTTAGGACCGCGTCATCTTACACAGTTATACAGAGCAATTTACAAGGAAAAACTGGAACATGAGTTTCTCATAACAATATTTACAGAGTCATAACAAACTACCATCTGCAGAGACAACAGAGTGTCTAAAGCCTCTTGTTTACATTATCTTATTCTATCTTACTTCTAGGCATTAGGCCAGGGTACATTGGCAAGGCCGAATAGCTAAAGAAACTCATAACATGCATATAATTCTCACTGCATAATACCCCAGTATAATAAAGTCTATTCATTACAAAATGGCTGCGAGGAACAAGATGGCTGCGAAGAACAAGATGGCTGCCATCAGGTTCATATTACCCCTAACATACCATCCTTTTATTCTAACAGAATAACATAAAAATAGCCAGGCATAGAAAATTAGTAAAGCCTTACTAAAGAGAAAAATATTCCTATGTCGTGATATACTGTTATAGACTAATTGTCACTGCATATAGGTACAGTCCCTCCAATACCTTCCATCTATCCTCCAGCCCTCCCAAAACTACCGGTCTACCAGCACAGAAACCCAACCAGCCCCCCATCTACCCCCAAACAACGCTGCATCTTCTATCTCTCCACCTGCATTGCTAGCACCCCCCAATATGTCCAACAGTTCCTTTTCCACAGTAAAGCATGACATAGCAACAGCACAACTGTCTCTAGGTGGCCTCTGATCACTTTAAGAACAGTCTTTGTCCATTTGAGAGCGCTGCACCTTGACACTTTGCTATAATACAGTTCTCCAACAGTTCATTTGCAGTAGGGGTGCTTATCCACGGTTCTTCCGCAGGGAGATACTGGAAATCTGATGGTTTGTTCATGGGGTAGACAAGGCAACCAGTGGATACCCATGGCAAGCAGACACTCGAGTCACAGGGAGTCTAGGAAGCAAACAGAAACAGTACAGGATGAGTACACACCGCAATACAATCACAATTATGTCCAAATAAAACGTCACTTTCATCCTATGTCATTTAAAATCAAACAAAACATTGTTGATATATAATACAACCTAAATACATTGACATTTCTCAGAGAATAATTTACAACTTCTCTATACACTTTTAAATGATACTTCATGAATACTACGTAAGTGAAAACCTGTCAGACTTCCTCAAGGGCCTGAATGTTTATGCTAAAACTTATGCTACGGCCTGCCCTGTTGTAAGAATGGAAAAAAGAAAACAGTCAATGAAAATAAATGAATTTCTTTACAATATCACTTTGAACTTCTAAAAAATAAAAGAACCTTGTGTTGCTTTATTCTGGATGGCTGCTATCTATAATGCTTATAATTCTCCAACCATGATCCTAATATTCAACAATCTCATCTGATATAAACACTACTAGTTTACTAATTATTTTATGCAACCTAAATTCTCTCACACTCCTGTATGAGGACAGCATATAAACAGAACATCATTTAAAACTACAAGCTCTTTTAAAGGTAAACACATCTTGATGGTAAGAATTACTCTCTTTGAAAAACATCAGGAATGACCAAATTCACTTTGCAGATACCATACTAATTAAAAAAAAAGGAAAAAATACCTTTGCTTTCATAAACTATAATTATGCTATTCCCTGAACAAACATTTCTCTGTATATTTACTATAAACTTCTAGCTTAGACGTGTCCTCCTTATGTTCTAAAGGGTGAAGGGTCTAAAATATTATTCTATGTTGCAGCATTTTCCTTAAACCTATTTTCTATACTCAGTGGGCCATTCAATAGAGTACAATACTGCGAAGTTCACAGTTACACTTATCTAAAGGGTTACTTTGTTACGCACATAAACTACCATGTGCACTAATACCAATGAAGCATATGATTTCTTAGACCAAATATGATCAATAAAAATAAAACAAATACAAGAAAATACAAAACAAGCAATATAAGGAATGGAGTTAAAACAATACTCCCCTAATTTAATTGGTTGATCCTGTAACAGCATAACAGGACTTCCATATCGAGCGGTAAGGCACAGTCCAGAGAAGGATAGTCTTTATGTCCTGAAGACACACATCAGAGAAAACAGTCATGGATTACCCAGAGTCCAGTTCTGGGGCTGGTACCAGCATGCAAAGCAAAGAATGGATCCAAAGATAGTTCAGTAACTTTTTTTTTTACTGCAGTATTATGGTTAAAACAAGCTTGACAAAAGGTCTTTCATCTTTATCTTTTCTTTCTTTAAAGGTTTACTCGCTTTCAATCTTTAATCTTTTGAAGAGTGCACTTATGGAATTTTGCCTGTACAGATTTTACCTAAATATGGAAACTCAAAAATAATTCAGTTAGTGTGTTTCAATCTCTGAAGACAGCATACTCTCATCCTGCAAATACAAATATAGTGTTAAGAACCACATAGAAAAATAAAACATTTTAGGCATCTGAAATTAACACAATAACATTGTACGAGGAGATTCAAAACGTTGTAGGTTCACCTCCTAAAAATAATCTCCTTCATTACATAAAGATATTCATCAATACTCATCAATACTTCCCCCATGTTTGCGTGAAACATCTCATGTGACACGCAAACACAAGATAACAAGAAACTAAACGATAAATCATGCACTCCACTCATGCAGAGACAATTCTCAATAGCAAGCAAAATGCTTTAATATCACACAAAGAAAGCAATCACAGCAGATGCCCAAGAAACTTAAGTTGCAGATTGCACAAATAAAATTGCGCTTATTTGGGAAAGATCAGATAACCACAGTAGCCACTGTTAAAGGGACATTCTAGGATAAATGAAAATTCATTATTCAGATAGGACTTTTAATTCTAACCAACCTTCCTAGATTAAACCAAACATAGGTAGGCTCATATGCTAATTTTTTAAACCTTTGAGGACTGCCTCTTATCACAGGCTGTATAAATCTCATTACAACACCAAGAGACAGAATACACGTAAGCCATATAAATAAAACTAAAACTGTGAACAGATAAATTAGCTAGTTATATAAATGCAGTAGAATCAGATAAACTGTGCATCATTTGTTTTAGGGGTGTTTATTTGTAGACACCTTATAGACCACGGCTTAGCTGTTAAGCAGCAGTCAAAGTCATTGCAATAATAGTGGTAGACTATTTAATAACCAAATAACTATATATATTTTAAAGTGTCACTGGAATCACTTCATTAAATAATATCTCCTTTATTTATTGAACGCAGTGGGGGTTATTTTAAATAACAAAGAGTTATATCTGTGAGATACAGTTTGACAGCCACAGAAATAAAATTATCATTTTTAAGCTATATTCTATGACAGAATATAATATAAATACTTGTTTCTTTGTAGTGAGCAATTTATAGTAATCATTTTTTATAGCATAGAACACCAGTACTGCCGCTTTAAATGTACAGTGCAAATTGTTCTCTCTGTAACAAAGCCAAAAAAAAACCAAAACATGCACAGTGTTATCAGTCTTTCTCAAGGATAGTAAGGCAAGCTCAAAGTTTCATTTCTACTTAAAGGAGAAACACTGTTTACTGCTTAAAAATATAAAATTCACACTAAAACTTGATAAATGCTAATTAGTTTAACCACAACAAAATTATTGGATTTAACGTTGTATATAATTGATATTCACCATTCTGCAGTTGTCCAGCCAAATATAACAACGGTATATAACACAAAAAAAATAAGCTTTCTGAAAAAGAAATACTAATACAATTTCCCCTTTAAATTAATCCCAATGATCCTTATAATAAAAAAAATGTATACTGACGTTCATTAAATAGCCTAAACAAGCATAAGCAGCATAAGAACGCACTCACAGTGGGATGCAGGCTAATTAAAGGGACATTTTAACCAAATTAAAAATAATCTTTAATTGAAACTGCTAACACAGTGAAATATACTAGTGTTAGGCTTACAGTAAACCTCATCGTCTTTTATGTAAATATTCCCTTAAATTCTCAGATGTTATACCAGTTTTCCTGTATCCCTTTAAATATTTTCACTCCTCTGTTTTTTCTCGTTTTTTTTTTTTTTCTTTTCTGTCCGCTAGTCTCACGGATCCCTACACTAAAATTGTAGACAACTTATCACTTCAGTTTGCATTACAGAGAGAATTAAGTTATGCTGCAAAAAAATATCTGCTATCTGAACAGCAACTTTAAAATAAATATATACAAAGAAAGGTCTCTAAAAATATATTTAGCAAACTACTAATACAGGGTTATTGCACTGGTTCTTTAACTAATAAAATGACAATTTTCTATTCCTCCGTCTACGCACTGAGCTCTGATTTTCCAGACAAATATAAGATAATATGCCGCTTGTATAACAAGTCATAGACAATACATTAATAGCAACACCTTGTTACAGTGAACCGTCCCTTTAAGGACTAACCATTCATCACGCAAATTACATATGTATATCCTAACCACAATCTAGGCTGCTTGTATGATTTACCACACCAATTTCACCTCTGTACTGTAGCATGACCTGCAGATTAATTTACTTGCAACAAAAACGGACGCCCTTTTAGAAAAACTTTCAATTACAGCCTATAAATATATTTCATTGTGTGCACCCACGCCGTGCACAGACCTTACAAATACAACATACGTTAACCCATTAATCATACCAGAAACAATTTCATATTTACCAGAGCGTGACAAAAATCACACACCATCGCACTTTCAAAGCCGTTACTTCACTTGCAAAAACAATATCATATCTTTACATGCCGCCACACAATTATCACTTAAAACTAAAACTGCATATGAATACCACATACTTAAAACATGCTGGTGACTTTGAAATACAGTTACATAAAATAACATTACAAAATATCTTCTTAAAACGTCTGATTTCCCAACAGAGAAACATAAGGAAACATTCTTACGATACAGACACACAAGTTCATTCCATCTCGCATACCAGAGATTCACTCCCTTTTTTCCTTTCTCATAAAAACATCTAATTTCTAGCGTACGACATACATATATATATATAAAAAACACTAGATTAACTTTTCACCATTTCCACAATGCATTTTTTCTTTTTTTCCTAAACCCCACAAAATGGCCACTTTTGCAGGGTTTGAGACAATCATTTTCAAATAATACATTCTGTTCCTGGTCCAAAGTAAATCTGTTACACGCATACCACAGTGAGAACCTACAGACCATCACACATTATGCATCTCAATAAACAAAATTTCAGTTTTGTTACTGCAAGCAAACAAAAAAATCTTACAAACGGAGACAGGATTTCTTTTCTCTCTTTTTTTTTTTTCTTTTCTGAGCTATGTGTGCGCTCAGTGGTGGCCCCCCTTCTTTGCCTGCTACATTCTTTAACACAGAGATTTCTCTATTTATCAAACAGCAGTACTTACTGACAGTGTTTTTAAAAAATATTTCTGTCTTTTGCAGAAACTATTAACTCTTCTTTTCTTTTACCTTATACATGTAATTTTCTCTGTGCATTCTTATCTATGAGCAGTTCCCCTTTCTCAATACAATAATAACATGCCCAGCCACTTAATATTTTCTACGCACAGCATAATTTTATATAGCAGCAAAAGCAAGCATCAGATATCAACATGAGCTTCAGGTGGGTAGCAAAACTCTATTATGGGAATGAATATGGGAAACTTCAACACACGTGAGACTTACTCACTTCACTGCCAAGTTCGCCCGGGGGAGTTTTATCTTAAAAAAATCCTCCCGTCAACTGGCATTCATATATTTCTTGCGCGCTTATCACCGACAGGACTCACAATACCTGTCGTGTCCCAGCACAGGACTGATTACCTGTCTGGAGGGGTATCACAACTGCCGGCAGGACTTTAACCTCCGCAAACCTGTGCTTCAACCACAGGAACCCCTTTAACCTTATATCATTATCATCAACACCTATTACCAGACTAAATTTAGGTTCAAATTCACAGAAAGAAAGCATGGTAAAAGCACTCATAGTTACTCCCTGCGAATCCCACTTCTGACACCAAAACTGTTAGGTGTCCCCTTCAGGGGGTAAGTGTCAGTGCAGGCCAAAGCCTGGGGCCTAGTGTACCACCTGAGGCATATGTAGATTACCTGATAAGGGCCCCTTAGAATGACTCAGACCACGCAGCATTATGATCGAAAGCCAATTCTGTTTATTGCACAGTGCAAGCCTTTCTTATAGTGACATACAGGGTTAAGGGGATGACACGTTAGGACCGCGTCATCTTACACAGTTATACAGAGCAATTTACAAGGAAAAACTGGAACATGAGTTTCTCATAACAATATTTACAGAGTCATAACAAACTACCATCTGCAGAGACAACCGAGTGTCTAAAGCCTCTTGTTTACATTATCTTATTCTATCTTACTTCTAGGCGAATAGCTAAAGAAACTCATAACATGCATATAATTCTCACTGCATAATACCCCAGTATAATAAAGTCTATTCATTACAAAATGGCTGCGAGGAACAAGATGGCTGCGAAGAACAAGATGGCTGCCATCAGGTTCATATTACCCCTAACACTGCACGTCACTGTATTTTATTAGGGGGCTTAGAGTAGGTGTAATTAGTTTAAAATTGTTGTAATATTTTTCTAATGTTTGTAAATATTTTTTTATTTTTTGTAACTTAGTTCTTTTTTATTTTTTGTACTTTAGTTAGTTTATTTAATTGTATTTATTTGTAGGTATTGTATTTAATTAATTTATTGATAGTGTAGTGTTAGGTTTAATTGTAGATAATTGTAGGTATTGTATTTAATTAATTTATTAATAATGTAGTGTTAGGTTTAATTGTAGATAATTGTAGGTATTGTATTTAATTAATTTATTGATAGTTTAGTGTTAGGTTTAATTGTAGATAATTGTAGGTATTGTATTTAATTAATTTATTAATAATGTAGTGTTAGGTTTAATTGTAGTTAATTATAGGTATTGTATTTAATTAATTTATTGATAGTGTAGTGTTAGGTTTAATTGTAACTTAGGTTAGGATTTATTTTACAGGTAATTTTGTAATTATTTTAACTAGGTAACTATTAAATAGTTATTAACTATTTAATAGCTATTGTACCTGGTTAATATAATTACAAAGTTGCCTGTAAAATAAATATTAATCCTAAAATAGCTACAGTATAATTATAATTTATATTGTAGCTATATTAGGGTTTATTTTACAGGTAAGTATTTAGCTTTAAATAGGAATAATTTATTTAATAAGAGTTAATTTATTTCGTTAGATTTAAATTATATTTAACTTAGGGGGGGTTAGGGTTAGACTTAGCTTTAGGGGTTAATTCATTTATTAGAGTAGCGGTGAGATCCGGTCGGCAGATTTAGGGGTTAATAATTGTAGGTAGGTGGAGGCGACGTTGGGGGCGGCAGATTAGGGGTTAATAAATATAATATAGGGGTCGGCGGTGTTAGGGGCAGCAGATTAGGGGTACATAGGGATAATGTAGGTTGCGTCGGTGTACGGAGCGGCAGATTAGGGGTTAATAATAATATGCAGATGTCAGCGATAGCGGGGGGCGGCAGATTAGGGGTTAATAAATATAACATAGTGGTCGGCGATGTTAGGGGCAGCAGATTAGGGGTACATAGGGATAACGTAGCTGGCGGCGGTGTACGGAGCGGCAGATTAGGGGTTAAAAAATTTTAATAGAGTGGCGGCGATGTGGGGGGACCTCGGTTTAGGGGTGTATACGTAGTTTATGGGTGTTAGTGTACTTTAGAGCACAGCAGTTAAGAGCTTTATAAACCGGCGTTAGCCCAGAAAGCTCTTAACTACTGACTTTTTTTCTGCGGCTGGAGTTTTGTCGTTAGATTTCTAACGCTCACTTCAGCCACGACTCTAAATACCGGCGTTAGAAAGATCCCATTGAAAAGATAGGATACGCAAATGGCGTAGGGGGATCTGCGGTATGGAATAGTCGCGGCTGCAAAGTGAGCGTTAGACCCTTTCCTGACTGACTCCAAATACCAGCGGGCGGTAAAAACCAGCGTTAGGACCCTCTAACGCTGGTTTTGACGTCTACCGCCCAACTGTAAATCTAGGCCAATGAGTCCACGGCCCGCCCTGTTCTATGAGACAGGTTGTTAATTTTTGTAAACTTCAGACACCTCTGCACCTTGGCTTTTCCTTTCTCTTCCTAACTTCGGTCGAATGACTGGAGTGGAGGGAAGGGAGGAGCTATATATACAGCTCTGCTGTGGTGCTCTTTGCCTCCTCCGGCTCACCAGGAGGCGTAATCCCACAAGTAAGAATGAAATCCGTGGACTCATCGTGTCTAAAAAGAAACAGATTTATCAGGTAAGCATACATTTTCTTTTCTAATTATTCACAAAGAGAAGGCTATACTTTGTACTAAATATGATTTTCCTCCTAAGGTAGTTTAGAAAGAAAACACCAATCAAGGAATGGTTTTTCCTTCATTGTGTTCAGACCATGCTAACCCTGAGTAGCGGTGCTTACATAGCCTTGAGGTAGCCAACACTTTGAAATTCTATCTCCAAACTACTAAAGATTTCAGACAATCTTCTAGTTTGTTTTTTACTAGTCTGGGACTCGTAAGGGACAGAAAGCTACTCAGCGTTGGCCTTTTGGCACAAATAAGTGATTCACAAGGCTTACTTGAAGGCTGGAAAGTCGCCTCCCAGTGTATACAGCTCTTTTAAAAGAGCAGTTGCAACATTGTGGGTTTTTAACAATTATGAATCTTTGGAGCAGATTTGCAAAGCTGCAACGTGTATTCTCTGCATTCTTTTTCAGAGTTTACCGCTTTGAGGTTTTGATTATTTTCAGCTTTTGGCAGGAAAGTCCTTCAGGCTGCAGTGTCGGTTAAATAAGAACTGCCAATAAAATTGGCCCACCCATTTCGCAACATAGACCATCGGCTTGGGAATTAATCTTATATATTGTGGACTATCATCATTTTACGAAATAAAAGAAAATTGATACTTACCTGATAAATTTATTTTCTTTTGGAATGATGGCGGTCTACAGGCCCCACCTGTTTAAATTTTTGTGCGACAGTTAGGACACCTCTACAGACCCTGCTTTGTCTTTCCTACCTATATGTTTCCTATTCTCTAGTTGGCTATACGTTATACTAGAGAGAGGTTGGAGGGATTTTAAGTACTGATATGGATTATTGACCTCCTCCGAGTAGCGGGAAATGTATCACATATATTATGGAGGACTGTGGACCATCATCATTCCGAAAGAAAATAATTTATCAGGTAAGCATAAATTTTGTTTCATTCATGTAATTAGCAAGAGTCCATGAGCTAGTGACGTATGGGATATACAATCCTACCAGGAGGGGCAATATTTACCAAACCTCAAAATGCCTATAAATACACCCCTCACCACACCCACAATTCAGTTTTACAAACTAAGATTTCTAGGTTGATATGCGCTTCTCAGCATTTTGAAGCCTGATTCCTCTCAGAGTACAGTGAATGTCAGAGGGTTGTAAAGGCAGTATCACCTATTGAATGCAATGGTTTTCCTTGCGTGAGATCTATTTAATAGGTTCTCTGTTATCGGTCATAGAGATTCATCTCCTACCTCCCTTATTCAGATCGACGATATACTCTCATATTCCATTACCTCTACTGATAACTGTTTCATTACTGGTTTGGCTATCTGCTATATGTGTATGGGTGACTTTTGGTAAGTATGTTTTCATTACTTAAGACACTCTCAGCTATGGTTTGGCACTTTATGCATTAATATAAAGTTCTAAATATATGCATTGTACTTATCTTTGCCATGAGTCAGGTTTATGTATATTTGCTTTTGCAGACTATCAGTTTCATATTTGGAAGAAAAACATATTTAGAAAAATATTTTTCTTACCTGGGTTATAATCTTTTTTCAATTGACTGTTTTTTCATTAAATTTTGTGGGCAAAATTAGGTTCACGAGGGCGCAAAATGCCAAAGTTTATTGCATCATTTTTGGCACGAGAATTTTTTTGGTACGAAGATACGTCTGATGTCGCAAATTCGTCATTTCCCTTGCACAAGGTTGCGTCTACAATAACGCGAGTGTGTCATTTCCGGATGTTGTTAGCACCAAAAAAATTTCAGTTTGCGTTGTGCATCATACTTGGTGCCAAATAATTTCATTATTTAAAACCCCATTCCTATATTCCTCTTGCCTTTTTCTATATCAGAGGGCTATGCTGTTTGCATTTTTTTCCTATTCCTGAAACTGCCATATAAGGAAATTGATAATTTTGCTTTATATGTCGTTTTTTTCTTACATTTGCAAGATGTCTCAATCTGATCCTGTCTCAGAAACCACTGTTTGCACCTTGCTGCCTGATAACAGTTCTACCAAAGCTAAGTGCATTTGTTGTAAATTTGTGGAGATTATATCTCCAGCTGTGGTATGTTATAGTTGTCATGATAAGCTTTTACATGCAGAGAATGTGTCCATCAGTAATAGTACAATGCCTGTTGTTCCTTCAACATCTAATGTACTTGATATACCGGTGAATATAAAAGATTGTATTGCTGATGGGATTCAGAAGGCTTTGTCTGCCATCCCGCCTTCTAATAAACGTAAAAGGTCTTTTAAAGCTTCTCATAAAGTTGATGAAATTTCAAATGACCGACAACATACTAAATTATCCTCCTCTGATGAGGATCTATCTGATTCTGAAGATCCTTCCTCAGATATTCACACTGACAAATCTACTTATTTATTTAAAATGGAGTATATTCGTTCCTTGTTAAAAGAGGTGTTGATTACATTGGATATTGAGGAAACTAGTCCTCTTGATATTAAAACTAGTAAATGTTTAAATTCTGTTTATAAACCTCCTGTGGTTACTCAAGAGGTTTTTCCAGTTCCTGATGCTATTTCTGATATGATTTCTAAGGAATGGAATATGCCTGGTACTTCTTTTATTCCTTCTTCTAGGTTTAAAAAATTGTATCCTTTGCCAGCAGTTAGATTGGAGTTTTGGGAAAAGATCCCCAAAGTTGATGGGGCTTTTTCTACTCTTGCTAAACGTACTACTATTCCTACGGAAGATAGTACTTCTTTTAAAGATCCTTAAGATAGTAAACTTGAATCCGATCTAAGGAAAGCTTATTTATATTCTGGCTATCTTCTCAGGGCTGCCATTTCTATGGCTGATGTTGCAGCTGCATCAACTTTTTAGTTGGGTAGTTTAGCGCATCAGGGAATGGATCCTGATTTGTCTAGCATTCTTCGCTTGCTTCAACATGCTAATCATTTTATCTGTGATGCCATTTTTGATTTAATCAAAATTGATATTAAATCTACATTTTTAGCTATTTTAGCTAGCAGAGCTTTGTGGCTCAAATATTGGAATGCTGACATGGTATCTAAGTCTAGATTACTATCCCTTTCTTTCGAAGGTAATAAGTTATTTGGTTCTCAGTTGGATTTGATTATTTCAACTGTCACTGGGGAGAAGGGAGTTTTTTTTTCCTCAGGATAAAAGACATTAGGGTAAATCTAAAGCATCTAACCGTTTTCATTCCTTTCGGCAAAGTAAGGAACAGAAACCTAATCCTTCCTCCAAAGAATCTGGTTCCAATTGGAAACCTTCTTCAAGTTGGAGTAAATCCAAGCTGTTTAAGAAACCAAAGCCAGCCACCAAGTCTGCATGAAGGTGCGGCCCTCATTGCAGCTCAGCTGGTAGGGGGCAGATTAAGATTCTTCCAAAACATTTGGTCAGATTCTGTCCAAAATCAATGGATTCAGAGTATTGTCTCTCAAGGGTACCGAATAGGTTTCAGAATAAGACCTCCTGTGAGAAGATTTTTTCTCTCACGCATCCCAGCAAATCCAGTAAAGGCTCAGGCTTTTCTGAAGTGTGTTTCAGACCTGGAGCTTTCAGGGGTAATCATACCAGTTCCGTTTCAGGAACAAGGTCTTGGGTTTTATTCAAATCTATTCATTGTCCCAAAGAAAGAAAATTCATTCAGGCGAGTTCTGGATCTGAACATTTTGAATTGTTATGTAAGAGTGCCAACTTTCAAAATGTTGACTATAAGGACTATTCTGCCTTTTGTTCAGCAAAGGCATTATATATCCACAATAGACTTACAGGATGCATATCTTCATATTCCGATTCATCCAGACCACTATTGGTTTCTCAGATTCTCTTTTATAGACTAGCATTACCAATTTGTCGCTCTTCTATTTGGCCTAGCGACAGCTCCAAGAATCTTTTCAAAGGTTCTCTGTGCCCTATTCTCTGTAATCAGAGAACGGGGTATTACAGTGATTCCTTATTTGGACAATATCTTGGTACTAGCTCAATCTTTACATTCTGCAAAATCTCACACAAATCAACTAGTGTTGTTTCTTCAAAGACCTGGTTGGAGGATCAATTTACCAAAAAGTTATTTGATTCCTTAGACAAGGGTCACCTTTTTAGGTTTCCAGATAGATTCAGTGTCCATGACTGTCTCTAACAGACAAGAGACGATTAAAATTGGTTTCAGCTTGTCGGAACCTTCAGTCTCAGTCATACCCTTCAGTAGCTATGTGCATGGAAGTTTTAGGTCTCATGACTGCAGCATCGGACGCAATTCCCTTTGCTCGTTTTCATATGAGACCTCTCCAGCTTTGTATGCTGAACCAATGGTGCAGAGATTATACAAAAATATCAGAATTAATATCCTTAAATCCCAATGTTCGACTCTCTCTGACTTGGGGGTTAGATCACCATCGTATAGTTCAAGAGGCCTCTTTTTAGTTCGTCCAACCTGGACTGTGATCACAACAGATGCAAGTCTTTCAGGTTGGGGAGCTGTCTGGGGATCTCTGACAGCACAAGGAGTTTAGCAATCTCAAGAGGCGAGGTTATCAATCAATATTTTAGAACTCCGTGCTATTTTCAGGGCACTTCAGGTTTGGCCTCTGTTGAAGAGAGAACCAATCATTTGTTTTCAGACAGATATCACAACTGTGGCATATGTCGATCATCAGGGTGGGACTCAGTCCCCAATCTATGAAAGAAGTATCTCGGATACTTGCTTTGGCGGAATCCAGCTCCTGTCTAATTTCTGCGGTTCATATCCCAGGAATAGACAATTGGGAAGAGGATTATCTCAGCTGTCGGACTTTACATCCAGGGGAGTGGTTGCTCCATCCAGATGTGTTTTCTCAGATTGTTCAGATGTGGAGTCTTCCAGAAATACAGGGAGTGCAGAATTATTAGGCAAGTTGTATTTTTGAGGATTAATTTTATTATTGAACAACAACCATGTTCTCAATGAACCCAAAAAACTCATTAATATCAAAGCTGAATAGTTTTGGAAGTAGTTTTTAGTTTGTTTTTAGTTATAGCTATTTTAGGGGGATATATGTGTGTGCAGGTGACTATTACTGTGCATAATTATTAGGCAACTTAACAAAAAACAAATATATACCCATTTCAATTATTTATTTTTACCAGTGAAACCAATATAACATCTCAACATTCACAAATATACATTTCTGACATTCAAAAACAAAACAAAAACTTATCAGTGACCAATATAGCCACCTTTCTTTGCAAGGACACTCAAAAGCCTGCCATCCATGGATTCTGTCAGTGTTTTGATCTGTTCACCATCAACATTGCGTGCAGCAGCAACCACAGCCTCCCAGACACTGTTCAGAGAGGTGTACTGTTTTCCCTCCTTGTAAATCTCACATTTGATGATGGACCACAGGTTCTCAATGGGGTTCAGATCAGGTGAACAAGGAGGCCATGTCATTAGATTTTCTTCTTTTATACCCTTTCTTGCCAGCCACGCTGTGGAGTACTTGGACGCGTGTGATGGAGCATTGTCCTGCATGAAAATCATGTTTTTCTTGAAGGATGCAGACTTCTTCCTGTACCACTGCTTGAAGAAGGTGTCTTCCAGAAACTGGCAGTAGGACTGGGAGTTGAGCTTGACTCCATCCTCAACCCGAAAAGGCCCCACAAGCTCATCTTTGATGATACCAGCCCAAACCAGTACTCCACCTCCACCTTGCTGGCGTCTGAGTCGGACTGGAGCTCTCTGCCCTTTACCAATCCAGCCACGGGCCCATCCATCTGGCCCATCAAGACTCACTCTCATTTCATCAGTCCATAAAACCTTATAAAAATCAGTCTTGAGATATTTCTTGGCCCAGTCTTGACGTTTCAGCTTGTGTGTCTTGTTCAGTGGTGGCCGTCTTTCAGCCTTTCTTACCTTGGCCATGTCTCTGAGTATTGCACACCTTGTGCTTTTGGGCACTCCAGTGATGTTGCGGCTCTGAAATATGGCCAAACTGGTGGCAAGTGGCATCTTGGCAGCTGCACGCTTGACTTTTCTCAGTTCATGGGCAGTTATTTTGCGCCTTGGTTTTTCCACACGCTTCTTGCGACCCTGTTGACTATTTTGAATGAAACGCTTGATTGTTCGATGATCACGCTTCAGAAGCTTTGCAATTTTAAGAGTGCTGCATCCCTCTGCAAGATATCTCACTATTTTTGACTTTTCTGAGCCTGTCAAGTCCTTCTTTTGACCCATTTTGCCAAAGGAAAGGAAGTTGCCTAATAATTATGCACACCTGCCATTAGACCACACCCCTTCTCATTACAGAGATGCACATCACCTAATATGCTTAATTGGTAGTAGGCTTTCAAGCCTATACAGCTTGGAGTAAGACAACATGCATAAAGAGGATGATGTGGTCAAAATACTCATTTGCCTAATAATTCTGCACTCCCTGTAGATCTGATGGCTTCTCATCTAAACGGGAAACTTCCCAGGTACCTGTCCAGGTCCAGGGATCCTCAGGCGGAAGCGGTGGATGCGTTAGCAGTTCCTTGGTGTTACAAACCTGCTTATATCTTCCTGCCTCTGGTTCTTCTTCCAAGAGTGATTTCCAAGATTATTATGGAACAATCGTTTGTGTTGCTGGTAGCTCCAGCATGGCCTCACAGGTTTTGGTATACGGATCTTGTTCGGAGGTCCAGTTGCCAACCTTGGCCACTTACATTAAGGCCAGACCTTCTGTCTCAAGGTCCATTTTTTCCATCAGGCTCTGAAATCATTAAATTTGAAGGTATGGATATTGAACGCCTAGTGCTTAGTCATAGAGGTTTCTCTGACTCAGTGATTAATACTATGTCACAGGCTCGTAAATCTGTTTCTAGGAAGATTTATTATCAAGTTTGGAAGACTTATATTTCATGGTGTTCTTCTCATAAATTCTCCTGGCATTCTTTTAGAATTGCTAGAATTTTACAGTTTCTTCAGGATGGTTTGGATAAAGGTTTGTCTGCAAGTTCCTTTAAGGGACACATCTCTGCTCTTTCTTTTTTATTTCACAGAAAGATTGCTAAGCTTCCTGATATTCACTGTTTTGTACAGGCTTTGGTCCATATCAAGCCTGTCATTAAATCAATCTCTCCTTGGAGTCTTAATTTGGTTTTGAAGGCTTTACAGGCTCTTCTGTTTGAGCCTATTCATTCTTTGGACATTAAACTACTTTCTTGGAAAGTGTTGTTCCTTTTGGCCATCTCTTCTACTAGAAGAGTTTCTGAATTATCTGCTCTTTCTTATGAATCTCCTTTTCTGATTTTCCATCAGGATAAGGCAGTTTTGCAGACTTCATTTAAATTTCTACCTAAGGTTGTGAATTCTAACAACATTAATAGAGAAATTGTTGGCCCTTCTTTGTGTCCTAATCCTAAGAATTATTTGGAGAGATCCTTACATTCTTTGGATCTGGTAAGAGCTTTGAAATATTATGTTGAAGCTACTAAAGATTTCAGGAAGACTTTTAGTCTATTTGTTATCTTTTCTGGTTCTAGGAAAGGTCAGAAGGCTTCTGCCATTTCCTTGGCATCTTGGTTAAAGCTTTTGATTCATCAGGCTTATTTGCAGTCGGGTCAGGCCCCGCCTCAGAGAATTACAGCTCATTCTACTAGATCAGTCTCCACTTCGTGGGCTTTTAAGAATGAAGCTTCAGTTGAATTGCAAAGCAGCAACTTGGATTTCTTTGCGCACATTTACTAAATTCTACCTTTTTGATGTATTTGCTTCTTCGGAAACAGTTTTTGGTAGAAAAGTTTTTCAGGCAGCTGTTTCGGTTTGATTCCTCTGCTTATGTTTAATTTTCTTTCTTTTCGTTATGAGAATAAACTTATATTTTGGGTTGTGGATTTATTTTTTTGAGCGGAAATGATTTCCTTTCTAGTGACTCTGGAGTTCCACATCTTGGATATTACTATCCCATAGGTCACTAGCTCATGGACTCTTGCCAATTACATGAAAGAAAACATAATTTATATAAGAACTTACCTGATAAATTAATTTTTCATATTGGCAAGAGTCCATGAGGCCCACCCTTTTTATGGTGGTTATGATTTTATTTTTGTATAACAGCACAATTATATTTCCAGTTCCTCTTTTTTTTGTATACTTTTTATGATAGTCATACTTTTTTGTATAAAGCACAATTATTTCCAAATTCCTTTTGTTGATGCTTTTTACTCCTTTCTTTATCTCCCCACTACTTTATCACCCCTCTAGCAAAAAGCTTACTTGTAGCTGAGTTGATACTCAAGGGGGAGCGTTAAATACTGCTCCACTTGTAATCTGGCACTGTGTACTTACGTTTTAGGTTGTGGCAGTTAACATGCTAAAACATTTTCCATTTCAATCAAAACGTCACTATAAATAAACAGATTTAGTGCATATTAGTTTTGCCCCTGATCTATAATTTTAAATAAATTTCCAGTTTATTTTAATGATCTATTTGCTTTGTTCTCTGTGTGCTTAGTGTTCAGTGCATTACTGGGAGCTAGCTGGTGATTGGTGACTGCACATAAATGCGTTTTGTCATTGGCTTACAATGAAGCAAATTTGATAACAGAATTTAATTGTAAAGTTGTTTAAAATTGTATTTTTCATTTGAATCATGAAATAATTTTTTTCTGTTTCCTCTCCCTGTAAGCGCACTTAAAAAAGGGAGGTAGTTGTTCAAAGGGCAAAATCTGATTTTTAGTAGGAATTTTATTAGTAACCAGTTTAATTTTTTTTTTATTTTGCCTTTCTGTGGTCCAAAATGCACTGTAGTAATGCAAAAGACAGCTATTTAATGATCTGTGTTGACACTGGTGACTGATATATTTCTTCAATATTTTAGCCTCATTGTCTTCATAAGATACACATCCAACCTCAAGGTAAGTTTTTATTTTTATTATTATTATATATAAATATATAGTAGAAATGTTTCATCATTTGAGCTTACAATTCTGGATTGTTTGGGACAATAGGGAGGTGCATTTAATGAAGAGATGGCAATAATATAAATTAAAGGTATAGTCAAGTCAAAATTAAACTTTTATGATTCAGACAGAACATGCAATTTTTAGAAACTTTCTAATTTACGCCTATTCTCAATTTTTCTTTGTTCTCTTGGAATCTGTCTTGAGATGCAGGACACAGTATAGAAGGTACAACACCATTTTATTCCAGAGCATAGAGATATACAGCTTGCACAACACATCTAACTTAGTAACTGCGACATAGATAATAACGGCTATAAGCCACACCCCCATCCGGTGACGTCACACTCCCACTCTCATCACATCTTCCCCTTTTTCAAAAGATAAAGCATACATTTTTATATTTTTTTTAGAGTACAACAAATAACAAGGTATACAAGAAGCATACTAAAATTATGTTTTTTAGTGTAAAACAAATAACAAGTTATAAGAGAATATATATGAACAACAAGAAATACAATCCTGCCTTGGACATTGGGGTAAACTACCGTAGTCCACAGTGACCATGGGATTATTCTGCCCATTCTTCTGGTCACTGCTCTAACTACAGTACTAATCCCGGTAGCGGGCTGGAAGTTTCAGAACTTTTCCACTTGACGTCTTTTTACATGAACTGTCCTCTGATACAGAAGAAAGTGATTGAGGATCTGCTGGAAGCAAGACCACAGTAAGGACAACATAAGACCTTGGTTCTGGAGAGCGTCCTATTACAGTTGCAGGTGTCTTCCATTTCTTCTCATCATGCAGCTTAACTCTGACATTTTGGCCCACATTTAGCTCCTGCAAGGGCCTCACAGAGTGTTTTCTGTTGTAGAAGAATCGGTAGCCCCTTTTCGCCTCCTCATCCCTCCTAAGGACCTCGTCCTGAGGAACAGAGCGGGCTGGCTGGAAAACACCCACAGAGGGTAGTGTAGTGTGGATCTGACCTCCTAGCATCTAATGTGCTGGGCTAAAGCCTGTGGCCAGAGAGCTAGGTACGTTTCAGGTTGCTTCAAAATTAACTTGGTTGTTTGAACTGCCCTTTCGGCCATTCCATTGGCCTGCGGGTAATGCGGATTTGACGTAGAATGGACAAAATCTTATTCACTGATGAAAGAACTGAACTCCATGGAAGCAAACTGCATTCTGTTATTACTCACTAACTCCATTGGTATGCCCCACCGGGCGAACAAGCTCTTGAGCTGAGTGATAACTGTTTGACTGGTGATCTCATTCAAGGGTGCAATCTTCAAATACCTGGAATAGTAGACGACTAGGTACTTTTTCCCATGCAGTTCGCACAAATTTGCAGCTATCTTCTGCCACTGGCCTGCGGGCAGCGGGGTAGACATTAAGGGCTCTTTTCTCTGAGTAGGCCAGCATTCCTGGCAAAAAGCACATTTTGACACGTGGCTTGCAATGTCGGTACTGATCCCAGGCCACCATACTGCCGTAGCTGCTCTTTCTCTGTGAAGTAGTCATCTTGAATACTGCTTAACATCTCCTGCCGCATGCTAACAAGAATGACAATGCAATCTTGGAACAGCAGTAAACCGTCCAGCTCTGTGAGCTGTGACCTCTGACTGGTAAGAACTCAGACATCCAGGCTGCCCGGCTCTTGGGCCAACCTTTCTTTATGTATTGAATAACTTCTTGAAGATCTGTATCTAAACGTGTCTCCTTTCTTATTTGCTCTAGCTTCCTTAATGAGATGGATTTTGATGCCAGAACTGAATCCATGTACACTTTCACATCTGATTCTGTTGAAGATTCTTCAGCAACAGCCAGCTAGAGCCTGGAAAGTTTATCTGCCACATCCAGTTGTTTCCCCGGCACATGCACTGCCTGAACAATGAACCTGAGTAGCCTCATCAGAAGTCTCTAGCATCTTAAGGGTGTCTTGTCAATATCATAGGAATTGATTAGAGGGACTAGCGGTTTATGGTCAGTTTCAAAACTAAATTTCTCTAAACTCACTAGGTAACGCTGGAAGCGCTCACAGGCCCAAACTGCAGCCAGGCACTCTTTCTCAATTTGGACGTATTTCGATTCTGCAGTTGTCAGTGTACGGGAGTAGTAGGGGATGGGCTGCAGTTTGTTCTCATTCAGCTGCAAGAGGGCACCCCATAGCCCATAACTGCTTGCATCAGCACTAACCACAGTCTTTCTCGAAGGGTCATAGAACCCCAACACTGGGGCAGACCCCAGCAAGGACTTGACCTGCATAAAGGCTTCTTCCTGTGGAGGTCCCCAGACCCAGGCAACATCTTTTTTCAACAACTCAGTGATAGGGTGGAGTACTGTGGATAAATCTGGTAGGAACCTGCCCACATAATTCACAAGGAAGGACTTTTCAGCTGTTCAGTAGCAAGGATTTTATCAGGGTCCGGATTGATGCCATTTCCATTGATAATATGCCCAAAATAACATAACTCAGATTTTCCAAAGTGGCATTTCTCTTTATTTAATATCAGCCAGGACTCTCTAATGGTCTGCAGTACACAGCTCAATCGCTGATCATGTTCTTCTAGTGTAGAATTATACACTAAAATGTAATCCATGACAACTGCCGTGCCCTCGTGTTCCCTTAAGAGGCAACTCATCTCTCTTTGAAAGATTTCAGGAGCAGAGGATATCCCGATGGAGAGTCTGCAAAAACAAAACCGACCCACCGGTGTTAAGAAGGTAGTCCGTTTGCGGCACTTTGGTTCTAGAGGTATCTCCCAGAAGCCACTGAAGGCATCCAGGGTAGAGAAGAACTTCGCCCCAGACAGTTTCGGAGCTATGTCTTCAAGCGTCGGTAACACGTATCTCTCTCTATTCACGGCCTCATTCAGCCATTTCCTGTTCTTCGCAACAGGCACAATTGGGGCACACCAGTCAGTTGCTTCGACAACCTCTTCAATAACTCCTATATTCTTCATACGCAGAAGTTCCTTCTCCACTTGAGGCATGAGCGGGAATGGAATTCTATGAGGAGTAGTAATGCTATATGGGACTGCATCACCCTTACGTGATATTCAGACTGGGTTGCAATTTAGCAGGCCAATTCACCAAACATGTCTTCCGTAATCTCAATCACTCTGGCGACAAGGCCCAAACCACAGGCTGCTTTCCTGCTGAATAGGTTGTTAACACACTGAACTCTAATTACATGTACCCAAATGGTGAATTTCCTCTGCTTGTACTCGCAGCTGGCAAGAAATTCCCCGCACAATCGATGTGGCCACCACGACTATGAACTTTTGTTGTAACTTTTGCCAGCTGAGGCTGTTGAGGCAGTTTTATGAATGTTGCAAGGGACATAACAATGATGTCTGCTCCTGTGTCAATCTTGAAGGAAACCTTGGCTCCTATTACAGTAAGGGTAACCTGCCAATATTCATCTGAACCAGACTGTTCAACAATAGACCCTACAAAGGACAATTATTGACCCTCCTGATCACTATCCACCTGCATCTCCTTAATAGATTCAGTTTTACACACCACTTCAAAATGGCCCATTCGGTTACACTTCCTACATCTTTTATCTTCAGCGGGGCATATGACATTCTGATCATGGGTATGGTTACACCACGTGCAGCAAGCCTGCTGCACCCATACGCTTCTGGGCCTTTCTGTTGCCCTTGGTCTACCGCTCACACTGTGCCTTTCACTAGCAGCTCTCCTGAACTGCTGCACTTCATTCACAATTCTCCCAGACCTGAGATCAGCACTTTGCTTTTTCACCAGTTCACTCTAACTGGCCATCCTAATAGCCCCAT